>NC_142035.1:68680694-68990271 GCF_982192425.1 Myodes glareolus | reverse complement strand
TTGTGGGTACCAGAGGCTGGGGACGGTTGTTAGCAAAGATGGAAGGGAGAAGTAATGAGTTCTAAATATTATCTAGGGGTGATTCCTGGTGTTGCTCTGTACATTTGGGATGACTACAATTAGTAATAATGCATTATATGTTTAAAATAGTGAATAGGATGTTAAATGTCTCGTCACAAAAACGTGATTTCTCATGGTGCAGTGTGGCTCTGAGTAAGTTCCTACTAGACCGATGGAGAGATCCTGAATGAAAAGCGATGACCGGAAGAAGTTTGTGACAAGCAGAAGCACTCTGGGTCTCATTTCATTGCCGTGCTTAGGTATCATGGGGAAGTGACATGGGGAGGGTATGGCCCTGGCCTCCAGATCCTCAGAATGTGGCATCTTTAAGCTGGAGAGATAGCTCAGTTTTGAAATGTTTGAGAAGGATTAAAAGGTGTGTCCTGGGGATGGTCTTTAAGTTTTCAAAATCCCATGTCATTCCTGGTGTGTTCTCTCTGCCTCATGCTTATGCATCAACTACTGCAGCACCATGCCTCCATGAATGTTGCAATGCTCCCTGCCATGATGGTCTTGGACTCTAATTGAACCTAAGAAACCAAATAAACTTTTTTCGTTAAGTTGACTTGGTCATTGTAGTTTGCCACAACAATAGAGAAGTTGCTAAGACAGAAGCATTCTTCAAAATAACTTTTTAGTATTTGGCAGTTTTAAAACCACAAAAGACAAATTTGATGAACTGTTGGAGACTGGAGGAGATAACAGAGGAAAATAAAACTATTAAATGCAATGTGGGACCTTGAATGGGATGTTGGGGTAGAAAATGACCATTAGTAGATTAGCCAGGGAAATTTAAAAACATTTGCAGTTTAGTTGATAGTACTATACTATCCTACTGTCCTTACTGTGGTGAAGTACTGAAGTGTCAAGATATTAATATTAGTGAAATCTGAATGGGGTGTGTTTAGAACTTCTATATTATTTTTGTAATTCTTTTGTTTTTTAAAGATATAGTTCAAAAAAATTATGCATGTGTCTGTAGAAAAAATGTCCATGTGTGAGTGTAGGTACCCAAAGAATCCAGAAGATGGAGTCAGATCACCCAGGGCTGGAGGTAGAGACTGTTGTGAGCCACCTGACTTGGTTACTGGGACCCGAACTCAGGCTCTCTGCAGAAATAGTACACTTTTAACTGATGAACTATCTCCCAAGGCTCTATTTTTATAATTTTTATGTACGTCTAAAATTACTTCAAAATAAAAAAGTTAAAAAATTCTATTGTGATATTACAATGCTGAGAAGCCTAAGTTATGCTTAGAGAGAGAATCTTAGAGAAATGAACCATAGGAGATACCACATGGTTGAGTGAAGCCTATTTGGATCATGTAGCCCAATGAAGCCAACAAAGGACTCCATCTTATACAATGTTTGTCCCTCAGTTGAGCCCTATTTGAGTTCTAGGCTGTAGAACCATGAGAAGTTATGTTACGTTTGCCAAGACGCTGGTTTAGGGTGCTTTGTGTTTTCACTGTAGCTAGCTGGGACAGCAAGGGAACAGATCCCATAGAGTTCCTTCTCTGTAGACTGGGGCTGTAGGAAAACGTGGATCATCTCAACATTTGAAAACTGATGGCTTTTACTGTGATATTATTTGATGTGGCCCTAGGACTTTTGATTTTCAGAGTGTCTTCACTGACTATCTCAAGTGAGAGTTCCCATCCTCCAGGTAATTCATTAAGGCAGCACCAACCACGGGAAGTATCTCTAGTGGCAGTAACAACAGTTCTTAGAGGGCCTCTATGATGTAGATAGTCCTTCTTTCTTTGTGTTGCTTTCATTGGTTAATAAAGAAACTGCTTTGGGGTCTGTTGATAGGGAAGAACTTAGTTAGGTGGGGAGACAGAACTGAATGCTGGGAGAAAGAAGGGCAGAGTAAAAGAGCCACCATGGAGCCACCACCAGAGTAAGACATGCAGAATCTTTGCCAGTAAGCCACTGCCACGTGGCAATGTACAGACTAATAGAAATGGGTTAAATTAAGATATAAGAATTAGCCAATATGAAACTAGAGCTAATGGGCTAATCAGTGATTTAATTAATACAGTTTCTGTGTGGTTATTTTGGGACCAAGCTACCTGGTCGGTGGGGATGAACAAGTGCTGTGCCCCCCTGCAATACATCTACAAATGAAAAGGTCTGGTTAAACCTATTAATCAGTGAACAGATTTGTACCATTTATACAAATGGTATAAGATCCTAGTTATAAATAGCAGAATCTATTGTAGGAAAAGGATGTATTAAAGACATCTCCATTTAAGAGAACAGGCTACTTCCTTTCTCTGGTTCTGGAAGATAACCAGAGAACTTGATTTCATGCAGTGATGGAGAAGCATAGTTAGGAGAATTTCCAGCAGCAGTATGGATCCACGACAGGAAATCCCACTGCTAATAATGTCCACCGTGTACCTCTTGTGTTGCTTGAGCCTTAATCATAGAAACAAGAGCCTGGCTTTTGTCTCAGGAACATGGATTCTACACTATGTCTATTTTGTATATTTTCTGCTTCCTAAAATTTGAGAGACTTTATCTCTTAATTCTATAGGAAGCAAGATGCTATCTGTAAGGAGTTCTGGAAAATGTAATTCCCTCTCTTTTGTAGCCATTGCAGAAAGTTTACTTATTTGTTTGTTTGTTTATTGTTTCAATATTGGGGGTAGAATCCAGGCCTCAAAGATTCTAGGCAAGTCCTTTACAACTAAGTGGCACCCCTAACCTAAGATTGACAACAGAATGATTGTGGGTAATTCAGTGCATGGCAGTGGTTGCTACATTGCCTTGTCTTCATTTAACACATGGGGTTAATTTCATAAAATGGTGATAATTATTATTTTCCATTTCTTAACAAGACTTTAAAAACAATTGCTCATATACAGACAAAATAGCAATAAAATGTCTAAAGTTATAATAATAAAAATACCACAGGAGACCATTTTCTGAATATAACACCAGTAGCATAGACACTGAGATTGACAATTAAAAAATGGGGCCTCCTGAAACTGAAAAATTTCTGTAAGGCAAAGGACACTGTCAATAAAAAGAAACAGCAACCTACAGAATGGGAAAACCCCACATCTGACAGAGGCCCCCAAACATATAAAGAACTCAAGAAGCTAGACATCAAAATACCAAATAATTCAATGGGTAAAAGTTTTAAACAAAGAATTCTCAACAGAAGAATCTCAAATGGCTGAGATACACTTAAAGAATTGTTTGACATCTTTATCTATCAGGGAAATGCAAATCAAAATGACTCTGAGATACCATGTTACAGCTGTCAGAATGGCTAAGATCAAAAATGCTAATGATAGCCTATGTTGGAGAGAATGTGAAGTAAGGGGAACACTCTTCCACTGCAGGTGGAAGTGCAAACTTGTATAGTCACTTTGGAAATCAATACAGTAGTTTTCCAGAAAATTGGGAATCAGTCTACTTCAAGACCCAGTAATACCACTCTTGGGCATATACTCAAAGGATGCTTATTCATACCACAAGATACTTGCTCAACAGTGTACATAGCAGCATTTTTTTTTTTTTGTAACAGCCAGAACTTGGAAACAAACTAGATGCCCCTCAACTGAAGAATGGATAAAGAAAATGTGGTGCATTTATACAATGGAGTACTACTCAGCTGTAAAAAAACAACGACATCATGGAATTAAATCATTCCGAGAGAGATAACTCAGACCTAGAAAGACAAACACTGTGTATACTCACTTAAACGTGGATACTATATGTAAAGCAAAGGATAATCAGGCTACCATCCACAGTCCCAGAGAAGGTAGATAACAAGAAGGACACTAGTAGGGATGCATGGATCTCTCCAGGAAGGAGAAATAGATGAGACGGTGAGATTTCTTGGGTAAACTGAGGATGGAGGTGGTCAAGGGGAGAGAATGGGGGATGGGAACATGAGGTATCAGGATGGTCACGTTTGGGGAGGGACAAAGAGGGAGTGCAATGAAAAAAATATCATGATATAGGGAGTCATTATGGGGTTAGGGAGAAAGCTGATGCCAGGGAAACTCCCAGGAACCCACAAGGAAGAACCCAGCTAAGACGCCTAGCAATAGTGGAGAGGGTGCCTGAACTGGCCTTCTTCTGTAATTATATTAGTGATTACTCTAATTGGCACCATAGAACCTTCATCCAGTAACTGATGGAAGCAGATGCTGAAATCCACAGCCAAGCACTGGACCAAGCCCCAGGAGTCCAGATGAAGAAAGTGTGGAGGGACTGTGTGAGCAAGGGGAGGGTGCTCAAAATCATGACAGGGAAACCCACAGAGACAGCTGATCCAAGCTTGTGGGAGCTCATGGACTCTGGACGGACAGCTTGGGAGCCGGCATGGGACTGACCTAGGCCCTCTGCATCTGGGTGACAGGTATATAGCTGGGTCTCTTTGTGGGGCCCCTAACAGTTGGACCAGGTCCTGCCTTGGTGAATGAGCTGGCTTTTGGGTACCTATTTCCTATGGTGGGATGCCTTGCATAGCCTTGATGCAGACAAATATTGCATGATATGTTATTCATACGACAAATACTGCATGATAAAATTGAATGCCATGCCAATAAGAAAAACCAATGCAAAAAATCCATTACTTAAGCAAAATAAAATTCAGTGTTAATGTCAATAAAAGCTAGCCTTCTAACTGGACATAATATTTGATTTTTGTTGCATGATATATAATAGTATTTGGGTTTAGTTCATTTCCTCTTAGTAGCTAAGAATTTACTCAGGAATTAGACTCTCTGGCTCTATTTTGACTTTCTAAGTGATACCAGGCCAGTTTAACAATGTAGTTCCATTTCGCCTTGCAAATCGAAGATGATAGCGCTATCTTCCTTGTGGGACTGTTCTGAAGATTATATGAGAAAATATAGGAGAGTAAAGTGCATAATGTATATATACTTACCTTAGTTCATTTAGTGTTGTTATAACAGAGACTGAATGATACTGGTTTGTTTATAAAGAATAGAAATTTGTTTCTCACCATTAGGGGGCCTGAAAAGTTCAAAGTCAAAGAACAGCCTTGTGGCTGTGTCTTTCACATCGCAGAGGAAGGAGCCCATTCCCACAACTCCTTATTGTTATTATGCCCAAATTCTTGAAGTCCCCCAAAAGCCAACAAGGAGACCAAGTCCCGTATGTAAAAGCAAAGAGCCTTTATTTGATGCAAGTTTGCTAATTTGGTCTCTCCGCATGTACAACGGATTGGAATAAACAGAGAACCCTGAGCTCAGTTAGAGTTGGGTTTTTATAGTAGTAAAGGTGGGGGTGAGGAGTTTCTAAGATTCAGGACTCCTGATTGGCTGACATTTGTCTAGGGGTGTCCTGGTGAGTGTGTGCTGGCAGGTGATCCTATCTACAGTGGTTGGAAGGTTAGGCGTTTCCTTTGGATGGTCTGTTCTTGGGTGGTGCTCGGGTAATCTCAGTTTGTGGTTCTTCCTGCAACCAGGGTAAACTACTGAAACTTAGGCCTCTATTAAACTTAACTGATGGCTGAGTCCTACACTGGCAGGTGACAGTTGTTGGAAGTAAAGAACTTCCTTTGGGTGATCTGTTCATATTTAGCTTATCATGGCTGGCTCCTACAGTTGTAGTGGAGTTAGTCAGAGTACTCATGACCTAACTTCTCCAAAAAGCCCTAGCTTCCAGCACCGTTGCTTTCAGAGATTAAGTTTCAAACCCATTAGTATGGGGACACTACATTAGTGTGGGGAGCACAGCAGCACTCCAGAAATGATGGTTTCCAGTTGGCAAGGAACGGGAGACTCTGTCAGTAGTGAAGTTCCCTGTCTTCCCGAGGCAGGAGGCCTGGCCTTTGTAACTCTAGGAACAATGCTTTGATCTCTCTACTTATTTCCTATTGTTTAGGCATCTCTAATTGGAAGGAAGTATGATAAACTTTAGGACTGACCTCTACTTTCAAACACAGAGTTTAGGATTTGTGTTTTTGGAGGATCATGATGTTCTTTCTACACTGTTGGTTTTAGGAGCTGAACTTCACTTGAGCTCAGGGGTCTGCCTTAATGACAAGTTCTTGGCTGTGGCTTTACAAAGGACAGACATGGTCTTTAGTGCCAGGCACAGGTGGGTTCAAATATTGTCTTCATAATTTACCGGGTTTGACTCTAAGTAAATAATGTTGCCTCTGCAAATCTTGCCTTCATCTATGAAAGGGAGTTGTTAATATTCTGATCAAGAGGCTTGAAAACCAAATGATGCTGGGTGATGCCTGGCACCACCCTCAGGTCATAGCAGTCTATTGTTGTGAATTCCACCCCATGCACTGTCTTCTTTGCCAAGGTCAATGTTGCCTATTTCTTTGTTCTAATAAATAAGCGTGGTGGTAGGGGGTGGAGCCTGGACTTTGAGTTTGTTCTGGCAGCAGAAACCCCCTGGGTGTTGTTGTTTCAGTCTTTGTTTTAGGTCGAGGAAAATAAATTCACCTTGTTCTCACATGTGTTTATTTTCCCAGAAGCTGGCCTAGTTCAAATTCTTGGAACAGACTGTTCAGTTTAGTGGTGTTCTGCTTGAGAGGTTTAACTGTATCTCTCCATTGAGCAGGTTCCTCCCAGGACTCTTGCATGGGTAGATACTTAACTTATTCTTAATAGGTTAACAAATACATTTCCCCCAGGGTGCTGGAAGACTTTGTGTAATTTCCAAGACTCCAAATGGGACCCTGGTATGGTTGTATGATTATAGCATAATAATTATTATAGTGCTGGTATTTGCTATTTGGTTTTAGTGCAGAGATCCCAGGAGGTGGAGTTTTGGTGCCCAACTAGTTTACATTGAAATTCTAAACTGCAGAAATCTGAGAAAATTGTGTCTCAACTTTTAAATGTGCCTTGAAGCAGTTGACCAGTGCCTTCAGCTTTTGTGTGGCCGGACAGTGCTTGAAATGGCCAGCAACCCTCCCTTATGTGCTGTCCTGTGCTAGGAATGGCAATATGTACATGACGACATCTTTTTATACGTGGACCTTGACCTAAACCGTGTGCTCTGCATCTGCAGAATGATGGTAATGGTTGTATTTGCCTCACGGTGGGCTATGAAAGCAGACATCAGTGGTGTATACGAAGTGTTCATAACAGAACCTATCACACAGTAATCGATGAAAGCAACTGCTGCTGGTAGCAATAATTTGGACATAACTATTATCTACAGTGCAGGATTAAAGGATATTTGTGCTATGGATAATAATAGAATGCTTGTTATTTTCTGTTCCCCTCACCTCAGCCTTGGCTGGTCAGTGCCCTTCAGGGGTGACTGCTGCTTATTTTGAACATTGCTTTTGTGCTTTCCCTTACTTTTTTATTCAAGCGTAGCTTCAGGCTCACCTTGTATTTTCCCTGCCCTGGCTCTCGAGCCAGCCGGTTTTTAGAGATAACTTATTTCCTTCTATGGGGAAGGCTGTTAGAGATCAAGGAGTAAGTTCTGGATGAGCCACTGTATCAGATGGATCCCTGTTTCAGAGACTTCTGCTATGATGTCAGCATTTGCTAAATGAATCACCGAGCTGGTTAGCCTGGGAGACATCACTGGACAAGAATAATGACGTCAAGACAGAGTCAAACAAAATGTTTGTACTGACTGGAGCTTGATTATGCCCCAAAGGATGCCCTGGAGAGGAGAATCAGTGGGAGAGATGGAGGGTATTTGTATAGATAGTGCAAGACAAAGATTTTATAGTGAGTAACAGCCAAATGATTTCTGACTTGTTTGGAACTGTTTAGTCTCTCATTGTGATTTTAGATGCTTACTTCTATGAAAAAAATTGTTCCAGAACTGACTAGTTTATGGAATGATAATTGCTTATCACTTTTTTGTTTAGAGTGGCCTAATGATGTGGGGAAAGGTTTTACTAGATGGTTCTAGCATCTTTCATGGAGTTTTAGGCATGGGTAGATACAGCAGATCTTAATTTGTTGGGTTCACACTTTTTCCCTCATTTCCTTCCTCCCTGCGTTCCCTTTGAGTGGCTAGTTTGTCTTCCCCATAACATGGCAGTCTCAGAATGGTTGGTTTGTTTACTAGCAACTAAAAGTCTCAGTGCCAGCCTCCCATGGGGTGAGGCAGTGGGGATTTCCTCTTTTCTGAAATGCATTTGTCCAGAAATCTGATGGTTATAAGTGAGTCACGGATGCCTGCAATTCAAGGAAGAGGGCAGTTTCGTCTATCAGTTGGCGGAATGCCATCTTAGGATTGAACAAGTGTGTGAAGAAATCTTGTTTTAGTCAGTTTTGGGGGAAGAGGTCTGTTCCAGGTTCACCCACACTTCCAAAACTTACAACATTTGAAAATGTTTCCAGGACCCATAATGTCCGGAAGCTGATGCCCTAAAAATAAACAATTGCTGTCTGCTGTCATTTTCCTGTCCCTGTTCTCTACTTTCATTCTCAATTCCTTTCCTATCCAGAATCCTTCTTCTGTTTCCCTGTTGCATTTTTGTTTTCTATGGATTTGCATATGGATCTTGACACAAACCTTGAATCTCAGCCCTTGGGAGGCAGAGGCAAGTGGAACTCTGTGAGTTCTAGGGCAGCCTGGTGTACATATCAAGCTTTAGGCTAACTATGGTTACACAGGGAGTGCCTGCCTCAAAATAAAATACCCAAAGTGAAAAGAAAAATGATTAAAACTACTGTTTGTACTTAGTATGGTTAAAACATTCCAAGTAAAGAAAGAAGATACAAAAAAGAAAGGAAGAAAGAAAGAAGAGATACAAGTGAATAACTGACAGCCCAAGGACAAATGGACAATGGGGGAGGGGGACACAACCAGGGACGTGTGTGTGTGTGTGTGTGTGTGTGTGTGTGTGTGTGAGAGAGAGAGAGAGAGAGAGAGAGAGAGAGAGAGAGAGCTCGCGCTCGCAGAGGAGCCTGGGAAGGGTTTAAGAGTGACCAGGGGAAGGGAGAAGAATGCTGAGCTGCACTGATGTGAGAGCCATCACAGAACAGGGAGTGAGAGGTGGCTCTGGCCTTAGGGGTGTCCTTAAACCGCTCAGACTACATCTAAGGAGGCTCCATAGCACTGGTCAGACCTGTAGTGGGTCATGTGACCAAAAAGACCCCTCCCAGACACACGCTGAAGAGCCTCCTGGTTCTGGAAAGCTTAAAGCCAAATTCTGGTGTGAGCAAGCAGGACTCTGGAAACTTGGCACCACCATTCATTATGTGTGCTAGATTGGATAATTGTGGCCTTTTGTCCACACTCTTGTTCCTGGTCCTGTGAACTACTATGCGGCTCCTTTCTCATATGGTTGTCCCTCGAGCATTCATTATTTCCCTTTCATTTGCCTTTTTGTTTTGTTCTCATCCTTAGCATTATCCAGACACACACACACACACACACACACACACCTCATCACAGAAAAAGAGAGAACACCAGCAGGCTTTGTTTTTTTGTTCCTTAGGTATCTCTGTAATAAGAAACAGAACCATGCTTAATAAAGGCTGTGTGCTATTTTCCTGTGCTGACCGCCAGATGGCGCCCCTGCCTAAAGAACACACTGAAAGACTCGCGCCCTCCTGCCAGTCCTTTGCTCTGCCAAACACAAACGTCCCTTGCACTTCAGGCAAAACCTCCCCAACCTTCAAAAAAACTTTGTCGACTCGTTTTGTCTGGGGACACGCAGCTTCAGTAACTTCCATTTTCTTACCTAGGGACTGGTCTCAGGGTACACAGCTTCAGTAATTTCCATTTTCTTAAGCAGACACTGCCTCCACAATGGATTTTTTTTTATATCCTTCCATTCTTTACTTTAAATAGCTAGAGGTTTCACCCCTCCTTATTTCTCCCCCAACCTCTTTTCCTGCTGAGTATTAGAAGAGTTTCCTCATTATTCTCTATTTCTCCAGCTTTCGGCGCTGTCTATACTTTGAAGAGCTGTTTGCTCCTTGATAGGACTTTTTTTTTTTTCGTTCCAGCAATTTATTAAAAATTATGAACAAGTACTTTTGGAATGCCTTAAATTTAACGCTATGGTTGGTAATTTAGAATATGTCTCTGTCCCAATAATTTATCATAGGTTACTATAAACAAAACATGCAAGGGAATTTTGCAAATGCACGTAATGGTAGTGGTATGGGCGTTTGAACATAAACAGGCAGTAAACACATTCAGACAGGTCTGAAACTAGCTAGCCTCTCTCCGGAGGTGGGGCTGTTTTTCTGGCTGTTATTTCCATAGTGGGTCAGGTTCTGTATCTATTCTGAGGATCACTGGACACCAGTGTCCATTTACTCTGCAAGTGAAAGACCATTTATGAAGCCTAACGTAGACCAACTTAATGAACTATAAAACTCACACATGTGTTTTCAAATACAGCCTCAAACCTGAGATATATAGGCTGACTAATCATTCACAGATTTTGCTTGGCTCATTTTCTTTGTCTGTAAAAAAGCAACAGCTTTGCCTTTGACCAAGAGTGACTTGTTTTCTAGCGCAGCTAGACGGAACACTGAGTTAGCTTATGTTAGCCTTGGGAAAGCTAGACACTGAGCAGCCTTGGGTGTACACCTTTCTGAACTGGTGAAGGCCAAAGCAGCTGAAGAAAAGTTGCTAAGTTTTCTCCACTGTTAAGTTTCCCTTTGTCTCTGCACCTCTTTCATCTGGAACAGACAATGTTTGTTAGTCTGCTTCCTTGACCACATGCTGTTGTCCACCCCCAAACATGCTCACACTCAAAGGGGAAGAGAGGGTTTAATTTAGAGCCAAACATGAGTGACACAGATTTAACTTGCCTCAAAAGCCATATGATAATAGCTTGATGAACTTTTGTAGTTAACAACACATCTTAGATGCATTAACAGAAACACCAGGTAGTTGAATTACAGTAAAATGGGGAAATCAGCTATGGGTTGCCAGGGTCATCTGATCACATTTTTGTTGAATGGAAGTCAGTGATCTGTGAAGTATGTACATCTCAAAGGGTTTCACCTAACAGTTACAGGGATGCTGGGTCAGACACAGAGCTGGGAAAACAATGGGTACTAAGGCGGTAAAGATAGCCCAAGACAAATTGTAATTAGTCTGGACCTGTAACATTACATCCTCTGCAGTCATAGAATTCTAATAGTCAGTGGGCTCAGTGTAAGGTTCATTTTGTTTCTGAGATTTTTTTTTTGATTTTTTGAAACAGGGTTTCTCTGACATCAAACTCTCTACTACAGAGCGACAGTACTGAAAACAGTCTGGTATTTGCATAAAAACAGACAAGAGGAACAATCAAATCAAATCAAAGACCTGGATATCAGTCCACACACCTACAAAAACGTGATTTTTGACAAAGAAACAAAAAATATAAGATGGAAAAAGAAAGCATATTCAACAAATGGTGCTGGCAAAACTGGATATCAACTGTAGAAGAATGAAAATAGATCTGTATCCATCACCATGCACAAAACTCAAGTCCAAATGGATCAAAGACCTCAACATAAAACCAACCACACCAAACCTCATAGAAGAGAAAGTTGGCAATACACTTGAATGCATTGGCACAGTAAACCACGTCCTAAATATAACCCCAGTAGCGTAGACACTGAGAAAAACAATTAATAAATGGAACCTCCTGATACTGAGAAGCTTCTGTAAGACAAAGGACATGGTTAAAAAGACAAGACAGCAGCCTACAGAATGGGACAATATCTTTACCAACCCCATATTGGACAAAGGTCTGCTCTCCAAAATATAAGAACTCAAGACATTGGTCATCAAAAGAACAAATAATTCAATTCAAAATGGAATACAGACCTAAACAGAGAACTCTCAACAGAGGAATCTAAAGTGGCTGAAAGACACTTAAGGAAATGCTCAACATCCTTAGTCACCAGAGAAATGCAAATCTAAACAACTCTGATATTCCATCTTCATCTGTCAGAATGACCAAGATCAAAAACACTGATGACGGCTTATGCTGGAGAAGATGTGGGGTAAAGGGAACTCCTCCATTGCTGGAGGGAGTGCAAACTGGTACAGCTGCTTAGGAAATCAGTATGGGGATTTCTCAAAAAATTAAGAAACAACCTACATCAAGACCCAGCTATCCCACTTTTGGGAATAATGTGGGATTCCCCTTTGTATGCTGTAAATATGTTTTATTACCATTGGTTAATAAAGAATCTGCTTTGGGCCTATGGCAGCACAGAATAGAGCAAGACAGAAATTCCAAGCAGCTATAGAGGAAAAAAAGAAGGCGGAGTCAGAGAGATGCCATGTAGCTGTTGAAGGAGACAGAGGTACGGAACCTTTCCAGTAAATCAGGAGCCTCGTGGCAATACATAGAAAAATAGAAATGGGTTAATTTAAGAGTTAGTTCATAGGAAGCCTAAGCTATTGACCAAGCAGTGTTGTAATTAATATAGTTTTTGTGTGATTATTTCGTGTCTGGGCCATTGGGAAATGAACAAGCAGCCTCTGGTGTATACCCAAGGGATGCTTAATCATACCATAAGAACATGTGCTCAGGTATGTTCATAGCAGCGTTATTTGCTATAGCCAGAACCTGGAAACAACCGAAAGCTAAGTAATCCTTCTGTATCCTCCCGGTAGTGGTAAGATGACAGGAACTTACCACTGTGCCCAACTTTGATGCAAATGCTTCAGGTCTAACTCAAGTCCCTCATCAAGTCTGTCCAGCAAGTACTTAACCAACTGGGACATTTTCCCAGGCCCTGTTTGAAATGATTTGAGTTTCACATTTGAGATGAGATGAATGGCTTCTCATTAAGGATGCAGGTAGCATTGTTGACCTGGGGTGAAACAAGCAGGATGCACAGGGAATAGTGGGGAGAAGATAATCCTGGAATACCCTACTAGGTTTGTGGACTAGCTTGGGAAGCTTGGAAGGAGGAAGAGAACAACAAATTGGACCACAGTCTTAGGTTGGCCCTATTTCCTGCTGGCTTCTGGATGGTACCTAGGAATCTCTTTCTGGCCCTCTTTGGGAAAAGGACAAAAGCACTAAGCTTTTGACATGAGTCAAGGCATCTTTGGTGGGAATTTGTAAAGTCCTTAAGATCTTTTAGTTAGGCCAGTTCCAAATGAAGGACTATATTATTTTCCTATTGCTATTGTGACTAGTTTAAGTTTAATGATTTTAACCAACATGAATATATTGTCTTATAGATTTGGTTATCAGAAGTTTGAAATAAGTATTATGGGGCTCAAATTAAGGTATCAATAGAACATAAGTTCCTTCTTTAGGATCTCAGTAGCTCTATTCCTTGCCTTTTCCATCCATGGATTGCTTATATTCCTATATTCCTTGGCTTTTAGCATCTTTCTCCATTTTTTAATGTTAGTAACAATATTCCACACTTTCTGTTTCGGTCAGTGTTTTTGTTTTTTTTTTTTTAATTTGACAAAAGCTAGAGTTATTTGCAAGGAAGAACCTTGGTTGTGAAAATTCCTCCATCATATTGCCTGGAGGCAAGCCTGTAGGACATTTTCTTGATTGAAGCTTGATATGGGTCATCCTAGGTCACAGAAGGGTGGTGCCACCCCAGCGCAAGTGCCGCCACTGAATCTTATAAGAAGGCAGTCTGAGAAACCACGAGGAGTAAGCCAGTAAGTAGCACTCTTCTACGGCTTCTGTTGCAGTTCCTGCCTCCAGGTGCCTGCCTTCAGTTCCTGCCCCAGACTTCCCTCAGTGATGGAGCAGCCCGAGAGTTCAAGATGAAACAAACCCCCTTCTCTCAAGTTATTTTTGATCTTGGTGTCTTCTCCCAGCCATGGAAACCCTGACTAAGACACAGTCCCAGACCGTTCTTCCCAGCAGAGTCCTTGATGCATCAGACATGATAATGCTCTCAAACTCTGGTTCTGGCCACTCATCTGCTGGGATCTACAGGCGGGAGCTGGCTATGGCTGTGCTAAATGATGAGTGTTTGAGGGAGTGGCTTTAGGTCCTACTGTAAAACATATTTTCTTTTGCAAATCTTGCCAGCTTAGGCCTTAGGAGGTTACATGGTACATGGAAACCTGATGGTACCAGACAGTTTCTTTCAGCAAATGTATACTAACTGGGTGCAGAATATGGCAATGAGCAGCACACCTCACTCATTGGCAAGACCTACTGCTCAGAGGTGTCTTTGACTATGGTATTGACTGCTCTTAATCACCTTTATTAGAACTAAAACTATTTCACTACACAGACTTTGCCTCTCTCTCTCTCTCTCTCTGTATGTGTGTATATATATATATAAAATACATACATATATATGTATATGGCTATATATGTATACATATATATGTATATGGCTATAAATCTATTTATTTATCTAATCATCTCTCTAAATATTATATATCTTCAAAGTTGATGATAAGAGTCTGATGCATTTTTGACAATTAAAGACAGATATGATACTTGACTTTATTACACTTAAAGTCTGAGGAGAGATGGACCTCTGCTCATCTTCCTCACTAGTAACATTTTATCACAACACTGCCACATGCAGTCAGTTTACTGTCTTTGCTTATTTTGTGCCTCAGAGGGCAGAGCTGAATGACTGTGTTGGGCTTCACTGGCCATAATTTAAACCTGAATATTTACCGTCTAGTCCTTACTGGAAAAAATGCATTGTCTTTTGGACAGACAGATAGCAACTATGTATTATCATGACAACATTCCAAGTGCTCAGGAGACAAACAGTATTTATGAAGCATTCCGCATCCCCAAACTCATGGCTTTAAAGAGGCTGTAGAGGGCATGAAGTATCTCTCAGTTATGCCACTGAGAACCTGTTCCCCTGGACTGCACGCTCCTTTTGATCCTTCAGATTGATTTGGGGGGTTTCAGTCAACCATGAAAATAATTATTAAGGTGCGAATTCTAGTGCTCTCTAGGATTCAGATTCTTGGGGTGCGCCATCTTGCCTTCCTTCTGAAGTCTCTCACTCTTCCAGCTATTTTAGGTGTAGACTTTGTGTTCTTGTCATCCATAAAGTTTTCTATGTTTGTTATAATTATCTTATCAGCATTTCATATAGCTTCTTCAGTCCTTTTTGCTTCCAGATCATCTAGGAATTAATTTCTTCAAAGACATTTAGAGACCTCCAAAACATCTTAGATTCTAATTTTTTTCCCCTCTGGGCACAAAACACTAAACCTTGGGTACAGTATGAAATGTGCACGGAATGGAAATGAATATAAAAGCCAGAAGTGATTACTTTAGATTTGCACTGCCTTCTTTGTGTTGCTAAGCAGTTTGGATTATGTCCTGAAAACACTGAGTTTAAGTGGGAGAGTAGCTACACCACTATGCATCAAATATCCGGATAACCAGCCCTGTCCCTCTCTTTCTTAAGACGGAAACAAAGGACATTGCTGTCTGTTCTTAGCTTTGCAGTCTATGAACTGGACAGGTCTTCACACACTTTCAAAGCTTCATCACGATGTGTAATTCACTGGGGTGTTGTTTGGGGCAGGGCAGCTGGAAGATGTCTCTCACTGTCTCAAGACTCCCTCACACTGCCATACTTTGCAACCCTCTAAGTATTGATTAGATCACCCGAAAGATGCAACTGTGGATGTCGAATCTTCCGCTGGAATATTAGCGCTCTGGGACTCTGCAACAGCCACTGCAGATAGGTGCTTGCAAAGACTGCTGCAATGCTAGCCTCAGACTCAGCACTTTCAAAGGCCTGGGTGGTTTTTAGTTAATGGCTGCTCTTCTCTGTGTCCTTCACAGCCCTGGAGACTGCGGCCTCCTGTGGCTTTTAGGTTCCCAGCTTTCTGCCTTCCAGCTCCCCACTAGTGCCTCTCAGGGCTACGGTTAAATTCAGCCCCTGAGGTTTGTGGCTTTTCCTTGGGGTAGCTCAGTTTTAAACAACAGATCTCTCCTTAAAATGACTCCCAAACACTGTGCTTCTTGTCAGACAGATGGACAAAGTAGATTCTTGTCTACAGTTGTTCCCTGTGGGAGGAATCACTGCTTCACCCAGAACCACAAATGGATTTGAAGCTTGTGGAGCTTGTGGCTCTTGTGAGGGAGAGACAAGAGTGTGTGTTTTTGCTGGGACTACAATGTTTACATTTTCACTGAGGTTTCTGCTTTCCCTCCTCCTGCGTGGAACCCTTTGGCTGGAGCTTTGTTTGGCTTGATTTACTTGTCTTCTGTGTCTGTCTTTTCCTCTGTTGTTTTCAGGTAGCCTGAAACAACCTTCTTGAACTTGTAAAGTTCCTTCTCTCTCTTTTAGATAAGATATGCTTTCCCACCCCCTTATTTGAATGTCCTTTATTGGAAGACATGAAGGCAGCTTCCTGCTCCTTGTCTTTACCAATTCAGCACAAATTGCTACCAGTCCTGCAGAATTCTTCCTCCTGCTTCAAGACGGTGTGGAAGTATTTTATTTTTAATTTCCCACTTTAATTTCATAGCATGCCTATGTCCCTGCGAGTCTGGACCCGCACTACCTGTATTCTATGCTGAGGTAATCCATGATTACTTGAACTGTAGAAACAAGTGGGACAATTTCTTCCTCTTCTAAAATGTTTCCGGAGTGAAAACAGGTCAGTTTGATAGGTACATGGCTTATCTTTAATGAATTATCATTCATTAGCTAAAAATAATTTGTTGTTGGAATGAGACTAGATAATACGATCTAAATTTTGTTTAGGTAGTTTCTAAACAAAAGTGATTCATTTTTATTTATTTTGGCAGAAATTTTTCATCTATCTAGTAGAATTGAGGCATTCTGCTGGAATCAGTTTCATAGGGACTTGGAAAGTGTGCTTCCTGATAGACTCTTAGGGGAGCAGAGAAGAATGTGGGTACTGGTGTGCCAGGCTAACAATTGCTCACAGGAAAGCAACCAAGGTACACAGAGGAGGTAAGGAATTTTCAGTCTGAGTTAAGAGGTTCAGAGCAGTTTTTGAAGGAAATATGGGAAAATAACTCTCCAAGTGAAAGAATAGAAGAGGCAGGGAGACCAAGGCAGGTGCAGACTTCCTAGTGAGCAGAGTTGACTGTGGCTGTGGTAGGAGTTGGATGCTTGGCTTTAAATCACTATAAGTGATATCGTCATTGTATTTGGGCAAATAACTGACCTATCCTTTTACATTAACCTCCATAAATGAGACTCACAACAGCTCTTATTTCAGTAAAGTGTATGAGAATTAAGCTTTTTTCCCCCCAAATTTCTCAGAGGTTAAGTCGTCCACGGAACTGAGAAGAAGAACAGATTTCTAGACTACTCACTGAAGATTATGATTCAATCAGTCTGGGATGAGTACCAGACTTTGTACTTTTAGCAAGAACCTCAGGTGATATGCATCATTAGTAAAGTTTGGAAAATGCTGACTGATACATAACATTAGCATAGTTCCAGGTGCAGGGTAAGGACTCAATATACTTCTAATGACAGACATTATATAAGAAGGGAGTACATGAGGGTCAGAAGGGTATATGAGACTGGAGATGAGACAGGGCCATATCACTAAAAGACTAAATACATTCCACATTATGGGACTGGTAGTATTTTATCTTAGAAGAAAGGAGAAGTCATTTAGAGGTCTAAAGTAGTCAAGTTTTTGACCTGACACTCATTTTTAAAAGATCCACATATCTCCCTTGAAGAGAGACTTGCAAATTAATGGGACTAGAAGCCACAAATCTATTTACAAGGTTTCTTTAGAAAGCCAGATTGAAAAAAAAATCAAGAAATGAATTAAAATGCTGGGAAATGGAATGGAGAGATACTGGAGGTCGGAATGGAGACTTGGCCCTCTGTATGTAAGCATGAGGAAGATATCTAGGCTTTCCCTCAGGTAAGGCTAGCAGAAACATGTGGTGCAGAAGGAAAGAATTCACAGTGGCAGAGTGATAGTGAGAAACAGTTATATTAGGAAAGAACAGAGCTCAAGTCATTCTTGTCTGAGTCTGTTTGGCAGGTGGAGATTAAACACATGGAGCTTGGGACAGAAAGCCTTGTGCTTTCCTCCTGGCTAAATATTCCTGCTCTGGAAAGGAGAGACAGAGAGATTGGAGGCAGTTGCAGGCATTTTCAGAGTGTTATATATGACATGACATCTTGTGGGCTATAGCAGTTGGTTCTGAGTAAAGATGATTAGATTTCCTTGGTTATAATCATCTAAAGAATTGACTTCCCTCCAAACTCTTAATAGACTTGATGTAACTTGGATTAGACTTCAGCTCAATTGGCAATAGAAATATCCTCACTGTATTCCATTTCTCTGCTTTGACTTTGAGAATGTTAACTGCTTGGCTAGTTAACTGGAATGAATCCAAGGGTCACCACAGTGACATATCACATGGTCTTCTCATTTCTCCTCCCAGCCAAGTACTAAAAGGTGAATAAATGAATAGTGGTAGGAGAAATTTAAGAGAAAGAAATTGTATACAAAGCTAATCATCACTGACAGGAGTTTTTCTTCGAGAGACTATAAAACAGAAGATATTTTATATTTATAAACTCCATGTGTTAAACATCATTTGGGAGATAGGTCTGAACAAACTGTTCTTACAATTACAATATTATGTGGTTGGACTTTCCAGCTTAGTACATACTTCTGAGTCTCTGCACATTTTTCCAGCTATCTGAAATACCCTTTTCTATTAATTTTTATATCTAAAAATTCCATCATTCCTTCAAAATTCACTTGAAGATTGGCCAACAAGATGTAGGATAAGGTCTTCCATTCATTTCCATCAAAGCACAATACTTTCATATCATCGTAGACCGAAGTGCTTTCTAAGAAGTTTAGAAACCATGTAGAAGAAATCAAAGTCCCAAAAGAGCGTGAGAGCAAATAGAGCTATTTAGAAGGCATATTTAAGCCAGATAACACAATTACCAACTATGATTCTAGCAACAAACCCAGAAACAAACCCATCACCTTGCTGACTCAAATATGAACCTGTATGACCTTGTTCTAGCCATGAGTATCATTTGCAAGTGGATCAGAGTGTCTTATTCTCCTCTTTACCATGCATTAAATAACAGGCCTGTCAAAATTGATCCCAAACAAGGATTCTGAAATGGCTTCAGTTGTTGTTTCAGCTACTCTCAGCTGCAGTCCAAAGACTTTGCCTATTCCTATGCAGTGACCCAAGAGGAGACACATTTGCCCTGATTCTGGGTATAGACTTGCTCATCTCAGAGTTCCATAGTCAGTCTTGAAATGGTTTTCTTACTTAGCTTCCCAATGCAGAAATGATCATAAACTTTAGTCAAGAGGCAGGACAGAAAATCAGTGAAAATTCAGTAGTCTTTCTATACACCAGCAACAAACACATGGAGAGATTATGGACACACTCCCATCTACAATAGCCTCAAAGATAATAAAATATCTTGGAATAAACCTACCCAACGAGGTAAAAGGCTTCTAAAATGAAAACTTCAAATCTATGAAGAAAGAGATAGAGGAAGACATTAGAAAATAAAAGGAACCCCCAAGTTCATGGATAAATAGAATTACTATTATGAAAATCCTACTAGAATAAACTTACATATTCAATGCAATCCTAATACCCCAATAAAAATATAACAAAATTCTTCACATAAATAGAAAAAAAGGTCCTAAAATTCATATAGAACCAGAGAAGACCCTGCAGAAACCAAAATGTAGTAAGAAGGAGCGGGTCCTTTGTTTCATCCTGCCTGGCTCCTGACTGCCCGGCTAGCTTATACCCCAAAGTAACAACACACAAATTGCATTCATTTAAACACTGCCTGGCCCATCAGTTCTAACCTCTTATTGGCTAACTTTACATAATTGTTTAACCATCTCCATTAATGTATATCTCCACTTGACTGTGGCTTACCAGCATGAGTCTAACCAGTGTCCATCTTGGAGAGGAGAGCCATGGCATCTGCCAGTCTGTCCTTCTTCCCAGCATCCTGTTCGGTCTACTCTACCTATATAAATTCTGCACTGTCAAAAGGCCAAGACATTATCTTTATTCAACCAATGAAAGCAACATAAATACAGAAGTGCCTCCTACACCACCAAAACAATTAGTAAAATGGATAACCCTGGAGAGATTGCCACTCCAGATTTTAAAATATATTATGGAGTTCTAGTAATAAAGCCAGTATGGTACTGCCACAAAATCAGAAATGTGGATGAATGGAACAAAATAGAAAATGCAACTGCATTTTACTCTAGCAAAAGATTTAAATGTTACAAACATTCAGTGTAATAGATATAGCCATCTGACTCTCTACAAATTGCCAAGAACAAACATGGGAGAAAAGAAAGCTTCTTCAAAAAATAGCTCTGGAAAACTTGATGTCTACACACAGAAGAACGAAACTGTATCTGCATCTGTATCTATTGCCCTTCACAAAAATTAACATCAAGTGGGGAAAAAACCCCTCAATTTTAACCTTAAACACTAAAACTGCAAGAAGAAATCATAGGCATTATCCTACCAGATAGAGGTGTAGTGGACTTTCAAAACAGAACTTCTTTACCCAGGAATTCAGGCCAACAATTGACAAGGGAGACCTCGTGAAACCAAAAGCTTCTGTATAATTGAGGAAAAGTCAGTTAAGTAAAGAAGAAATTTTGGAAAAATCAAAACAGAAAATCATTGAGTCTGTGATCACTATATAGAAGAACAAACATATTATACAAGGCCAAATGGATGATGTGCTGGCTGGTTTTATGTCAACCTGATACAAGCTAGAATCATTTTGAAGAGGGAACCTAAACTGAGAAAATTTACACCCCAAATTGGCCTGTGAACAAACCCATGATTTGTTTTTAAAATTAGTGATTGATGTGGGAGAGCCCGGCCCATTGTGGGTGGTACCGTCCTATGGGAGGTGGTCCTGGGGTGAAAACAGGCTGAGCTAGCTATGGGGAGCAAGCCAGTAAGCAACACTCCTCCATAACCTCTTTATCAGTTCCTGTCTCCAGATTCCGGCCCTGACTTCCCTCGGTGATGGAATGTGACCTAAGAGTTATGAAATAAAATAAAACCCTTTCTCCTATGTTTCTTTTGACCATGGTGCTTTATTATAGTAAGAAAAACCCTCATTGAGACAGATGACATAATCAGAAAGATGGAAGCTCACAGAAGGGGTCAAAAAATGATGGAAATAAAAACCACTATAGACCACCAGCCATGACCGGAGAAAGAATCTCTGATGTACAGATATGTACAGATATGACAATAGAAATTTTTCAAATGCAAGATCAAAAAGAGGAAAAAAAATAGAAACAGCACACAGGGAACTATGGAACAACTGAAGCAATGCTTGAAGGATCAAGGACCAATAACTCGATAATCAATGTCAGACATTCATTATCATATGTCACAGATGCAAGATTCTCAGAGAACACAAAGTAGGGTAGATATCAAAACCAGAATCAAATGAAAATTTAGACATAGCATATCCAAGATCAAAATCATAGTGAGTGAGTGTACCCTCAGGGCAGAGAACTAATCATTAGATTCCTATCAGATTGAAGAGATCATACAAACAAATACAGAGAGTAAAATATTCAAAACATTAAAACAAAAACTTACCAATCCCAGATTCCTCATTCTAAAAAAATAATTTATCAAATGTGAGAGAAAACTAGACTAGACTTTTTTTTTTTTTAGCCAAGTGAACACTGGGGAAAGGGTATGTAGTAATATGTATCATTGCATCTGTGTACCGTGCAGTCTTCTTAGTTGATAGTGATACACCAGATTCTCAGGTAACTGAGATGATCTATAAAAGGTCAATAATTCTATTTTGCTGAGTAATAGGATAGCTACACCAGCTTGCTTCTATGTTGAGCTTGGAGAATCCAGCTGAAGAGATAGAGGAAGGATTGTAGGAGCCAGAGCGGGTCAGGAAATCACAAGAAAACTCACAGAAACAACTAACCTGGTTCAAAGATAATCACAGAATCTGAACCAGCAACAGGGAGCCTGCACGGGACTGACCCAGACCCTCTGCATCTATGTGACAGTTGTATGGCTTGATTTGTTTGCTGAACTCCTAGCAATGGGGGCAAGAACTGACCCTTATGCTTCGACTGCCTCTTGGGGACCTATTTTTTATACTATATTGACTTACACAGACTAAATTCAAATGGAGTTGCTTAATCTTACCACAACTTGATATGCCATATGTTACTGATATTCATTGGAGGTCTGTGCCTTTCTGAACAGAGTTGTAAAAGGAGTGGTAGGCTGAATTCTCAGTGCCTGGCTGCCCGCCTAGTTTACACCCAAAATAATTACACGGAAACTGTATTCATTTAAACACTGCCTGGCCCATTATATCTAGCCTCTTATTGGCTAACTCTCACATATTAGTTTAACCCATCTCCGTTAATGTGTATTGCCACTTGACTGTGGCTTACCGGCATGAGTCTAACCAGCGTCCATCTCAGAGAGCCATGGCATCTGTCTGACTCTGCTTTCTTTCTCCCAGCATTCTGTTCTGTCTACTCCACCTATCTAAATTCTGCCCTATCAAAAAGCCAAGACAGTTTCTTTATTTGATCAATGGAAGCAACTCATAGAAAGAAGACCCTCCTACACCAGAAGCAGAGGAGAAATGGATTGGGGGAGAGGTGGTGGGGAGGCAGGGAAAGGAGTGGGAGGGGGAGGAGGGAGAGAAAACTGTGATCAGGATGTAAAATTAAAAAAAAAACCCAAATTACCACTTTTATATTTTCTCCTTTTTTCAGTTTTTTTTTTCCCAATCCACTGGGTATCTTGGCATATGCCTTTGACTCAACACTTGGGAGGCAGAGTCAGGGTAGATCTTTGTGATTCAAGGTCAGCTTGGTTTATATAGCAAGTGCTGAAACAGCCAGGGCGATACAGTGAAATGCCTGCTTCAAAACCCCCAAAACTAACATGTAGTGGCATTTCATTTGTATTTTAATAAATAAAGCTTCCAGAAGATCAGAAAAGTAAAACAGCCACACTGCCCAGCCTTACAGACCAGGCAGCAATGACACACACCTTTAATCCCAGTGGCCACACTAGTTACCATAGAAACCAGGTGTTAGTGGTGCATACCCTTAATCCCAGTATTACAGAGGATTATAAAGTGGGAGGAGACAGCTCTCAGAAACAGTTTCATTCTGAGATTTGTGGAGGCAGCATCGCCATGTCGGACTGAGGTAGAAGTAAGAGCCAGTGACTGGCTGTTTTGCTTTTCTGACCTTCAGGTTGAGCCCCAATTTCTGTCTCTGAGTTTTTATTAAACATGTATCACTAAAAATTCTAAAATCTATTACTAAGATCTTGCTTATTTTTACAATGGGTGTCTGATAGAGGCAAGGTTTGCTCAACCAGCCATGTTCCCTGTAGAAGAGCTAGTATTTTCATCCTGGTTGTCGAGCACTGTATCTCAATGTAAGAAGACTTTTATGAACATGCAATATTTCTTAAAGACAAGGAAATAAGTCTTTTACACAGCAGGAGCTATTCTTTATGATAGCCAGTTTTTACACTCTCACCATGAATGAACCAATTATTTTCTTTTTCTATACCCAGAACCATAGCGTGATTCCATCTTTGATAATCACTGTGGTTAGTCTTGGTGGGAACAGTTCTTATTTTTCTTCAAAGGTAAATGGTGTGCCTAGAACAGCCTGAGACCCAGGCAGTGGCCCCAAATTAGAGAGCCCTTTTAGAAGGTTCGGCTGTGAAATCACTCACCGCAAACACCCACTTCCCCACCTTTTTCCAACACCGACAGCCAGTAGCCAATGCACAATGTGGGTAATGTGAGTTGACAGGGAATTGCACTTGTGCTAAAATTATAATTTTTGCCTAATTCCAATTTAGTTTTAAAGGTTTGAAAAAGGAACAGATGGGGCTGGCAGATGTAATTAAGGGAAAGAGATATCTATAGCTTCAGACTGTGTACATAATAGAAGCATTTAGCCAAACTGTTGAGTACCACTAAAGGCTAATTTTTGGGAGAAAACACCGTTATTATTATTTTTTATAACTGTTATGCTGGGAGTCTTGCCTGATAATTACCAAAGGCAGAGTTTGCTGAAACTGCTTCAAAGTCTGAACTCCATTTGCTCCGTCCAAAAACAACTAAACGGCACTGCAAGAAGCACTCCAGTTATTTTTACAAATTTGTCTTAAACAGCATTCACTTCACTGTTTCCTAAAGTACGAATAACAGTGCCATCAACAGTAGATGAGATTATTTCAGAGCTTCTGAGATAGCCTTTAAGAATGTTATAATATTTGTAACTTATGATTTGTGGTGTTGATTTTCCACTTATGGATATCTAGAGTTTGCTTATAAGTAGTCCATGGACCACACTGTGCTCTGATCTCCTGACCCAAAGGAAGCATTCATTCCTGCCTGAAGCACCTCAGAGATGGTCCACACACATGCAATATCCACTTTTGCTTCATCCAACAATGGTTTCCCTTATTTTCATGTGGTCCTTCAGTAGTGAAGAGAAGACCCAGAAAGGGCTCTTTGCCTTCTTCTGTCTAATCAGGGCCTGGCAAACAGATCCTTCTGTCAGCCCCAGCAAAACATTTTTTTTTTCCTTGGTGCCTTGCCTTCCTTATGTTTCCTTATAAACTAATTCTTTCCTGGAAGCACTGGGCACAGCTGTGTTCAAAATTTTCGGCATTATTAATTCCCTGTCTTTTTGTCTGCATGGGTAAATTGGGATATTTGCAGTGCTATAGTTACAGCATTGTGTACATGGTGTCCAGCTCACATTCATGGAGGAGTTGCTAAATAAGCAAGCAAAGCACCATTTTGGGGCACAGATCTTTTTTTTTTTTTCAATTTGGAGATTATCCAAACACTGTAATTGCTAAATAGAAGAGAATGAATTTTCCCATCTTTTTATTCTTGGAGAAAATGATGTTTCCAGTGTTTATCCTGTTATGAGTCCAGATATATACTGATTATAGATGTTTTCAAATAATCAAAATCAGTATAATGAGAAGATATTAGCAGTGAGTAAAAAAAATGTACTAAGGGCTTGTTTTATTCTATTCTTCTCTCATACATTACATCCTGACCACAGTTTATCCTCCCTTCACTCCTCCCAGCCCATCCCCCCAGCCTAGATAAACTCCTTCCTAAATTCCCTTAAATGGAAAAGAGAATGTTTTCCAGTGATATTTACTGAACAATGCCATAACAAGTTACAGTAAGACTAGGCACAAACTCTTATATCAAAGCTGGATAAGGCAACTTGGTAGGAGGAAAAGGATCTCAAGAACAGACAAAAGAGTCAGAGACACCTCCTGACTCCCACTGTTGGGAGTCCCAAAAGAACACCCAATTATACAATCACAATATATATGCTTAGGCCTATACAGGGTCTGTGATTGTTGCTTCAGCTTCTGTGATGTCCTATCAGCCCTGCTTAGCTGATTCCGTGGTCCATATTCTTGAGGTGTTTCCGCTCCTCTGACTCCTACAACCCTTCCACCCCCTCAGGGTTTGTTTATATATATATATATATATATATATAGGGTAAGTGAAAGTGTGAGTTAAAGTTTGCATTCTCAAAAAGTCACACTGAAAATAACCAATGTTACTGATGCTTTGTGAACCCAATCATCACTGTGGTTTCCCCAAGAAATGTCAGTGTACTGACCCAGCTGCAGAAGATTTGGATGTGTCTATAGATGTAAATCACAAGGTTTCTCTATCAATAGGTTGTTGTAGATTTGCTGGTTTTACTGCAAGGGTTGTTCTCGGTTGGTCATATAGAGATATACATCTCTTTGACTGATGGTGGGGCCGCAGGAACAGGAGATTCAAAAAGCATGCACCTGTCATTTTATTTTAGAACACATAAGTCTTATTCCTTATTTAATACACCTGCAAGAAACTGCAATTCTTACCACCAAAGTTGATTTGATACAGAAGACCTCATACTCAGTAGTGCAAAGGCAGATAGGGAAAAGAATGCGGTGAATCTAAATATGCATATGAAAAAAGAACACATTCCCCGATTTGTATTCCACTCTCTATACAAGATTTCTTTTAGATTTCAGGCTGTGTATTTGAAATGTTGAATGCGCTAGAATGACATTGAAATGTTTGTGACAGCTATCAGTGAATGATGTCTGGAATGTCTTGACTTTATTCCTGGTCAGAACTGGAATTATTGATGATGGAAAGTAATGTTCTGTTTTTCCAAGAGTCAAAGCAAGACCTGATAGCCATCTTGAAGAAGACAAACCCAGAGTGATAGGAATCCCAAGGAGATGTCCCCAGTTAGGTCCTTGGACAGCAGAGGAGAGGGTGCCTGAACTGGCCTTATTCCAAAGCCACACTGATGAATATCTTGGATATCACTATAGAACCTTCATTCGGCGATGGATGGAGGTAGAGACAGAGACCCACATTGGAGCACTGAACTGAGCTCCCAAAGTTCAGATGAAGAGCAGAAGGAGGGAGAACACGAGCAAGGAAGTCAGGACTGTGAGGGGTGCATCCACCCACTGAGATGGTGTGACTGATCTAATGGGAGCTCACCAAGGCCAGATGCATTGGAACTGAACGAGCATGTAATCAGACTGGACTCTTTGAATGTGGCTGACAATGAGGGCTGACTGAGAAGCCAATGATAATGGAACTGGGTTTTGATTCTACTGCACGTACTGACTTTGTGGGAGCCTAGTCTGTTTGGATGCACACCTTCCTAGACCTGAATGGAGGTGGGAGGGCCTTGGACTTCCCACAGGGCAGGGCACCCTGACTTCTCTTAGGACTGGAGAGGGAGAGGGAGTGGGAGTGAGGAGAGTGGGAGGGAAATGGGAGGTGGAAATTTTTAATTAATAAATAAATTGAAAAAAAGAAACAGAATTGTTACCCAATTCTAAATTTTCTTAGGTAAGATAGTATCAGATAGGATTTATTTTCATTTATCAGTTACCATTAATTATGCAGCTTTTAAAAAGCAGTGAATCAGTCATATCACAAATGAGATGGGATAGGAGAAATCATTATTTTCTTCACTCCTTTTCAAAAACTTAGGTAACTATCCACAAAAATAGTTAGTTCTGGGGAATCTTAGGAATACAATTTAGAACCTATAGCAACACAGTGAAGCAAAAGAAAGAGAATAGCTTCAGACCAAGGACCACTGGGCACTCAATTAGCAGCAGTATGGAAAGGAATAGAAAGAACCAGAATGCCAGTGACTGTCTGCATATACCATGTAAGGAGTGCCATCATGGTACTTCACATGTCTCCTGCTCGGTGGAAGATGTATCTTAATAGCACCATAAACTTCTGGACTCCCCAGATTTTAACAGTGCTCATACGTATTGACCCCATGATTTGTCCTGTATAAAGTTTTCACCAGCAAACCACTTCTGCAGACCTCCCTGGAGAAGGAGATGCTATTGCTTCCCCTACACACAGAGATGTCCCATGCATGACCAGGACTGCCATCGACAACTCCATTCATGCTTCAGAAAGCCATGCTTGTGCCGCCACTAAGCACATGCATTTCAGTCGATTTCACAGCCACTTTGTACATATCCACATCTGGAAGGATTCTAAGGCTGCTTTGCGTGTATATCTACCTCAGACAGCATTATAGGAGGCCACACCCACTGTTGCTGTTAGTATCTATTATCCAGACCTCTAAAACAGAACATGTTCTAGTCTTAACAAACACAAAATATTTAAATAGTTTCTTATAATTCATCAGATCACAGGAAAATAAAATTAGAAATTAATAAAAGAAAAACTATAAAAACTATGCAAATATTCAAGAATTGAACAATGCACTTTGAATGTCCATTGGATTATTGAAGAAATTGAAGAAGAAATTAAAAAAAATTCTAGAGTCAAATGAAAAAAGTATAACTTATCAGAACATTTGAGATATGGCTAAGAGAAAAGTTTATAGACATAAGTGCTCACATTTAAAAAAAAACAGAAAATGTTTTAAATAAATAGCCTAATAATACATCTTAAGACTCTAAACGGCAAAGAGAAGCCAAATCCAAAAAGAGCAGTAGAAAAGTGGCTATAATATGACTCAGCAGTTAATAGCACTTCCTACTACTTTGAGGACCTGAATTCAGTTCCTTGTACCCATGTCATAGGACTCACAACTGCCTATAACTCCAGCTCCAGGGTTTCTTTCTCACTCTTCTGGATTCCAAGGGTACATCTATGTGCTTGTATGTGCACAGATTCACAAACAGATTCATACCATCGTTAACAAAATAAAGCTTAGGGTAGAAATAAATGAATTGGGGATTACTCAAGTTAATAGCACTAGGGATGAAAAGAAGATTGTTATAATAGATTCCAATGAAATATAAAATTTCAACACCTTCAGGATTATTTCAGACATTTGTGGTCTTTTGTGCTTTCAAGTGGGTTTTAGGATACTAGTGAAGTTTTGATAATTTATAATCTAAAATCCCTAGAAATTCTAAAAGAAATGGATGAATTTTGAGACACACACAACTTGCTAAAATTAAATTAGTAAGATATGAAGGTAATGAGTCACAAGGATCTTAAATAGATCCATAGAAAGTAAATCGTTAAAGTGGCAATAGCAACTGTTCCTGTAAAGATGAGCTCAGGGCTCAGAGGCTCTGCTGAATTCTACCAAACCATTAAAAGAAGGAAACATTAGCGTTTCTCAGACTGTAGACAAGTTAGAAAAAGAAGGCAAGCCAAAAAAAAAAAATCTTTTAGTAAGCCAGCGTTTTTCTGATGCTAGGACCAGATAAGGACACAATAACAGCAGACAAACCTACAAAAAAAGACTATGGACTAATTTTCCTGATAAACATAAATGCAACTTAATAAAATTCTTATAAACTGAATCTAAGAACTTCTAAGAGGATCATACATGAGGGTGATGTTGCTTTTGTTGTGGGGATACAAGGATGCTTTCAACAAACACAAATTGATAAAATGTTAATACAGTGCACAAATAGGCTATGGCATGATCATCTTAGTAGATTCAGAAAAAAAGCCTGTGTATTCCCTCATGGTCAAAGGTTGGGACAAACTAAGAGTGGAAGAAACATACCCATACATATTAAAAGCTAGATATGACATTCTATAGCTAACATCATACTTAATGGAGGAAGACTGAAAGAATTTCCTCTAATATCAGAAATGAGGTGAAGGTGCCCAGTCTTTCCTTTCTTAAACAATATAGTGGCCAGAGCCTTCAACAGCAAGATGGGAGATGAGGCAAAACACAGGAGGAAGCAAATATGTGCTTAGATGATGCTGCCACAACGGAATCCCCTACTTTGTATGTGAACTAAAATTAATTTTAAAAAGGTTCCTAGAGATGGTCCCAGAGAAGACTCCTGGCAGCAGTAGATGCACAGTATGAACCAGTAATCTTCTGTGATTGGACTGGTGACCACCCCGATTGTCAGCGGACCATCCATTGACTGATGGAGGAATGTTCAGATACCCACAGCCAAACATTGGAACAAACTCAGAGAGTCCTGCTGAGGGAGAGGGAGGCAGGATTATAGGAACCAGGGGAATCAGGGATGTTGGAGGGAAACCCACAGAAACAGCTAGCCTGGCTCATGGGAACTCGCAGAAACAACAACCAGGCATCCTGAATGGGACAGACCTAAGTCCTCTACGTATATGTGACAGTTGTGTAGTTGCGTCTATTTGTGGGATTTCTGGCAATGGGATCAGGGTTGTGCCTGGTACTTTGACTCTCGGAAATCATATTCCTTATGCTGGATAACCTTGCTCAGGCTGAATACAGCGGGGAGGTGCCTGCCCTGCTTTGTTGATGCGCATGGGAGGCCTGCCCTTTTCTGAGTGAATCTGGAGGGAGGGGTGACTGCACGGTGGGGAACTCAGGGGATATGGATGTGGGGAGAGGGAGCGGGAGGAGAGCAGGGAGGGGAGGCTGCAGTCGGGATGTGAAATACATAGGTAAGTTTTAAAAAGATGTCTAGAAACAAGAAGTTTACACAGATTCAAGTGCATACAAAATGAAATATGTAGGTGATAACAGAATTTCAGCAAACTAGAATTTCAAAGCTCCTTATCCATCCCACCGTAATGGGAGGCTCAACAGACTACAACTTCATGCTGCATTGTGCCATTTGCATTCCATCCCTATATGGTGGTGGTTGTGCAGGAAGCTGAGACCAGCTGGTGAGGCTGTCCCGAGGTGGGTGAGTAAATATCTTATCCTCTCAAGTAGGTTGCCTGCATCTTTTAAGAATTCATGAGTTGAAGGCAAGGAATGAGGAGGAATGCTTCATCTTTAGGTGACAGAGATGCTGAAAGTGTATGGGGCTATTTCTGTAGCCAAGACAAATTTAGGGAGACTAGATTTTTCTTTTAATTTGACAGACTTGGATTTATTTTCATAACTTAAGTATTACGAACCCTGTTAGGACTATCAAGTGAGTGAGAGCTCTGTAAGCATGGACAACAAAATCCTGCAAAATGAGTGAATTAAATAGATCTTTGAAAGTCTGAAGACTTTTCAAGCATGCTAGAGATCATGGTATGCAGTCAGAAAAAATGAGACCATGCAGGTAACTCATCAGGAACCTGTTTTAAGACCTTTTATTTCAAACACAAGCTTTATTTATATATATATTTATTAGTCAGAAAGATTTGCTTGATACAAAACTATCTGCAGATGTTCTGCTGACACTTGTGAAAGCAAAGGAAATTAGAATACACACGCCACAGAAGGAATGCCTTAAGACAGCTCCCTATCATGACATCTAACGAGTTGACATTGAATAGGATTACAAGGAAGAATACTATGAAGAGAGAAGTTACAGGTTCAGATTTAAAGAAATTAATATGTAAATGATGTTGATAATGATATGAGAATAGCAAGTAACATTCAGTTATTAAACTTGCACTAAAATTTAAGGGCAGGAAATTCATTTCCCAATTTTTTGTTTTTGGTTTTGTTTTTCGAGACAGAGTTTCTATATAGCTTTGGAGCCTGTCCTGGAACTAGCTCTTGTAGATCAGCCTGGCCTCGAACTCACAGAGATCCACTTGCCTCTATGTGTGCCATCATCGCCCAGCTCAGTTCCCATTCTTGACCTTCTGTCTTAGAATACGAAGCCTTGACATCACTACATCCCAGTCAGCATAAGCTCCCTCCATATGACGGGATATCTCAGTTCCTGCCTCATAGCTGTGACGTCCATGGAGCAAGCGCCAGTTGTCAAAGATAATCACGTCACCTAATTGGGAGAAAATTTCAACATGAATGATTTGTTCTTCAATGAGTTACAAACGTAGGAATTATTACTTACAAGATAGAAATTATGCCTTTTGTTGCAAATTTCAAAATCTCCATGTTCATATCTGTTGTTATCATGGTGACTATAATTAATAAGAATGTATTGTATTCATTAAGAAAGCAAACAGGAAGCACTATATGAGATGCCACCATTACTGAGCTCATACCAAGAAAGAAAATGTTTCTTTTGTAAATAAAACTTATATTCTTATTCCTAATTAACTTTGTTATTGGGAAAATTTGTACACGTAGATAATTAATCTCCCTCCACTTTCTCATATCTCCTTCAGATTACCACTGCTGACCCCCATCACATCCAGTTCCTTTCCTAGATTCTTGTCTTTTGATTTTTTTAGTGACCCCTTTAATTTTTCCAAGGCCACCTGTATGATTATTGGGTTAAAACTATCCATTGGAGCTTGCTAGGATCAACTGTGGTTACACAATCATAGACAGTGATTTCCCATATACACTATGACATTTAAGCTTCATAGCTTGATAGGCTGTCATGGATATGGTTACATAAAAGATTTTTCTCTGTGTAAAACTTTTGCATTGTTTTACTTTTGAAAACATCAATAACAGGCATTTTCCCCAGTTTAAGAGCTCCAAGTAACCATATGGACAGTGCTGTGGGATGGTCATTCTGTATGGTGTGAATATTAGCCCCCATCATTGATTGATAAATAAAATTGCTCTGGCCTATGGTAAGGCAAGATAGAGCCAAGTAGGAAATCCAAGAAAAGATACAGGAGAAGGGCAAAGTCTGGGAGACATCAGACTTTGCACTGAGGAAGCAAGACATGTAGAAAATAAGGTAACAAGTCACAAACTACGTGGCAAAGCATATAATAAGAAATGTATGTTAATTTAAATATAGGAGCTAGCTAATAATATGCCTGAGTCATTGGCCAAACATTTATAAGAGATATTAAATCTCTGAGTGGTTATTTTGGAACTGGCCGGCTCAAGAGAAACCTCCAATTACAAATGATAACCAATGTGGGGGTTGAACTCACAACCCTGAGATTAAGAGTCTCATGTTCTGACCGCGGGCCAGGTTAGGCGGTGAGTGCAAAGGGGCTGGAGTCCCTTTGTTCCAAAAGCCGGCCTGCAGCAAGCCAAGACTGCAGGCAGGGGCACCTCTGACCAGCGAGGGGCTCTGTTCCTGTGGAGGGGTAAGTGTATTGTTCCTGACCGCCACACAAGGCCGGTTAGGGAACACACAATACTCCCACCACCCTTATCTCCCTGACTACTCCAAAGGGGCAGCTTCCCCAGCTAATCCCTCTCTCCTGCAACGCCATCCCAGCTTTCTGCCTGGAACCCATACCCTCCCCTCTCCTTTTTTCGGGGCTTAAATTCCTCCATCTCAGCCGGGGTGGGCACCGCGGGCCAGGTTTGGCGGTGAGTGCAAAGGGGCTGGAGTCCCTTTGTTCCAAAAGCCGGCCTGCAGCAAGCCAAGACTGCAGGCAGGGGCACCTCTGACCAGCGAGGGGCTCTGTTCCTGTGGAGGGGTAAGTGTATTGTTCCTGATCGCCACACAAGGCCGGTTAGGGAACACACAATACTCCCGCCACCCTTATCTCCCTGACTACTCCAAAGGGGCAGCTTCCCCAGCTAATCCCTCTCTCCTGCAACGCCATCCCAGCTTTCTGCCTGGAACCCATACCCTCCCCTCTCCTTTTTTCGGGGCTTAAATTCCTCCATCTCAGCCGGGGTGGGCACCGCGGGACGTACAGGCGGTGAGTGCAAAGGGACGGAAATCCCTTTGTTCTAAAGCCTGCCTGCAGCAACCTAAGGCTGCAGGCAAAGTGATTCCTGGATAGCAAGGGGCATTAATCCAGTAGCAAAAGACCCAGCGGAGGGAAGAGCCATTGGAGAGCATCTGAAGGAAGAGATGGGCAGGCGCCAAGGCAAGAATTCCTCCAACAATCTGAAAAACAACACGAAAACACCAGATCCCAGCGATCTTATGACAGAAGGACTTGAACACCCTATACCGGAAGAAGTGGAAAACAGTGTCATTATAAAAGCAATAGAGTCTCTTAAACAGGGTATGAATAACTCACTTAAAGAAATAGAAGAGAAATATAACAAAAAGATGGAAGAAATGAGTAAAGAAATGGAAGACAAATATAACAAAAAGTTTGAAGAAATAAGTAAATTCGTAAATGATACCCTGGGAAACCAAGAAAAAATAATCAAACAGGTAATGGAATCAGTTCAAGAATTGAAAACTGAAATGGAGGCAGTGAAGAAAACACAAAGCGAGGACCGGCTGGATATGGAAAATCTAGGTAAACAAACAGAGACTTCAGGAACAAGCATAACCAATAGAATACAAGAGATAGAAGAACGAATCTCAGATTATGAAGACACCATAGAGAAAATAAATGCCCTGACCAAAGAAAACAGCAAATCCAACAAATTCTCATCACAAAACATTCAGGAAATATGGGACATAATAAAAAAACCAAATCTAAGAATAATAGGAGTAGAAGAAGGAGAAGAATTGCAGTCCAAAGGTCCAGAAAATATATTCAACAAAATTATAGAAGAAAACTTTCCCATCCTAAAGAGTGATATTCCTATGAAGGTGCAAGAAGCATACAGAACACCGAATAGACTGGATCAGAAAAAAACATCCCCTCGCCATATAATAATCAAAACACAAAGCATTCAGATTAAAGAAAGGATATTAAGAGCTGCAAAGGAAAAAGGTCAAGTAACCTATAAAGGTAAACCTATCAGACTTACACCAGACTTCTCTATAGAAACCATGAAAGCCAGAAGGTCCTGGATAGAGGTACTGCAGAAACTAAGGGACCATGGATGCAAGCCCAGATTAATATACCCAGCCAAGCTTTCATTCACTATCAACGGAGAAAACAAAATATTCCAGGATAAAAACAAATTTAAACAATACGTAACTACTAATCCAGCCTTACAGAGAATATTAGAAGGAAAATTACATCCCAAGGAATCCAACATTGCCAACACTGACTACAATAACTCAGACATCTAGCGACCCTTCACTAGCACAACCCAAAGAAGGAAAACACATACACTCTACTACCTAAAAAAAAAAAAAATGACTCGAGTCAACAACCACTGGTCATTAATATCTCTTAATATCAATGGACTCAATTCACCTATAAAGAGGCACAGACTTAGAGATTGGATACGAAAACAGGATCCAACATTCTGCTGTTTACAAGAAACACACCTCAACCACAAAGACAGACACCTACTCAGAGTAAAGGGTTGGGAAAAGGTTTTCCAAGCAAATGGACCTAAGAAACAAGCGGGTGTGGCCATTCTAATATCTAACAAAATCGACTTCAAACTAAAATCAATCAGAAGAGATGGAGATGGACATTTCATACTCATAACAGGAACAACTCATCAGGAAGAAGTCTCAATCCTGAATATCTATGCCCCTAATATAAAGGCACCCACTTACATAAAACAAACTCTTCTAGAACTCAAGGCAGTCATCAAACCACACACACTAATAGTAGGAGACTTCAACACTCCTCTCTCACCAATGGACAGGTCAATCACACAGAAACCAAACAGAGAATTAAGAGATTTATTGGAGGTATTGAATCAAATGGACTTAACAGACATCTATAGAACACTCCACCCAAATAGGAAAGAATATACCTTCTTCTCTGCAGTTCATGGAACCTTCTCGAAGATTGACCACATACTCGGTAACAAAGCAAACTTCCACAGATACAAAAAAATATTAGTAACCACATGTGTCTTGTCAGATCACCATGGATTAAAATTAGAATTCAACAACAATGCTAACCCCAGGAAGTCAACAAACTCATGGAAGTTGAACAGTCAACTACTAAATCACCCCTGGGTCAAGGACGAAATTAAGAAAGAAATTAAAGACTTCCTTGAATTTAATGAAAACAAAGACACAACATACTCAAACCTATGGGACACTATGAAAGCAGTGCTAAGAGGAAAGTTCATAGCAATAGGTGCCCAAATAAAGAAAACGGAGAAAGCACACATTGGAGACCTAACAGCACACTTGGAAGCTCTAGAAAAAAAAGAAGCTGATTCACCCAGGAGGAGTAGAAGACTGGAAATAATCAAACTGAGGGCTGAAATCAACAAAATAGAAACAGAGAAAACAATCCAAAGAATCAATGAATCAAAAAGCTGGTTCTTGGAGAAAATCAACAAGATTGACAAACCCCTATCCAAACTAATCAAACGGCAGAGAGAGAACGTGCAAATTAATAGGATCAGAAATGAAAAGGGGGACATAACCACAGACACAGAGGAAATTCAGAGAATCATTAGATCTTACTACGAAAGTTTATATGCCACAAAGTTGGAAAATGTAAAAGAAATGGACATTTTTTTAGATAAGTACCATATACCAAAGTTGAACCAAGAACAGGTGAACAATCTAAATAGACCTGTTAGTCGCGAAGAATTAGAAGCTGTTATCAAAAATCTCCCTACCAAAAAAAGCCCAGGACCAGATGGTTTCAATGCAGAATTCTACCAGAACTTCCAGGAAGAGCTAATACCTATACTCCTTGACGTATTCCACAATATAGAAACAGAAGAGTCATTGCCTAACTCCTTTTATGAAGCTACAGTTACTCTAATACCAAAACCACACAAAGACACAACCAAGAAAGAGAATTACAGGCCAATCTCACTCATGAACATTGACGCGAAAATTCTCAATAAAATACTGGCAAACCGTATCCAAGAGCACATTAGAAAAATTATCCATTATGATCAAGTCGGCTTCATTCCAGAGATGCAGGGCTGGTTCAACATTCGCAAATCTATCAATGTAATCCATCATATAAATAAACTGAAAGAAAAAAACCATATGATCATCTCACTAGATGCTGAAAAAGCATTTGACAAAATTCAACACCCATTTATGATAAAGGTGTTGGAGAGACTGGGGATACAAGGATCATACCTAAATATAATAAAAGCAATATACAGCAAGCCGACAGCTAACATCAAACTGAATGGAGAGAAACTCAAAGCCTTTCCACTAAAATCAGGAACGCGACAAGGCTGTCCACTCTCTCCATACCTCTTCAATATAGTGCTTGAAGTTCTAGCAATAGCAATAAGACAACATAAGGAGATCAAGGGGATTCAAATTGGAAAGGATGAAGTCAAACTTTCGTTATTTGCTGACGATATGATAGTTTACATAAGTGACCCCAAAAACTCTATCAAAGAACTCCTACAGCTGATAAACACCTTTAGTAACGTGGCAGGATACAAGATCAACTCCAAAAAATCAGTGGCCTTCCTATACACAAAGGATAAAGAAGCAGAGAGGGAAATCAGAGAAACATCACCTTTCATGATAGCCACAAATAGCATAAAATATCTTGGGGTTACTCTAACCAAGGAAGTGAAAGACCTATTTGACAAAAACTTTAAGTCTTTGAAGAAAGAAATTGAGGAGGATACCAGAAAATGGAAAGACCTCCCCTGCTCTTGGATTGGGAGAATCAACATAGTAAAAATGGCAATTCTACCAAAAGCAATCTATAGATTCAATGCAATCCCCATCAAAATCCCATCAAACTTCTTCACAGACCTTGAGAGAACAATAATCAAGTTTATATGGCAAAACAAAAAACCCAGGATAGCCAAAACAATCTTATACAATAAAGGAACTTCAGGAGGCATTACCATCCCTGACTTCAAACTCTATTATAGAGCTACAGTATTGAAAACAGCTTGGTATTGGCATAAGAACAGAGAAATCGACCTTTGGAATCGAATAGAAGACCCGGATATTAACCCACAAACCTATGAGCACCTAATTTTTGACAAGGGAGCTAAAGGTATACAATGGAAGAAGGAAAGCATCTTTAACAAATGGTGCTGGCATAACTGGATGTCAACCTGTAAAAAAATGAAAGTAGATCCATATCTATCACCATGCACAAAAATCAAGTCCAAATGGATTAAAGACATCAACATTAATCCGTCCACTCTGAACCTGATAGAAGAGAAAGTGGGAAGTAGTCTACAAGATATAGGCACAGGAGTCCTCTTCCTAAGTAGGACCCCAGCAGCACAGACAATAAGAGAAACAATGAATAAATGGGATCTACTGAAACTGAGAAGCTTCTGTAAAGCAAAGGACACTGTCAGTAAGACAAAAAGGCTGCCTTCTGACTGGGAGAAGATCTTCACCAACCCCTCATCAGACAAAGGTCTGATCTCCAGAATATACAAAGAACTCAAGAAACTAGGCACTAAAACTCTAATTAACCCAATTAAAAAATGGGGTACTGATCTGAACAGAGAATTCACAACAGATGAACTTCGAATGGCCAGAAGACACTTAAGGTCATGCTCAACCTCCTTAGCGATCAGGGAAATGCAAATCAAAACCACTTTGAGATACCATCTTACACCTGTCAGAATAGCTAAAGTTAAAAACACCAATGATAGCCTATGCTGGAGGGGATGTGGAATGAGGGGAACACTCATCCATTGTTGGTGGGAATGCAAACTTGTGCAGCCACTTTGGAAATCAGTGTGGCGGTTTCTCAGGAAACTGGGAGTCAACCTCCCTCAGGACCCAGCAATTCCTCTCTTGGGAATATACCCTAGAGATGCCCAAACATACTACAAAAGCGTTTGTTCAACTATGTTCATAGCAGCACTATTTGTAATAGCCAGAACCTGGAAACAGCCTAGGTGCCCCTCAATAGAAGAATGGTTAAAAAAGGTGTGGAACATATACACATTAGAGTTTTACTCAGCGGTAAAAAATAATGACATCTTGAATTTTGCATGCAAATGGATGGACATAGAAAACGCTTTACTGAGTGAGGTAAGCCAGACCCAAAAAGAGGAACACGGTATGTATTCACTCATAAGTGGATTCTAACCATAATTAAAGGTCTTTGAGCCTATTATTCGTGATCCTAGAGAAGCTAAATAAGAAGACGAACCTGATGAAGATTATTTACCTATCCGCCAGGAGGTAGGAAATAGTCAAGAGTCCCAGGTAACCTTGGGTGCATGGGGGGGGGGTGGTGGGAGGGTTGTTGAAAGGGGAGAGGGTTAGAGAGAAGGGAGTAGGGGAGGAATGGAGAAAGCTCGGTTGACCGGGATGGGGGGAAGGGAGGAAAGATGAATGTGGGACCAGGGAAGAATATATTTCAACTAAGGGAGTCATATTAGAGTTTACAGGAAACTTGATTATATATGGGATCCCAGGTCCAAGGAGAGATCCCCAGATTGTTCTCTGGACAGAGGAGGGGGTGCCTGAACCAGCCTTGGCCCGTGACCATACTGATGAATATTTTGCTTATCACCATAGATCCCTCACCTGGCGTTGGATGACGATACAGATGGAGGCCCGCGTTGGAGCACCGAACTGAGCCCCCCAAGTTCCAAACGAGGAGCAAAAGGAGGAAGAAAATGACGAAGGACTGCGAGGGATACTATCACCCACTGATACAAGGGGTCGGATCTAATGAGAGTTTACCAAGGCCAGATGGACCGTGACTGAAAGAGCATGTGATCCAACCAGATTCTCTGAATGTGGTTGGATTTTCTGAATGTGGCTGGCCTGCAGTCTTTCCGAGAAGCCATTGACAATGACACTGGGACTGGTTTCCTCTGCATATACTGGATTTTTGGGATCCAGTCTGTTTGGATGCTCACCTTCCTGGACCTGGAGTGAGGGGGGAGGAACTTGGACTTCCCACAGGGCAGGAGACCCTGACTTCCCTTGGGGACAAAGAGGGAGGAGGAGAGGGAGGGGGGGAGTGGGAGGGCGTTGGGAGGAGGGGCGTAAATGGAAACTTTTTATAATTTAATAAAATTACTAAAAGAAAAAAAAAAAAAAAAGAGTCTCATGTTCTACCAACTGAGCTAACCAGTAGAGCTACCCACCTACAAAGGGCGTCTCAATGTGATGCTTTCGAATTCCCATAGGATCTGAGAAAGCTTTAAATAAGAAGAAAAGGCTCCTTTAAGAGTTTCTGCAAGATAGTGAGCTCTTGAACAGCTAGTATGTTAAACTAAGTAAAAAAAAATGACAGCCACAGTGCAAGTATCAACATTCTATAGTTCTAGGAAAAGTTTAATACAGTTCTTGGTCATGAACCTCCGATTGGGTTGTGAGTTTTAGGCTAAATTTTTATGACCCGAGAAGTAGGCCAATTTAGCCACCAAAGCTGTGGGCAGAAGTATATGCAGCTTAGCAGTTTAAAGGTTTGCTCACGTGGTTAAAAAAAAAAGTATAAAAGTGACACAGTAAAAGAGGTCCAGATTAAAAAAAAAAACCCCTCTGAATAGGTTCCAATGTGTTTTACAATGTGTGTAGGCTTAAGAAAGAAATAAAAGGGTATCAACAGTTAGAGAAATAAAGAACTAGGTAAAAATCATATAATAAAGTCTTTAAAGAGAGAAATAAACAATAAAAAAGTCACATAGAGATGGAAAGTACACAGGGAGCCTGGGTACTGCATATTATTGTGTTGATTTTGAATTTTTTTATGGCTGATGGGCAAGATATAGCTGTTGGGAGACATGGAATTGAAAGAGAGGCTGATAAAATATACCAACCTTAATAGTTTAAAAATGCCTTAACTTTAGAAGAGAAATCAGAAAATATATTTGTAAAATGGAACTTAAAATATGTGTTGCCTTGGAGAAGCAGGTTTGTTTTTGTTTCCACAGGAAACAAGAGGCTATGGATTTGTTCCAGGTTAAGATGGGCCAGATTTAATCAACCGAAACCTCCTGAATATTGACAGGTGATATCTATCAACAAAGGTTATAATTGGTCTTCTCAGGACTTGGCCATTATCTCAAATTTTCTCAGGGTCTACATAAGATTACCAGTGCCCCTAGTCAGCAGGAGGTAGTCTAGAGAACTATGTCCAAATTCCTCAAATATTGTTTATAAATGTTTGTTTTCATTTAAAAGGGTTTAGTTATAAAGGTTAATATTCATAGTCAATCTATTTCTAAAAAATGGGGGATATGATATAGAAATGACGGGGAAAAGGGTACATTATTAAGGTATAAAGGGGATAGATTATTGAGTTTACATTAATCTAAAAACAACTGTTAATATCAAAATACTTTACATTGGTATGGATTTGGGGTTATTGATACAAATTTAAGGTCAATTTTGTTATATTGTATCTGTATTTCTATTCTTGTTTAAGGCATTATATTTATATAGTTCATTTAAAATGTAATACATAATTAAAAATACATATCAATGGTCATCTATAATAGTCAAACTTATAGCCATATTAGTTAGGGTTTTTTTATTTTAGGTATACAAAGATCTATTTCAATTAGGTAAGTGATCTTCAAACACTTCAAAGATGTACAAAAATGACATTTTAATTTAAAAACATTTAAAAATGTTTTAAGAACGTAGACTTTTCTCAACAGTGTGACACGTCTGCTCTTGACAATATCAATTACTTCAAAGAGGATGTTGGGCATCAAAAAAACTTGTTATGGAATTTGCCTTCAATGTGACAAGGCTAGCCATTTGGGCAAGAGACTGCTTTTGTCTGGACTACTTAACAGTAGGTTGTACAAACTGGACATACAGGACCCAAAGGAAAATGACCACTAAAATTTACTAAAACAAGGCAGGATGGTCCTTCAGGTTCCTACTTTACAGAAGAAACTTACAGACATTCTGCAGGACACAGAAGAAAGAAACTGATGAGCTTTGTCAATATAGGTGGAATAGTTCTTCAAATTTCCTGCTTCACTGAAAAGTCTGCTGGATGCTCTAGGCCTTTAGGTTGAAGATGGATGCCCCAGTGTTAGAAAAGAACTTTGGGTGACTGTTCAGGCATCCAGATATCTCTGTCATTTTTAAAGTTTTGGAAGTTGCTTCCAATGCCCTTTTACTCTGGTAATATTATATCCCTCTGAGGTTTTTGATAGAGTTGAAGACTAGATAGTTATAATTGTAGTTTTCCTTAGTTATGATAAAATATTGATCTAAAACTTTAGATTCACAAAGACAGGATTGATGATAGAGTATTTTCTTTAATTTTGCCAAACACAAATATACTGGCTAGTTATATAGCAATTGATTCTTGCTTGATAATTCTTTTGTTATATATAATTTACCTTGTTAAAATGAGAAATTTTTGATTAGACAGAAAGGGTGAAATTCTGTGGAATGGTCTTTCTGTATGTTGTGTATATGTGTTGTTCTTATTGGTTGATAAATAAAGATGTTTCAATCTGTAGCAAGGCAGGATAGAGTCAGGCAGGAAATCCGAACAGAGATACAGGAGGTGAAGGGCAGATGCTGTCTGAAGATGCCAGTCAGCTGCTGAAGAAGCAAGGCATGTAGAAAATGAGGTAACAAGCCATGAATCATGTAACAAAGCACAGATAAGGAATATGGGTTAAATGTTAGAGATAGCTAGTAATAAACCTGAGTCATTGGCTAAGGGTTTATAAGTAATATTATGCCTCTGAGTGGTTATTCAGTAACTGGTAGGTGGGAGAAAAACCTCTGATTATAGGATAGTGAAGTTTTTGGTTGATACACTAAATTCTTTATATTTTGTGTACATTTTTTTTTAAAAAAGGAAATACTGGAAAGAAGGCAATATTTCATCTCTTCATATAAGAAAAAACTCAAATTGAGAAATTTACCCAAAGCTACTCTGCTACTAAGTGGTGAAGCTTGGATTCCAATTCCTATTATTATTTTTCCCTTTATTTTTCCCATGATATTTCTGTTTTATATGGTGTCACTCCTAAAATCAGTCTGCTTTGACTGTATGCCAAAGACTTTATTGAGTAATCTAGTTCGATTTATTTGCTTTATTATGTCAAAGAATGTTTCTAAAAACAACTCAAGTAGGTGTGGTGTGTGTGTATGCCTGTAGTCCCATCTACTTAGAAGAAAGAGGTAGGAGTATTGCTGAAGTCTAGCTCAGGAACTAAAGATGAAGTTATGATACAGCAAGAAGGGTGCGGTAGGGAGTTTGTATATGCGTATGTGGGGCAGTTTGGGGGCTGAAGAGATGACTCATCAGTGGAGAGTATTGTTCTTCTAGAGGATGCTTTCAGCCCCCACATCTTTCCTCACAACTGTCTGTAACTCTACTCCCAGAAGATTCTATGTCTTTTTCTGGACTCTCTGAACATTGTATGTGTACAGTGCACAGAAATTCATTCAGGCAAATACCTTTACATGTAAAAAAACAGAAATAAATAAAATCTCAAAAAATTAAAGCAACAAAAAGAATGTTCAAATTGGCGAAACTAACAACTAAGAAATTATGCCTTTTATTGCAAATAGCATGTAGATGTTCATGTTCAGAAATGTTGTTCAACATGGTAACTATAATCAATAAGGATATACTGCAATCACTACGAAGGCAGATCTTACTTGCTCCCTTCATGAAATTGATAGATATATAAAATAACATGTTACTAATTAACTCAATTTAGCCACTCCATAATATATACATATCTCAAAATATATACATAATAACATTTGCAATTTTATTGTCAATTGAAGAAAATGAATAACAAGAAAAAATGGCTCAAGTTTTCTGACATTTTAATCAGTAGAGATTGTCTAGAAAAAGTATCCATGTTTCCTAATTTGTTTCAAGTCACTGAAACAGGCCGAGTCTTGGTTGAGTTTAGTGTTGCTATATTTGCGAGTAAGTTTTTATCAATAAACATTACTCATGAATTTTGGAGTGGGAATTATAAAGATAATTTTGTTTAGCAAGGCAGAGGAATTTAAAATAAACTTCATTTGTACTCTACATTTTTCACTGTCTTGAGAGGAAGTGATACCTTTTCAGTACTGTGTGTGATGTTCATGTTGCAACTTCTATACCATTTTCTAGAATCTAACTTGTGTTCATTATCCTTTAATTACATATATATAATTAAATATATATAATGCATCAATAAATATATATATTTATATATGTAATATATATAAATATATATAATACAGCATTTGGTGTTAGGGAAGAAAGCATTTTTTCTTGGATTTGAGTCACGGTGGCTTTAATAAAATATGGAAAATAACACAGATGGCAAGAGTTTTCAAAAAGCTTATTTGAAAGGTGACTATCAGGACAGCAAACGCAAAACAGCCTTAATATTAGACATAGTCTTCATCTGGCTTCTCTTTGAAGTGTCTTTAGTTTGGAGGCTCTTAAATTTCATGTGCTAGGATTTCCATGAGAGCTTGCAAAAAAGATTATTTTTTAAGTCTGGGGAGGAGAAGGGAGGTGCAGTCAACAGCCTAGGCATGGAAGTGGCAAGATTCTTCTATTTAGGCCACTTAGTTCCTCATTAATAGTTTGCTGTAATACCAGTCTGGATGCCATTTTTCTCCACTCACCTGGATTCATCTTGAAGGTGTACTTGTATTCCTTGCTGTTCATCAGGTCCACAAACTCTTTCAGAGCAGAGTAGAAAGGCTGAACTTTTTCGATGGGGACATCGAAGACTGTATCTCTGACTGCATTGTTGAAGTTGATGCGAATCACTTGGCCTTTATCATCCAACCTGTTTTGTTTATTAGGCAAAAAGAACATCTAATAAGGGTCAATTTTTCTTAGGAGATATATCTAAAATACAGTACACATAAAAATACACAAATTAAACATAATGGGGTGATGAGATGTGTACATATATGTATATTATATGTTTAGATATGTGTATAATAATTTAGACATAATTTAGATATATGTACAATGTTTAGATTATTGTACCGTTTTTTTATCATGTTAAAATTCCAAGTAGCATTTTTAAAAGTAGTGTTTGAATTTAATAGTCACGTTATAACTAGGACTCTTGAGTTGCTGGGGGCAGCAGCACAAGCTTGTCCGAAGTCTGAGGCATGGGTATCTCAAAGTCAACACAATTTAAGCTGTATAGAGACACCATATCTTCAAAGGTGAAGATTTCTCATCTTACAGTCACTAAAGAACACCTTAGATTCATTTTTATCTAAATGAATGAAGAACACCTTAGATTCATTTTTATCTAAAATTTGTTCCCGAAACTTATCTTTTCTCCATATTTTCCATCCAAAATCTCCAGAAAATCATCTATTTCTACCCATAAAATGTATGTTCAGCAGTTTGCTGAAATTGTCAAGAAAGTTTGACAATGTAAGTGTCATCCCTAGAAAGTCTGTAGAGATACAGACACCCTTTATCATGAACTTGGCTTTCCTTTGCTTTTGGAGCATTCTGCTTTGTTTTTAAACTTTGATTACAATTTGTCTGAAAAATTTCACCCCACTCTTAATCTAAGTTCTAGGATCAGGGATCTTTGTTTTCTCCCCCACCCCCCGGTGCATTCCAAATACTAAGTAATTCCTTGGTTCCAGTAAACTCTTTATTACTAAATGATTGAATTGTGTGTGTGTGTGTGTGTGTGTGTGTGTGTGTGAGAGAGAGAGAGAGAGAGAGAGAGAGAGAGAGAGAGAGAGAGAGAGAGAACTGAGGAATTTGATATCTACTAGATGGCTTTATTTCTATGCTATTTTTGTTATGTTTTCTGAAATAATATAGGTCAATTCTAAAGTGTACCCCTTTCCAGTTTTGACTGAGATATAATTAAATACATGACATCCTAAAAACACAACACACAATGCAATTTTCAAATGAACAGTTAAAACAGTGTCCTATTTATGTTTGAGAAAATCATAATTAAATCATGTTAAAAGAAAAAAAATAGGGTGGGGGAGATAGCCCAGATGGTACAGTGCTTTCTGCATAAGTGTGAGGCTCCGAGAGACCCCGTCTCAAAATATAAGGTGAAGAACTATTGAGAGAGATCCTCTAGCCTTCACATGCACATTTGCATATATGTATCTATACACACAGGTACATACATACATACATATATATGTATATACATACATGTATAGAGAGAATTTATTGAGTATATATAAAAAATCAAATAGAAATCAAAGTATCATAATTAAAAATGAAGAACCAACACTGTTGAGGAAAATAAGATGTTTCTCAGCATGTATCCACACTGAAGCTAAAAAGGAATAATATAAAATCGTCTATGTAGGACATAACTATGATCTCTGATGACTTAGCACTTTCTGAGGGGTTTTTCATTCTTAGTCCATGTGCCTAAAATGAGAGAGATTATTCTCCAGAAAATGCACATGGGATCCATGGCCAAGCAGCACTTGCAAGCCCCTGTTATGTCATCCTGGTGATTGTCTCATGGATAGACTTAGACAAGCCTGGGTAGGGAATCATCCAGATGTGCCGCAATGTTTGAAAAACAAATGCTACCCTTGTGCTGTGGTTGTTAGCACGAAGGATGATGAAAATCTTGGAGCTTGTGAGGGTTATCTTTGAAAATGAAGCCAAAACAAGATGACAAAGCTAAGAATAAAAAAAAAAATGACAATTTCTGGTCGACAGGACTTCTATGTATTCTCTGTTATATTCCTTCACTTCCAGCTTACAGCTTTCCAACAGCTATAATCACATGGACAAGGCAGAACTTATACTTAAAAATGAAGTGTGTATGAATTATGAGTTATCAAAAAATATAATATTGATTGAGAACAAATTTCATGCCATTTGGTAACGTTTTTTAATGGCATTTTTTTGTCTTTTTTCTTCTAGAAGCATATTAAACCAAAGCTGTGGAGTCAATCAAAGCTTTCTGGATTTCAACTTCAGAGAATTTCTAAGACTACTCACTCTATAATCTTGTGCTTAGATTGCACAGAGAAGTCACAGTAATCCACTCCAATGTCTGTAAAATCCACAAAAGTGGAGGACAGAATGTGGAATGCCTGAGGATTCTTCTCCTTGAGCTTTCGGCACACATTAAATCCATCTACAACTTCAGAATCACCGCCTGTGACTGTTTGCTTTATACAGTGCAGAAGCTGAACCTGTAAGTTGAAATGGAAATATAGTTAAAAATAATGGCATTCACTTTTAAAACTACTATGTTAAATATTCAAAAAGATACAAATAGAAAAAAAAACCCAACAAGCTTAAAAGCATCGATTCTCTGGTGTCAGTATTGAAAGGAAGGAATTAGGGATGAAAAAGTTGCTTCCGATATTGTGGTATAATTCAAGCCTGCTGCAATTGAAGACGCGGGCATAGAAATAAAGTTCCCAGATCACACACATACCAGTTGCAGGCAGGGAGCACAGCATGCTGCTGCAGGCGGGAAGGCAACAGCAGAGGCAGGTTTGAGTTGGGCAGAGGACAATGGGAAAGGCTTGAGTTACATAAAAATGAGAACGTAAATAGGTGACTGTGCCGGTAGAGCTGAAAAAAATACAGCTTACTGAATAACAAAAAGACTGGCTGCAGCAGAATGTTGTAATGGGTGGAGTAGGCCAGACTGGAAAGATATCTGAGGTTTCGTCACTCACAGTCTTCAATGTTAGATGAAAGATTCTTGTACTTCCTGTTGTGCATAAGGGACATTGACTCTGGAGGTAACGTGGACCGAACTGAAAAGTAATACGGCAGTCTGGTGGTGTCACACGGACACACTGATTTTAAGATGGGAATGGGCTAGGCCATAGCTACTTGAGACTCTAATGAGACAGGTCAGACTTGAAGATATAATGACAATGAAGTAGGCTGTGACTTTGGGAGGGAGGAAAAACACAAGAAACACTGGAAGTAGTAACCCAAATGGAGAGAAGTTTTAATTTGACTTTGTTTTAATAGAACTGGGTGAACATATTACAATCTGAAAATCAAAGCAGAAAAGCTAAAAGGACTGCTTTGTGAACAGAGGTTTCATGGATTTTGTGATTCCTTTTGGTAGGTGGTTAGATTGCTGGTTCTGAGTACCTAAAAATCAGGTTTAAAGCCCGCTTTTCTGCTTGAAAGAAATACCGGCATTCTGTTGGACAAACTTCATTTTTACTAATTTTAATCATTTTAAATTATTGATTTCTTAGAGAATGAGAGAATAAAACATGATCAGATATCCATATGTGGGTGGATATTAGAGTTAGTGAGAAAAATATTCATTTCACTTGGTTTTCTCCACAGATGGTTGAGAACAGTGGTCATCAAGGCTTTCTGCAGTGATGGACATGTTCTTCTTTGTAATAAAGTCAGCACCAGTTCCACATGACCATATAAACTCTAAATATAATTATTATGGCTAAAGGTTTTAATTTAAAATTGTATTTGATATTTATTTCTTGCACATGTCTGTATATAGTGTGTGTGTGTATGTGTGTGTGTGCATGGTTGCATACATGTGGGTACATATGTGTGTGATATATGTGAGCATGTGTGCAGAAGCAAGATCTAGCATCAGGGGTTTCCACATTGTCCTCCACTTTATTCACGGAGGCAACGTTTTTCAGTTGAACGAAGGGCTTGACAATAAGGCGAGCTAGCAGAGTAGGTTGAGCAGGGGTCCCTTGTGTATGTTTTATAAGTGCCGAAATTCCAGGAGGGCTGCAATGTGGGGATCCAAATTCCGGTCCTCACACACCCCTGGCAGGTGTTTTATCCACTGAGTCACAGGGGTCCTTGCAGTTTTTATGATTTGGTGCACAAGTTGCTTTCAAATGGTAATTGTGGCATGTACATTACTTTTATAAGAGTACTTAGAATTTTATTAATTTATCTTAATTTTGCAGATGGAGTGATTGAAATATAGGTGTCAAAGTTTCTTAACTAAAAACTCAGTTAATATGTGATAAAAGATGGTATTCAAATTTTGGTCATTTGCCACATTATAGAGCTCTCAGAAATTCAGTCTTACAGGGTGGCAGCGGCGCACACCTTTAATCCTAGCACTTGAAGGCAGAGGCAAGAGGATCTTGTGGGTTTGAGGCCAGTCTGGCTACACAGAGCAACCCTGTCTCAAAAAAAAAATCAATAAAAAAATCCAATCTTAGGTACAAAAGAAGTTAATAATACCAGTGTTGGAAGATAACTTAAGCAATTTAATACCTACTCACTCTTTAAATGGAGGAAAATTTTAACCTTGAAAAATATGTGCATTAACTGATCAAACCATTTTAGAAAAGTCATCTAAGAAGGCCAAGGAGAGATCAGGCAACACGTTTAAATAAAGGAGAAATAGTCATGTCAGCTGCAAGTCTACAGAGTTCCAAAAGACACAACAAGAACACAGCTTTGTCCTCAGGAGAATCACAGCAGTTAATTTTTTTTGAATTTTGCCATAATGACCCACTGATTCAAATGTTAGTTTTAAAAAGGTCAGTTGATATCTTTTACATATGACTAGGCCAAATAATATCTCCTTTTATGCATTACATTTTAATACAATCTTATAAAAGAAAATAGATTATGAAGCCTGACAACATTTTAACCACTAATCCCAAAACTAAATATACTCCTGTCATGTGTAAAACCCAATTTTATATCACATAAATCATTCAGAATAAAAAATTCCTTTCTAAATATTTCCTTATGGAAGCATGTGACTTTTGGCCCAGAGAAAAAAGTGAGCAAAGCCACATCTGTGTATCATTTAAGATATGTTTCCTCATCCTGATCAAGCTGAACCCTCGCTAGGAAACTCATTTTCCAGATCATTTAAGACACACTGAAAAGGACATTTACCTTTTCTATTTGTTAAAGAAAATATCAAACTTTACTATTAAAATTTCTGCATAATTCAAAGTGGAAGCTGCACCATAAGACAGACAGACAATGTTTATTTATTTGTTAGAATAACAACATGTCAGGGTTCATTATTTAAAGACCATGGGAAGTCATTGGCTTTGGATGCTTACTTTGCCCTGTCACACTTGGCTTCTCTAGACATCTCTCATGCCTCTACTTGTGTACAAGTTGCTTTAAGTTTTGAGATACAAAGAAGTTCAAGGTCCAGTTACTGTCCTTGCAGAGTTTTGTAAAATACGACAGTGTGTACAGATAACCTATCACATCATATCCTAAGGAAATCAGTAACTCCAGTTTGGCATCATACTGGTGTGTTAAAAACCTAGACCGAGATGTACGTTCAAGTCCAGGTTCCTTATTTACTAGTGGTCATCCTAGAAAAGCCTTCTGCTTTATGTCCTCATCCAACACTGCAGGGCTTGAGCAAGCTTGTCAACCCTAAAGAACTTCTAAGAGAGTTCATGCAAAGAAACTGAAACACTGAGAAAGCTTAAAATACTGTATTATGCTTCACGTATATTTAGGAATCCATTTAATCATTTTTTCTCAGGATTTCAGTTTTAACATAGATTCAGACTTAAATTCAGAAAGAACAAAAAACAATTTAGAAGTTCAAGTAGGACTTTTAGCTTTTCAGCTCCATTTTGTTAGTCGTTCTACATCTGATGTCTCCAAGCAATCGTTAGTAGGCTGAATGTGTTGATTGGTTTGGTGTTGCTGGGCCACGTTCAGTATAAGCCTCACTGTTTCTCTCCTTCTCCAACTCCCATCCATAAAGGTGATCAGAGGAGTCATCTCTCTGTCATCATTTGGTTCACAGAAACCATGTGGTGTTTTACAATCAGTAGAATAATTTAAAACATATGAAGCCAAATACGAGACCAGCTTAGCTAACTAATTCTGGCAAGAACAATGCGTAAGCAGCGGGGCACAGAGAAAACACGTTCAGTTAAGATGATGACCAAAAGGAATTCATTTTGACTTTTTTTTTTCTGCCCATTGGTTCTTAATTGACTTGAAAGTTGCCCAACTTCTTATCTACTTCTGGAGATATAGATTTATAGGCGGTTGTTTCAGTTCAGATCAATTTAGCTAAAAACTGAGTGCAACACTCTCTTTAGTCTCCCGACCATCTGCTTTTTGGTTTCAGAAAACAATGATTTTGTAAAAATGTATTTGACTTGAAAGATGGTGGTTTGTAAAGATAAAGAGAGAAAGTGTGCAATCAGGAGTCTCCTGGGAAAACTGCTTTGTGCGATACATCTTCTTTGGCAGGGAAGCTTGGGGTGGGATAGGAGAGGGCTTCCAATACTATCATAGTTATTCTGATCCTTATGCTGATATCCCTTTACAATTCAGTTTTGCAGCTTTTCATGTGAGCATCCCATTTTCTTATCCCCTCAGGCTGGGCTAGCCTCATTAATTGCTTAGAACAACAGAACATCACCGAAGAGACCTTATGCTGATTCCTGGCCGAGGTCCCAAGAACTCACACACTCTTTGGCTTCCCCACGGAAAATGTTGCCAGCTGCCGTCAGAGACAGCCTAGGCTAGCCTGTTGGAAGATGATAGACTGGAGGGAACAGAGACAAACCATCTCAGCATCATCTGAAGTGAGCTCTTTCCTAGCCAACGTAGCAGCTGACAAGAGCCAGATGACTGAAAACAATAACCTCTTAGCTGTACACAGCCCAAACGGTAAAAATGCATAGGCTTAGTACCTAGCTGTTTATTTTAATAATAACAAGCGTTCATTACTATTCTTTGTCACTATCAGGGATTGAATACAGAGCCTCATGGATGCTGGTCCAGCACATTTACTGCTGAGCTACATCTTCCTTCCCCCCAGCAGTTATTTTGGTAAATTTTTCATTTCACATGTACTGTTCATCAGTTCAACCTTGTGTTTGTATGATGCGTGCGTGTGATATGAAGGTGTATTCATGCCCGTGTGTGCAGGATGCCAAGTCGTCTTCCTCTATTGATTGCTCTTTTAAGCTATTGAATTGGGTAAAGTCTCTCTCTCTCTCTCTCTCTCTCTCTCTCTCTCTCTTTCTTTTAAAGGTCAACATTGGTATCTTCCTCAATTACTCTCCACCTTATTTTAGGGATAGGGCCTATCACTGAATCTGGAGCTCACCAATCAGTTACACTATCTGTCCAACATGTCTGAGAGCTGGGATTACAGACACGTATACATAATGACACCTTTTTACCTGGGTGACAGGCATCTGAATGCCGAACCTTATGTTTGTGCGGCAAACACTTTTATCAACTGAACCCGCTCACAAAACCCTAACTGGGAAAGTGTTTAATTCATTTGCTGATATAAATGACAGGTTTGTGACTTCGCACTGTGTTTCCACATTTCATTCTCCCTTAACTCTCGTGGGGGTGATATATGTGCAGACACATTTCGAGATATATTGTTGTCTTCAAGTCTGTTTTGGCAAAGCCAAATGCTCCGATAATTATTTCCAAGTAGAAATAAAGAACTGATTTTTAAAAAGATGAGTGAAAATGTCCCTTTCCCTTTACATAGGGAGGCTGTTTAGGACTTAGGAATCTGTTGGTGAGTTCAGACTGGGTTTCAGAAAAGGCAACACATATTAGACAAATGCAGTGGTGAGGTGTATCATCTCGAGAGTGCAGAAGAACTTTTTTCCTTGGCCTGGCTAGTGGAAAATACGTTGAAGTTTCACCTTACCCCCGGTGGATAGTGGAGGGCTGGGTAGTCAGTGTGGAAGCTGAGCTTCCCAGTTGTATAAGCCACATTGTTGGCGTCAATCTTGTCCTGCACTTGCCAAGTGTGTCTGCAAAATACAAGAAACATGTGTTTTAAATGGCTGACACGAAGCCAGAGGAAATGTGTTACAATGCATTTGCTCTAAGAGGGGAAATGGAAACTTTCCATTTTATGAAATAATTAACATAATGACAAGGGCCAGAAAAGGGAGTTTAACTTTTCTTTTTCTTAAGTGACTCTTTCAGAACCACCATTTCTGTATGTCCCCTGCCAAGACACAAAAGAACAATGCACATAGTCGTCTCTCCTATAGGATTGGTAGAGAGGTGTATATGGGACTAAGAGTCATTTTTTTAAAAAGTGTAACCCATATCATTTGCTACAGAAAATTTATACAATATAAAGCAAACATTTTTAAGCTGAACAGATTCATGACACTTAGTACATTTAAATGGTAGCATCATTACTGAGCATAGCTAGTCTAAGGACATTTGGTCACTCGTAGCTAAAACCATGTTGTGGTTTGGATGAGAATGTCTCCCATAGGCACAGATATCAGAATACCTGGTCCCCTGTTGGTGGTACTCTTTTGGAGGTTTATGAGGTGTGGTCTCATGGAAGAAATTATGTGACTGGGGTAGACTTTGACAGCTTAAGACCTCACTCTATACTTGCAGTTTTCTCTAAACTCTCAGCTTTCTGTTCCTGCCACCATGCCTGCTAAGGCTGCCACAGTGGATTATTACCCCTCTAGAACTGTAAATCCAAATAAACCCTTCCTTCTACAAGTTGCTTTGGTTGTGGTGTTTTACTACAGCAGTAGAAAAGTAACAGTTAAAAGCTCTTATCTAGTGTGCAGTTTCTTCTTATTCTGTGCTCCTCTATATCCTGGAGAAATACCGACCTTCTCCCTGTCTTTATGTGTTACCTATTTTGAATATTTAATACACGTGGGATTGTACAGTGATTGTCCTTATGTGCCCGACTCTTTTCACTCTGTACAATGTTATCAAGACTCATCCATTGTGTTAAAGCACATCTTATCACATCACTTCCATTTATAGCTGATAACACTATACTGTGTTCTGCGGGTGGCTGAATCATCTATTGTTTGTGTGGAGAGAACACATTGTGCTTATCTGTTTTTCTCTGGTGTGTCCATTTGGGCTGCTTCTACTTTTTGGTGTTGCAAGATTGCTGGTCTGGACATATGCATACATGTACTTATTTGAGCACCTGTTTCTAGATTTTAAAATATATCTCTAAGAGTACAATGAAAGGTTTTGTATTGTGTTATTTGAGGAATGGCCAAACTATTTTCTATAACAACTGCAGCATCTAATTCTGACTAGCAAGGTTTGGGGTTTTCAAGTCACTCTCACCCACACCTATACTTTCTAGTATCTGGGTTTATAACCATTGTTATCATAGTTTATCCAGTTAATGTTGTGTTATTATGGTTTTGATTTGTATCTTCCTAATGACTAATTATATCGAGTATCTCATGATGTTCTTGCTGGGCATTTATGTGTCTTTGTAGAATTATATATCCAAGTTACTTATTTTTAGATTGAGTTACTTTTTTGTTGAATAATGCTAGTTTATTATATAACTAGAACTATTGTTGTGAATCTGCTTTGCAAAAACTTTCATGTATTTTGTGGTTTTTCCCATTTTCTTTTAACTTTTAAGAAGGTTTATTTATATTATGTAAATATATGAATTCTTGAGTATGAACACCATATGCATGTTTTGCCTTCAGGGTTAGAAGTGGACATCAGGTCCCCCGGAACTTGAGTTCCAGGTGGTTGAGAACCTCTTGATGTGAGTTCTGGGAACTGAGTCAGGCTCCTTGGCAAGAGTTTCCAGTATTCTTAACTACTGTGCTGTCTCTCCAGTTCCATGTGAATGACTGTCTTTTGATGTTCATAGGTTTTTAATTTTTTTTGAAATCCAATCTATTCATCTTTTCTGTGTTGGGCAGCATACTTTTGGTATAGTAGCTACAAACCCATTATCCAAGTCACAATTATTAAAATTTACCTGATTGTTCTTCTAAGAATTTTATTGATTTATAGCTTATTTTGTTAGTTTGTTGATCCATTTCAGCCAATTTTTTTTAAACAGGGGTCTGAGGTAGATGATGAAATTTCATTTCCTTGCCAGTAGATACCAGCTGTCTAAGAACAATTTACAGAAGACACACTTATTTCTACACTGAATGCTCTTGATATCTCTGTTGAGAGTCAGTTGGCCACAAGGAACAGGCTTTTTTCTGAACTCAATAACTCATTTGCTGTATTTGTCTATCCTTATGCCAGTAGTACCCTATCCTTAGTGACTAACACAAATGAGTTTAGTCTACATGTAGTCCTTTGAAATTTATGTCAACTGGTTTTTCAATTTATAAAATAGAAATGTACTATTGGTGGAGAGTTTATTGACTTTGTAGACTGGTTTGGGTAGAATTGACATCTTAATGATATTGCTTATTTCTATAAGAACACAAGCTGCTCTTTTATTTATTTAAGACAATTTATTTCAAGGGTGCTTTATATTTTAATTGTATGAATTTTTTTACCCCTTGGTTGCATTTATTATTTGATATTTTATTCATATGAATTCTATCCTAAGTTTCAATAGTCTTACTTTACTCTTCAGATTGCTCATTGTTTTTATATGAAGTTACTTGTTCATCTTGTACCTTGTGATTTTGCTTCTTTGAATTATTAGTTGTAGTAACAGTTTTGGTAGATTTTGTTCTCTCCCCCTCTCTCTTTCTAACTACTTATCATTATCTCTCTGTCTTCCACCTATGACCATCTATCATTGATTTATCTATTTATCTATAATCTACCTACCTATCCTCTATCATCTATTTATTACTATTTGTGTATGTATGTATCATCTATCTGTATTAATCAATATCTTATTTATCTGAAACTACCAGAACTATATTTAGTAGTGGTAGCAAGAGCTAGCTTCTTTGATATATTATTTTTCCAAATAGAAAGTGATCATCTTTTATTACACTATGGAATTATTTCTTAAGTGATGAAATAAAAATTGAAACTCTTGCAAATACCCTGTCCCAGTCATAATCATTTTATTCTTTCCAGAATAACTATAACCATAACTTCAATAGTTACTACGTTTTGTATTTCATTATAGTCTTATATTGTAATCCAAATATACACCCGTCAACACTGTGCTTAACCTTGCTTAGGAAAATACTTACTATATTTATTATATCTTTTAAGATCTTTCATTTCTGCATATGTGTCATTTGTGTATACATGTTCAAATGTATGTGGGTACACATAATGTACAAGTGCATGTACATATTTTTAGAAGCAAGAGATTGACACCAGAAATTTTCCTCAATCTCTTTCTTCCTTATTCACTGAGGAAGGGTATGTTAGCTGAATCCATAGGTTTGGCTCATCTGGTTGCCATCTTGCTCCTGCCTCCATGTTCTGAGCACTAGAATTTCTGGCAAGCCACTCTGCCCACCCAACATTCATGTAGATCATGTAGATGTCGGCATCTGAACTCTGGTTTTTATGTTGACACAGCAAGCGCTTTAACTACTGAATCATCAGCCTTGCTCCTTTTTAAACTCTCTTGATCTACAGGTTTTCTCTTCAAACTGTTCTCCCAATTGAGTGTTAGAAGAACCATGGGATTTTGACTTATAGCGCATCCCAATTTGGAGTTTAACTGTGCACTCGAGGTGAATTCATGCTGCCACTCAACACATTCCCCTGTTTTCTGTACCACTAGAAAATTAATGACTGAAGGTAGAGGTTTGGAATTTAAGACAAAAGCATAGGCTGACCCTGGATATATACAGCAAGAAACATAGTATCTGGCTTTCTTTTGGGGTACAGTCATTTCTGCATAGGTTAATGACAGATATTCACTGTCAACAGGGTAAGTCAGTGGGAGGATGTCAGTGAAATGGGGGTTCTTCATTCCAGAATACTTGAGTTTAAGAGATCTGCAGTATTGTATGTGATCAAATAATTATGAATTTTAGACATTCACTCAACAAGTCTCTATTACATGACATAGCTTCTTTCTGAACCATAGCAATACATTGCCCACAACAATAACATGAAGACAGTTGTACAGGTAATATTTCAGAAGAGCAAGTGACTTTAGAAAGCATTGAATTACAGTGTTGAAATTGAGCTTTAAAATTATAACTTCAGATTTCTAGAGCATCTGTTCTCTCTCATAGGTTTTTTTTAAAAGTGTTTAATTACATATGAAACTAACAACAGAACATTGTGAGTTTTTTTTTTAAGGAAGAAAATAGCACAAGCAGTAAGGTAACAGAGTACTGGACAATCCCAGACATGTGGATGTGGCCTCCCAAAGTTAGTCATTAGAAAGCTTTATTTTCCTACTTTAAGAAAGCTTTATTTTAGCTGGGCATGGTGACACACATCTTTAATCACTGAACTTTAAAATCAGAATCTCTGAATCCAAGGCCACCTTGGTCTACATAGAGAGGTCATTTCTGAAAAATAAAAATGATTTATTTTTATCATCTCTGTGCATGTGTACATGGGTGCACGTGTATGCAGGGGCCGGCAGAGGCCAGAAGAGGGCGTCAGATCCTCTGGAGCTGTAGTTACATGAACTTGAGGGTCATGTGAAGTAGATGCTGGCAACTGAACACTGGTCCTATGCAAGAGGAGTAGGACCTCTAAATCTTAGTCACGACACTCCAGATCCACATCTATCTATTTTGCATTTCCCCTACTTAAAGCCACTTCTAATGAACCTAGTTGTCTTTAATGAAATGGTTCAACACATGAAGAAAAACTTCCATCAGAAAGAGAAATTAAAACACAAGGGAGACCTGAATGCATGCACGATGGGAGTCGTATAAGGAATACTTAAGACAAAGGAACACAACAAATAGGAAAACTTCAAGGAAAAAGAAAAAACCTCAAGAGTTTAAAAGGAAAACCTGTAACTGCATGCTGAAGAACTGACCCCAGAACAACCCACAGCAAAATGTGGCATGTGAAATGCGCAGACTTCAAAAAACAAAACAAAACAAAACAAAACAAAACAACAACAACAAAACCCTCCCACATCCAGATAGAGATATTACATTACTCACAAGGAAACAAAATCTGATTACCAATAAAACCCTCCCGATTTGTTAAACATAAGTGAACTAAGAATTCTTCATTTAGCCAGGCCAATTTTCAAGTAAAAGGAAAAGCCTTAAGCTGCTGTCAGCATTCAAGAATTCAGAGAATATTGTTCCCTTGGGTCTTTCATGAGAAATTTACAAGAGGCTGGGGTTCAGACAAGCAAAATAAAAACAGGTCTGATGACACAGGAATTGTACTAAGCAGCAAATTTATATTCACTCAAACTAATGATGTCAGATAAAAAGGGTAAAAACAAGCAAGCAAACTCAGGAAATTGAGAATGTGACAAGCAGTGCCAAGGAGTGCACACATGGGCTGACAACCCTAAACCAGGTCATCAGGGAAGCAAACACTGGTCCCAGAAGTTTGGTTGGGGTTTGAGGTTACTGCAGTGTTCTGGTTTTTCACTTGGATTGTGTTTAAGAACATTTGTATGATAATAATTCATTTAGCCATGCATTCATTTTTTGTAACTTCTCTATGGCTGTGTTATACCAATCCAGTAATGGGGAATAGATGCTGGTTACTATGAACTAGAGATGGAAGGAGGGGGGACACTGGTTAAAAGCACAAAACAGATGAGAGATGACCCAGCAGTTAGGAGCACTGACTGCTCTTGCAGAGGACCCAGATTTGGTTTCTAGTACCCACATGGTGTCTAATAACTGTCTGTAACTACACTTCTAGGGGATTTGATGCCCTCTGTTGCCGTCTAGGCATGCATATGGTGTAATATATACATGCAGGCAAAACCTTGTACACATAAAAGTAAGCAAAGAAATCTAAAATTTCGGTTGTAATAGATCTATAGTATTTTCACTAAGGTTGTTCATGTATCACAATATATGCAGTTTGCTGAGGCATAGATTATCATGTATATCCAGTTTGCATGTACACACAGATACCTCCCACCATCTGTAAGGTGGTGAATATGTAAGTTAGTTTCTTATATTAACCATTTCATATTGTATATATTTAACATAGCATTACATATGCTAAATTTGTACAATTTAAAAATCATACTACAATAAAGTTGGAAAAATAAAATTTCATAGATTTTTCTTTTGTTTGTTTATTTTGAGAAAAGATTTCTCTGTGTAGTCTTGGTTTTCCTTAAACTTGCTCTGTAACCAGGTTGGCCTTGAACTCACAGAGATCAGTCTGATTCTGCTTTCTAAGCGCTGGATTAAAGGCATGCACCACCATTGCCTGGCAGAAGACTATTTTTTTTTTTAAAAAATTGTTTAATGAAGATAGGTAGGAATAGAAAGTGTCTTACCACCTGAAAACTTTTGTAATTCTGAAAACAAGAACTGCAAAAATTTATTCCAAAGAATTTCTCAAAGGCTTCTTTATCAAAGACTAAGAATTCAATGTACCTCAAAACAGAGTAGCTTACAATAACTCCACTGCAAATGTGGTATGTGTGAGTGTGTGTGTAAGAGTGTATGAGTATGTGTGAGTGTGTGTAAATTTTGTGAGTGTGAGTATGTGTGTGTATGTGTGTGAGAGTATGTGTGAGAAAGTGTGTGTGTGTGTATGTGTGAGTGTATGTACAGGTAAGTGTGGAGGCCAGACCATCTGTTTTGCTGGGACACCGTCTTCCATTAAATGTCGAGCTCAAAGTTTCAACTGGACTGACTAGCAGGCAAGCAAGCCTCAGGGCATTCTTGTGCCCTGCCTTCCCAATCCTAACATTACAGGTGTGTGTCTTCATACTTGGGTGGTTTTTTTTTTTTTTTAATGTGGAATTTGTGGATCTGAACTCAGGTTCTCATGAGCAACTTTACCATCTCCCCAGCCCCAGAAACCAGATTTGAGAGCTAAAGATTTCAGCAGTGCCAACCATCAAGGAAACCAAATTGCTATGCTAGAATGTTGCAAAGGAAAAAGGGTGGGCTGCTGAGGCAAGTTACCCAATTTGTTTGACTCAGAGTCTTACCCGAAAAATGGGAATAACAATTTTTAGTCTATTGTGAGGACTCAAAATGTTGACCACAGAGAATTGAGTTTAATACTTAAATAATAAAAAAATACTTAAAATAACCATTTATCTTGCATCAGTGACAGCAGCTTGTCCTGGCTGCATAGAAAGTAACTGAGGAGGCCCTGGGCACCAAAGGACTCGTGGAGAAATGACTGCCTGAATAGACGATCGCACACATTTCCTCAAATGATTTCTAAGGCCCATGAGGCACAGAAATTTTCCTTCCATTCATGAGATGACCTCATCGTCAAGTGGTTTTGCTGGCAGCAGCATTAATTACTGGGAAACTTAATACCCCCAAGGGAACCCCAGGGACTGGCTCTTGGCAACCAACATGAACTGGGGGTCACAATGACTGTAGGAACCCAATGTCATCCTGTAAGAAATCCTACTACTCACTAGAACACTGGTTTTCTTCCGTCTCCAATGCTGTAATCAGTGCTACATTTAAAACAACTCATTATGAAGTTCCAGTGGCTCGTTTTTTTTTTTTTCAAAGGAGGAGAGGATTATGACTAAATTCAAAACTCGGACGAATTTTCTTTGTTTTCATCTCAAGTTCGAGTCACTTCTAGGTTGGTTTCCATGCCCTACAAACCATTTTTTATTCAAGAGAGGTTATGTAACTCACCACCCCCACTCAAGTTGTTTCTTGGCAAGACATTTCACTGAAGTGGGCTAGCTTGTTTTTTCTTCCTCCAGCTCATCCCCACACTCCAGAAACATTTTCTGGTAACATGCGTGTCAAACAAGTAGCTGCTTCAAAGTCAGATTTTGGAGGGAGTGATAACGGTGGGGATGACTTAGAAAGGAATGGATGCCAGAAACCGTGACTATTTCACTTGTACATCCCCAATCTCTAACACAATCCAGTGGATAAAACGTTGCTGGACTCATTTTCAGACGTCTTCTGAAACACCAGCACAAGTCCAGTGGATGCTGGGAAGGCTCATCAGTTGGAATCCCCAGATGCCATTTCAATCTTCTTGTTCTTAGCTGCCCTGGCCGGTGTACTTGACAGACAGCCCACTAGGAACATTTATTTTTTTGCTTGATTCTGTTCATCTGATGAGGTCTGCACGCAAGGCGCTCGTGCAGATGTGAGACTGGGCATCACTAGCAATGTTTTATTCTCTCTCCAGCAAACTTTCCTCCTAGGATCTCAGAAGTCATGGTGGGGATTAAAACCCTCAGCAGAAGAGAAGCAGAGATACCAGAAATTATACGACAGGCTTAGCTGGGCTTCTCACTTGCAAGGAGCAAAGAACATATTTGTGATTGAATTCTCTGTTCTGGGGACAGCTCTTTGGAAACTAATTTAATCTGGGTCCCTAGAGTCTTCAGGCCTTAGTTTGTTTCTAAAGTCTTTGAAGAAAGTATTGCAAAGTATTTATTTATAATTTTTGGCTCTGACGGGTCCTTGTAAGTGTTATTTGGCAATAGGATAACATTTGACAAACATCAAGATCCTGTTTATTTTACCACTTTTCTTTCCGTGCCTCATCATTTTAATCTTATTCCTGAAGTTAACATCATATTGTTTTCATTTTCAGCTCATCGTCCACATAGTCTAGTCCTTGCTATGTGAGCTATATGCTCACCTGAGTGAATAGAATATTTTTAGAAAAACAAAACCCCCAAACTATAAATCTGCAGTTCTGGCCTCCCTCTGGAAAGTAGTTTAGTTCGCTGTGGTTGCAAGCCTTTGCCTCTTATACTTGACTTTCTGATAAAGAGTTACTATGAGTTTCTCATAAGGTTAGCTTTTAACACAAAGATAGACAGTTGTCAATAATGCTAAGAAAGAAACCTTAAAGTCTCAACTTGATGTAAGTCTTTAGGCTCAAAAACTCATATAGCAGTAACTTGTGTGTCAGACATCAAATTGTTACTGGCGATATGATCCTGAGCAGGCCGCCATTTTGACTGGCAAGGTGCTCGATGTGAACAGGGCGGTGGTAGCTACATTTTTATTTTAGAGGTGACCCTGACTAGTACAGTTGCGCCAGGTTAACTGCTCAAATTGGACCACTTTTCTCTCAATTCTTCTCCTTTCTTGCTTTGTGACACACAAATGCATTTATGTAAATAGTGGTAAATAGCCAGTCAGTTTATGTAATCATACAATTCACGAGAAAAGGAATTTTGAGGGTTTGATTGTTTTTCCTATATGAGATCATTTGTATTTCTCAGTATTTCCTTAATAAAATTATAGTTTTAAACACTGCACAAACCAGCAAATAATCAATAGGGATAGTTTACAACTGCCTTCATTTTCTTTTATACTGAACTTGTTATAATTAAAATCAGACTATTCAACAAAAAAAGGCAAACATTATTTTATGTTATAAATTCATGAAGGAGAGAATTCACATTTTGTCCTTCCTCATTGGCCACTGAGAATTCAAAATTTGTTCATTTGGGTGGAAAGTAAATAGATGCTGTTTTCTATCATAATGCCCGGACTTCAGAAAAAAGTATTGGAATAATTTCACAGAGCAGGGTTTGGCTGAAGGGGAGACTTTCCTTGCAGCTCAAGAGGCTTCCAGATCAGGGAGGATGTGCCAGGGATAGTTGTTGAAAGGGACGGTGAAAAAGCTTTGTTGACTAAGTTAAAAAGACCAAAAAAGCAAAAACAAAAGAACAAATAACCCCACTAAAACAAACAAACCATAACATAACATAAACAAAACCAGCCCTAAACAGGCTTGGCCCAAGGTGTCTGTCAAGAGAATAAAAGACAGGATGGGAAAATCATGTGAGAAAGGTTTAGAAAGAGGAGAGGGATGGAAGCAAGCCTGAGCAAACAATTGAGGAAGGGACTACGGTGACAGTCACTCCTCACAGGATCTTGGCAGTACCGGCACTAAGTTGGCCCTAAAAAAATTGACCTTGGATCACCACCATTTCCAGTGGCCAGGAGGCAATGAGATACTGATGTCTTAGCTTAGTTTTAGGCAGGCTTGAGGAGAATGGTATGTGTCTGGGCTGGAATAGCATGGGGGTGAGGAGGAGATGACACATACATCGAGTGGTCAGTTAAATAGTTATGAAAGTCATACATACTTATAAATGGTAGCATGCATAAATGAAATTATGAGTGTTGTGTGTTTATGTGTGGGTTTGTACACATGAATCCAGGTGCCTAAGGAGATCAAAAGTGACTGTTGGATCTCCTGGAGCTGGAGTTGTATAGTAGTAAGCTGCCCAACAACATAGGTGCTGGAAACCAAATTCTGGTCCTGTCAAGAACAGTAACTAATCAGCAATATTACCATGCCCTAAACTTAGTTTCTTTAAAGGCCATCTTGTTAGCTAGATGCTCCCCCATTTTCATTCTATTTGCATTGCTTTGTGCTGTGTTGAGAGGGTATTCATCCCCGTGGATCTTCTATTGGAATGTGTCAATTGAAATATTACTTCATTTACAATGCCAAACGTCCCTGGCTTCTTTGAAGTTTGGTCTTTGGTTTTAGTGAAATTTTATTTGTTTAGATTATTTAGAGAAAACTAACTGAAGTATTCATATTTATCCATATATAATAACCAGCAAACATCAATTTTCTATAACACAAAAACTCAAGTCTAGTTTAGAAAAAAATGCCTAGTATAGTTTCCTACATACACCGATCTTCAAGAAAGACATTCTGCTTCACTGACAGCAATTCTTTCTTTAGGATTTACTCTGTAGGATACATTCTCCACATTCTAATTTTTAATCATGGAAGATGGCACTGTTCAGGAAAACTGTAGTTTAGGATTACTGGTTTACATTATGTCATGAAGTTAAAGTAATTTCTTAAATAATATTTTCTTCATAGATTCCCTAAAAGTTCAATAATTTATTTTTGTTGGTGTGGGAGGAGTTCTCTCTTCTCAGTCTCTACTCTGTATAAAGTACATCGCTCTAAATCAAGACTTAAATCTTGAAAAGATTACTATTGTTTTTTACAACCTTCTCTTCACATCCGTATGTAATTGACAAAACTGAAAGTGTGAGTTTGTTTACCACATCTTATTCTTTATTCCAGGAAAGTTCTCATCATCGGGCATTAGTGCTGAAGCTGCACTTGTAAAAACTGACATGTACTTTGTCCACAAATTGGTTGTCATTTTGATTTAGCTGAATGTGAGTTTGTAATTATGAAATGCTACAATGACTACTGTATTCATCTGCTGTTTGGTAGCCCATTAAAAACATCTAAGCATGCGTTTTTGGTATTAAGCATTTATCTGCACCTGCTATATACAAAGAATGCATGAAAAGCTGTAATCTATTGTTTTTTGTTTTGCAAATCAAGTAACCATTGAGATGATAGCCAAGAACTAAAACTAACTATTCTCAATGTTCTCTAAAATAGCTATTCTAAATGTTTCTTAAACATTTAAGCTAGTTTTAACATTTAACATTTAAATGAAAAGGAAGAAATGGATACTTATTTTTCAAGAATATAATAAAGGGCTTTTGTGACATACAACTGTGAGAGTTCAGAGGTTGTACGGCACCCAACGTTCTACTGCCTAAGTCTAGAAGAGTCCATTCCTCTCCACCAGAAGTTCTCAATTACATATGAAAATCGTCTGCTGACTTCTTAAAGTTCCAAGGCAGAGGTCAAATATTGCTCATGTTAAAGAAAAGTTCTGAAGATAGGACCCAGATATCTGTAGTTTTAAAATGACCTACTCCAACATGTTGCCCAGGCTGAGACACACTATTTTAGGTACCTTTTAGAATGCTAATGAAAGTCCCTGAATATTTTTTTCTAATCTCATGTTACCCAAACTTGAATATCTCTTTTTTACTCCACCGAGAAGGGGAGCAGAAAAGAAAGATAACATCAAAGAAAATACTGAATTTATCCCATTCTCTTGACACCAACAGTAATAACCAAATCCAAAATAGGCAAGCAAAACAAAATCAGATGACAACAAAAATCTGTGCTAGTTATTGAGTTTAGAGAATTGAAAATTGCAGAAAATATGGAGGAAAATCTGGGGGTACAGTTGTGAGGTGGCAAGAAAGGGAAATCTTGGCACGGGTGCAGGTGCAGAGTGAGATATCTTGTCAAGATTGGATCATCCAGGAGAGGTGCAGTGGGATAGGATAAACCACTCTGGCTGGGTGGGAAGGTCTTGGAAAAATGGAATCAAGAGGTATAGTAGGTCTGATTTGTTTCGACAGTGGACCATTACTATTTATTCCAAAATATTTCACAATACTAGATCAGTGGCCAAGTTATTAAGTCCCTTTATAGGACCTGTAGAAACAAAACAAAACAAATGTTAAACCATAAATCATGACCAAGATTCTGACCCCCAGTTAGATGGGTGATTGGTTTGGGTTGAGCTAGGAACATCTTAAAGAGTACCCAAACTGGTCACTGTTATGAAATTGTGAAGTACATTGGAATAGAGTCAAATGTTTGTTGTTCATAAATGAACACTAAGCAAAATAACTCGAAGATTTATTTAGAGGTATTCTGTGTAGCTCAACTCAACAACTTCTCATGAATTTTCTTCTTGTTATTAGCACTGAAGTAGAGGCAACCCTGGATTTATGCTTTGCCTCACTTATTATTACTCATATAAATTTGAGTTACCAGTTAATCCTTTGAGTTTCATATTTCCTAATCACAAACTGAAGGATAGTCTCTATTTCAGAAACTTTAAAGGAATTAAAGAAAATATTAATAATTTCAAATATTTCTTCCCATTCATTGGTCTATGATTATTGAAATATCTATGACAGCATAAGTTCTTGTAACTGAAAAAAACAATATGCATTTCTATAAAGCAAATCTACTAATAGTATAAGTAAATCCATATGCTAAAGGTCGGGAGTAGGTTGTCTATGTCCAATCATGACATAGTCTTTTGCTATGATAAACTCACAAAAGTGATTGAGGGTAGATGATTGAATGTTGCTAATCATCTGTGCATTTTCCTCTCCACTAGGGACAATATAACTCTATGATATCACAGCCTGGCAGGTCTGAAGAGGGAGAAGACTTCAGCTAATGATACAGGGTGCAGCCTGTTTTTATTCAGTAGATTGCTGGCATGAAAGACTTAGGCTCTGTATTGCTAGATCTTTTTTTTTTTTCAAGAAAAGATAAGTCTATATAAATTTCAAGCCTCCTAGTTTTCGAGTATTAATAACTACTTCTATTTTTCTTCAACAGCTTATGGGCCAAACCAAACACATCTGAGTAAGATTGTGTGCTTCTAGTGTGTAAACTTTGTCTTGTGAAGGTCTCTTTTACGTCTAATATTTTCTACAATATAAGCACAAGAATAATTGCAGTTATCTTATAATCAAAGCCTACCCGCTCTTGCGGATAGACCCAACTGTATTTGTGATGGCAGAACCCAGACCAGTTGAAGACTCACCCATAGAATGTGAGGTACAAAAAGCCAATCCTTTTCCCAAGTTTTGTGATCTCTCCACATTTGTCAGCTGCTCCAGTGAGTCTCACAATACCTACTCTCTTGAGGGTAGAGAGCCACTTGTACGCATGCTCATCATCTTTTAACACATCTCCAAAATTCAGAGTAGGCAGCTGAAGCTCTGAGCCCCAGTATTGACATTCTGTGGATTAAGAAAATTAAAAATACTAGATTATTTTGTTTTCAGACAAGACACTAACTGAAAAAGAAAACACAGTCATTGGAGTTAATCTTTGATTTATCATGTGTTGGTCATATCAGAAATCCTAGTCACTGGGTCCTTTTTCTTTTGGGGCTGTGCCTATTATATTATTCTTACTTATAATATGTCTGGCCTACAACAGATATTCAATAAGTCCAATCTATTCAAAGATATGTTGATTAGATGATGACAAAATGGTCCTTGATATCTGTATCCTTAAGACTTCTCAACACATGCACTTCTTGGAAACCACAGTGAGATACTGTGTGCATTACAGGCAGGTTACATTGTCGGATTCCAAATAGTGATAAAATTAGGTTTCTGCCCAAGAACAACATTATGACTGTTCTAGAAGGAGGGTAGCGACAGATTCTTCTTCCTCTTATTTCTTCTGCTTGAACCTTGTCTTGTAATCAAGCTGTTGTTTGAGGTCAACGCGATGGAAATGTGTTCCTGGGAGGCACTGGGTGGCAGTGCCAAAAAAGATAAGGTCAGATCTCTCTTTTTTTGTTCTCTCATTCAAGATGATGAAATGCTCATAAATGTGTTTGCTTCAGAAACTAGACAGGGAAACAGCCATAAAAAATTATGGGCTTGAAAACCTCAATTTCCTAAAAGACGTAGAACGCAGAGGGAGTGTTTGCTGATCCATTCATGCTCTTTCCTTACTGGGAAGCAAACAGGCTCAGCACAGCAATCCTTCTAGACACGTAAAAGGATGAGGACTCAGAGTCTCATTGTCATGAGTGATGCTATTTCTCTAACAAGGGAACATGTTATATATGGAAGCCACCCCCAAAGTCTCTAGTTTAAAAATGAAGAATGGATCGATGATTGTTTCTTACAGTAGTTCTGACTTGGCCATCTTTTTTTTTTTTGAGGTCCACGCAGATATTTCTTTTCTAATAGAAAACTTTTAGAAGATAGGAGCTCTAGCTATGAGAAGATATATACGGATGCACAGCCACTTGCTGCTCCTCCAGCAGTTATAGGAGAGCATTTGTGGGAATGAGTCACGTGTTTATTTAGGAAGACCTAATCATGCTGCTAATGCATATAGTGCCCACAGTTCTGGATTATTACACATAACAGCTTAGATCTTGAGCCAGAATTTTTTCATATTGGCTTTGGTATTCCTATTATCCCTCAACTATTCCTATTATTGCCTCAACTATAACGGATGTTTCCAGCTCTGGAATCATTAAGTCATTTATATATGAAATATATATATATATATATATAATGGAAGTTAAGTCATTTATATATAAATATTTGCTTCAGCGTTTAGAAGAATGTTTTGTGTTGTAACTGAAGCAGCATAGGCAGATGCTGTAGCATGATAACAGTCACTAGAATGTTCTGAAGTGATGGAAGTATTCGTGAGCTCCAGTACTGTAGCTACTACTAATGTATTGACCCTTGATATATGGGTGATAGAACAGGAAATTATCTTTTTATTTATTTGCTTTTAATTTTTACCTAAAATTTGAACCCTGGTATGAAACTTGTATTGTATTAGGGTATGATGGGTAGGAAATTGAGGTAGAATTGTCTGCCTTTGAATCATTGTTCTGCTCTTCTATCAGTGTGCTCCTAGGAGTCTGAGTTTTAGCTTCATTTGTTAAACCAGGACGATTACAGCTTCTCTGCAGGTCATTTATAGCTCTGCCATGAGTGCACAGAGACTCTGTTATGACCCATGGCACACAGCAATTCATAATGATAGTGCAGCAGCTGTTTCCTAAAAATTTCTGGGAGTTAAGAAAAAGGCTTGATACTTTACAATTTTATTTCTTTTAATCACCATAACAAATATGTGGGGTAGATGATTCAATAAAAGTAGCACAAGGCATGTAGATAACAGTTTTCAGTGCTAGGTAGGAAATCCAGGTGACTGATCCCAGTGGCTAGCCCAGAACTTGATGGCTTGAAGCACTGTCATCATGAACAATTTTTGGAGGTTGTGGTTACATTTCTCACTTCTTTTTCCTCCCTCCGAACCTTCCCATTAACCCCTAACTACTCTCCTTAAATTAATGGCCAGCCTATTTTGTTTTCAAAAATTTTTATTGTATTAATGCATATATATGTAGGCATATGTTCTTAAATACAACTTGTTTATTCCATATAATTTTACTTGAATGTATGTTTTCAGTACTGATATTTGGCTCTAGACAACTAATTGGTGTACTTTTTATTTGGGAAGACCACCTCTCTCACTCTCAGCTTTCTTCACTTGTCTATGGTTCTTTGTGTAAGGTTGAGACCTCATGAACATTTCTTTTATATTCTCCATTGGAATGTCCATAGATTATCCTGTTCCTTACAAAAGAAATGTAATAGGTAACAAGGAAAGCAGGGTAACTTATACTGGGAAACAACTTTGTTTGAAGTTGTTTAGGCATGGGTGTTTAAAGATAAACTTTGGCAACCAGTTGGACTTTTAAATGCAGAGAAACATTAGGAATAGGGCTCAACTGAACAATATACAATGTCACTTTTCTCTTTGGATGAAATCAACATTTTTTTCATATTTGAAAGAAGTTTCTCTCTGTAGTTCTTGCCAGTGTATTCAAAACTTTTTTTTTACTTTAGTAAAGGTTAATATCATGATCAAAAATTTCAGTTATTATGGGAAAAATAAAACTGAAATTAAAATTATTTTCACAAAAGAATTTTAATTAGTTGTTTTTAATAACAGTCTAAGTATGCTGCAAATAGAAATTTCTTTGATAGGGAGAGATGAGACTGACACTTATTTGTGGGTATAAGAATAAATATTTAGAATGCACTTAGGGATTATTCTGATGTGGTAGAGTAGAGTAGCAGTTGCAGGTTCTCTACCAATATCCGGGACTTCACTAGCCCTAGTTAGTCGGCAAGGTTTCAGTGCCAGGCATGGTCTTCTTCTTGTTGAGTATGTCTTAAATCCAGTTAGATAGCTGCAGGTTATTGCCAAGGTGTGTATGGCACTACTGCACTCTTAGGGTTATTATGTCATGTTGGTGGTTGTCGTGGCTTTCTACAAATCATCTCCCACTCCTAAGGCTCAGGGCTCAGTGCAGAACAGAGAGGGGAAAGACAGTCAGAGCCAGAGAATAACAGAGCTTATTCTAAGATTGTATCTCCTAATAATGTCAAAAGCTATATAACATCTCACCAATAAGAACCAAACAAGGACAGTAACAATAGACATGCTAAAGTAGGATGGGAGGATGGGAGAAAGACCATAAAACCTCAGAACTTTACACAACTAAGAGATGTTGCAAGCAAGAGGAAAAATTTTCCCTGGGAAAAGCACATCAATTTGTTATCTAATACCAAGTGGTTGGCCCTGAAAACATACACACAGGTAGCATTATACAGACAGAACAGGCTACTTTTAGGAATAAACATGAACATACATATATGTCCATAACAACAACTAATAAAAAAGGTTATGAATTTGAAAGAGAGCCAGGAAGTGTATGTAGAAGAGTTTGGAGGGAGGGAAAGGAAAGGGGAAATGATGTAATTATATTATAATCTTCATACATAAATAAAAAAGGAATTTTCAAAGATATAAATTACACCCAAGAAGGATTTATTGAGGACACATGCTATAGATATTTAGAGGATGTTTTAATGAAAATTTTTATATGGGCCATTTTCCCATTATAAACACGTATACTTTCTTATTGTTTAACAGCATAGAAATTTGTAGATTCGTGTGTTATTCTCAATATGTGCAACATTAACTGTATTTACATAGAGACATCAGTAAAACCCATTGGCAACCCAACACCCAGCACAGTCCAAGCTACAAACAATTTTTAATTTAATGTTTTGATTATCATAGGGTGATTATTATTTTTCTTCAATTTCCGTGGAGCTGAGATTGAGCCCAGAGCTCTGGCAGGATAGGCAAATGCTCCAGCTATCTTTCAAGTTCTACAGAGTTAAAAATTTTAGACCCTATCTTTCATTGTAGGAGTGCCTACAATGCCTTCTTGAAACCAGAGACCAAAGGCCAAAGGCCATCTCAGCTTGGGTAACAGAGTATAAACCACTATTACACGTCACTACTTAAAACATGACTTGCATAGATGGTACTATGAATAGCTGGTTGCCAAATCCAACTATGATCTTAAATATAACTTACTCTAATCATCACTGAGAATTAATACCATGTTTCACTAAACCTGTCTTACCAAGCATTCTATGATGTCCACACACAATATTAAACATCAGCATCCAGAGAGTGATTTCAAAACATGTTCCCATTTTCCTCCAACTGCAAAAGAGAACTCTCAGGGGATGCCAAAAAAAAATACTTTTGAGTAGAGTAAAACATTTGTCGGGAGAATATATTAAGAACAAATTTAAGCTTCACACTTGGGTCTGGATATATAAACAGACGAGAAATGATGGCATGTGTAAGGTATGGCCACCCCTCCTTATTTAACTTATGGCTTTACTAATGAATACTTCCTCAAACATGCACTTCACACATCATAAAATTTATGATCCGGCTACATGCCAAATTTCAAGGAGCTGTTTGTGTAAGGGGTCCTACTGAGGGCTAAGCATCACATTCCTGGTCCCTGAGTTATAGTTCAGAAAGGAAAAGACACAAAGAAGGTCTTTACTTAAAAAATCATGAGCACAGAAAGCAGGTTTTCAAAGTGTTCTTTCAAAAATTTAGTACCTCCTGTCTACCCGCACCACGCTAGGCTTTTGGCTCTGAAATGGTTTTTCTAATGTACACAACACCAGTCAAGTTTTTACTCTTTTTTTAATCTCTTCATAACATGTTAATTATATTTCATTATATAACAAATATAGTTATAACGTGAGTATCATTTTATTATATGTCAGTTTTTATTATGAATAACTTCTAAAAGGTCCACTACAACCCAATTCTGATCCCTAATAGAGGAGAGAAATCGGAGGAAAGAATTGGGGCTTAGAGTCTCTTTTCCTCAATGGATGGATGTTGTACTCTTTTCTGTCTTGTCCCCTGAACTCTACACACCTTTAGATTCTAGTCACTTGTTCTCTCTGAATGTACAGATGAGATGCAGCTTTGAGGGTAAGTTTGTGTGAAGCATGAAGAGGGGAGAAAGCCCTGGAAGAACTGTTAGTGTATGGCTCCCTGCTGTTGGCAACGGTGGTCACGAGTGTGGGGCCTTAGACATAATTTGTGTCTTGGATATGGAGCAAAGAGTCTGAGGACATCACACTACTCTTCATTGATTGAGAGCTACTCAACACACTACTCTTTATTGATTGAGGGCTGCTCTTCCTGGCATCCACTTCTGGGTCTTTCGAGCTAAGAATATCCCTTCACAGAGGGAGGGAGACTGGTAGTTTCACAGTTATGGGCTGAAATGTGACAACAGCCTCTGAAATGGCCGGTTTGAGGAAACATGCTGGGTCTGCTAAGCAAGGGTGAGGTGTCTGTCTTCTTGGCTCAGCCTTAATACATACCACAGGGCTTATTTTATATTGAAAGCGTCTTCAATATCTGTTTGTTGAAAAAGATTACTTTCACAATTAAAGCCAGGTATTATTTTTGAGCTTCCTGCTTGGAAGTTTGGGTAGACAGATAAAGAAACAAACACAAATATATAATAGTAAAATTATTGTTTCAAGGGCCTGTGAAGCTTGTTACAGTGATAAACAGCTGGTGGGAGTGGAGAGGGAACTAGTTGAGACACAGCGCCTTATCTCTGCCTCTCCCACCAGATAGCAATGGACAATGGAGATCATGCTATTGTTTTTATTTCCTCACTAACAATACCTTTTTCCCTCTTTGCCCTTTGATAGGCAGGAGGGGGAGAGTACAAAGCAGGTTTTGCAGATCAAACTGTGCTCTACATCTCAAAGCTTTCCTTTCCTTTGACTCATATCTAAGTATTTTATTTTAAAGATTTATTTATTTATTTTTATGTGTACAGTTGCTTTATCTCCATGTAAGTGTTCTCTCTCTCTCTCTCTCTCTCTCTCTCTCTCTCTCTCTCTCTCTCTCTGTGTGTGTGTGCAATGTTGCAGAGGTCAGTTAAGGGCATCATATCTCTTACAACTTGAGTGACCAATGATTACAAGCCACCCTATGGATTATGAGAAATGATTACAAACCACCCTATGAATTATGAGAAACATTCTAAGCTCTGAGTCATCTCTCCAACCCAACTCTAAAGTCTAGAGTGAATTATATGTGAATATAAAAATGAGGCTTCTAAACAAGTTTAAACTTCTTAGAAGAGAAACCCGTTTTCCCTTTGATGATGCTGGAGTAGTCTACATCCATAAGCCTTTGACAGGAATGGCTGCCTTCCTGGAGAGTGCAGCACAGAAAGCAGTGAGGTGACATGTCTAGAATGTGGGGAAAGGAGCACTTAGGATTCCAGAGACTTTTCAAAGCACTAGACACTGGTCAATTCGTGAAATCCTTACAACAACTCTAAAAAGTATGCACTATCATCGCTCCTGTTTACAGGGATGGGCATGAGCCCAGAGAAGTGCCCAACATCACCTAGCTAACTTTGGTCTGAACTTGATGAAATACCCAACCTCCCTGACTCCAAACACGAAGGAGAGGAGTTACACATTGAAAAGAAGTGAACTCCAAGAGATGTAATTTCACCTTACTCTCTGCCCTTGCTGCTGTGGCTATCCTGAGTGATACTCATAATAAGGTCACTGAACAGAATTTGATTTTAATTGCCTGGTATGTATGTATGTATGTATGTAGTTAATTGTAGATAAACAGCAAATTTCACAAACTTCCTCTTTATGTGGAAGCAGTCAGTTTGTCATCTTTCTTTTAAAGATTTATTTTTATGCCACATGTGTGCTCTGTTGTGTGTGTGTATATGCCATGTGTTTGACTTCCCACAGAGGCCAGAAGCAGTGTTTGATTCCCTTAAGCGGGAGTAACAGTTGTGAGCTGTCCAGTGCGGAAGCTGGGACCTGAACTTAGGTTCACTGGAAGAACAGGATGCATAATGAACTACTAAGTCATCTCTCCAGCACAGCCACCGTTCTTTTAGAACTCCATTTGTATATTTAGAATCACACAGAATACAGAAGTCCTTGAGATGTCATAGAGATAGCTCCTATGCTATTTCTCTAAGGTGACTAACCCCCTTTCTCCCAAACAGCTTTGTGGTTTGTGAGACTCCTTTCACAGCCTTCTCTGTTTTCTTTTGAATGTGTTTCAGTTTGTGAAAGTCCCCCAATTTCATCAATGGAACATATTTGTAACTGGTCTGATCCAGGCCTCCTTTGTGAGCTCACTGGTATATTTTTTACTAATAAGCTCATATCTCTTGGCAGCTTTAACTTTATTGGCTCATATTAGCTCTTCTGTTAACCAGAAAGATAGGACTTGAATGTTATCTGAGTATTCTGTCCCCATCATTCACATACTTCTTTTCTGAAACTGGTTAGTTGCAAAATTCACAAGTTCACCTGCAGATGAAGATACATATCCCACCTGACAAAGACCTTGTGTCAAAATTAATGACTTGAGATTTGAATGGTCAATTTGGGCTCAATGCTTTCCATCTGTATGACTTTTGGGAGGCAAGAAACTCTGTGTTCAGCCTCCATTAGATAACATGGCAAGAAAATAACCTACTGAGGTATGAAAATAGAATGAGATAATGCCAGTGAAGAATACAGCAGCTCCACTGCCTGACTGAATCTGCCTTTGAGCTGTAAGTACTGAATGTGTCGAGATGAAAATAGAATGGAGTGACTGCCCTTACTATTTGGCTATGAATCTATAGTCATAAAACACACAAAGTCTTATAGTTATTTATCACTTTCTCTAGCCTCAAGTTTCCATACTTCCTCCTATATTTTCATCTCATGGTTTTCCTAATTTTAGTATAAAAAAATGAAAGAACTCAGAAAAGAAATCTTGTCTACTCTCACTGCTACACTCACTGACTTGCTTGTGACTGTGTGCTTATCATTCTTGGTGGAATTATAGATAAGTGTGTACATGTTTTGGTCTCTTACACCACAAAAATGTAAGGGGCTAAAGCCTTCTCTTGTTTTGCTCCCTGTTGTATTTTCAGTCCAAGTATATGGCACTTGTTATTCAAGAGTCATCCATCAAGACAATGGATGAACAAATGAACCATGTGTGGTAGATGTTCAATTCAGGTCATGCAACAAGTACTTTTATTTACTGATATATCTTGCTGATCCAAAGTTTATGTTTTAAATGCATTTTTGAATACTTGCTCATTTGTTTATCTGGAAATGATCGTATGCAGGCATTGACACTCAAGTTTTAAAATGGTAGAGATTAGAGAAGAGGGACTGCCCTGTACTATCCTGCTAGTAAATACTATGTTTCTCTAAATGCAAATTCTATGCCCATCTTCTCTTTCTCTTAAGCTCACATTGTATTCCATACAACTTTTTTGTAGAGCATGCTGTGGCCATCTTTCTCCCCTTTTCTCCCTTCCCATGGTTTACTCCATAGATACACAGCCATGACCAAGGCCATTCTACAAGGTGAACCTGATCCCTCTATTCCTTTTTGTAGAGGAGGAAGGTTATATTAAAGAAAAAAATCAAAGAGGAGGAGGTGTTAATGGACTTGGAGTCACTTATGATAATACATTAATTTAATCAAAAGCAGGTAGGCAAACACAAAGGTATACAACGCAGAGGAAAAGCTTGCAGCAAACATCTGAAACCTGTAAAGGTCTTGAAATCTTTTGTCTAGTTTGTTAATAGGGAATCAGCTGAGAGATATATGGAATGGTATACTTGAACTATGTTGGAAAAAACTGATCCTTGCCTTCACTCTGTGGATCAAGCAGTGTATGCAAACTACTTCTTATTTTGGCTTTTGGCATCTTTGTTGCTTTGAAATTTCAATATCCAAATCATTTTAGTTTCTTAAATTTATCCTTCTGTTTTCTGCTTCTGTGTTGGTTTTTTTTTTGCATGTCCTTTTCTCCGTGGGGATTTTCTTCTTTCTCTCTCTGCCTGACAAACTATTGCTTAAAACTCAGTGTGAGTATCAAACTCTCACTGATACAGACTCTTTGTTTTATGTCATTGATTGTCTTCAGCACATGGTCATAATGTATTTAATGTATTATATGTCCAGGCTTCCTTTTTCATCTTTCCATTTCCTTACACCTTGGTATTCCCTGCAAAAAAATAAATGCCAAATGTCTGTGCAGCTGAATGGACATCCACGAGGGAAAGATTATTCTCCACATCTTCCTTTCAGCTTAGAGGGACAGTCTGGTCCTGTCCACAGCTGACTGTCATTTATCCTTGCATTTTGTGTTCGGCAGCCTGTGCCAACAGAAGGAAAGTGGTGTGCATCTGGACTCCAGATTTTCTAAGCACCATAACCCTCATTCCAAGGGAGAAGCAGAGGAGGAACACTGCTATTGTGGCTAAAAAGCAAAGCACTTTCCCCGATGGAATTTACTTTGTTTACATGCTTCGGAGTACTAATGTTTGGAAACACACATTGGAGCAGGGTATTAAATTCTACAGGCAAAAAACCACCCAACCAGTACTCTAAAATTGGCCCATGAATGTCTTGTTTTACCCATCAACTGCACAGCTTGGGAATATATTTTTTAAATGAATCTTATTTTAAAGCATCAAAACATTTTTCCAGTGTCTACCTAGCAGCCAGTTTTCTTATGTTATTCCTGCTCACAAGCTGCCGTTGTGACCAGGTTTTTCCACTACTTAATGGAAGGTACTATCATTTCCATCTTGCTACTGCCTGGTAGTACTGAGGAATGTAAGCTATAAAAACTTCTCTTGTCAGGAAATATTAATGCAGGAGGTGTGGCCATTCCTCTTCCAACATTTAAGAGCTTAAGCTGTGATCATAAAAAATGTTGACTTTTATTTCCTGAAATGACACAGAGAAGAACTTGCAGGCAATGAAAGCAAAATCCAAATGGATTACAAAACTAGGGTAGAGTTAAAGAAAAAAAGAACACATTCATGATATTGCTATTGAGCCAGACAATGGCGATGAAATTATGTTATTGGAGACTGTTTGAAGGAAGAATAATTTCTCTGTATACTCATGTATTTTCAATCACCTTGCAGAACTAGATAAAGGAGAATGGATTCTTGGTTCAGCTATAACAGTGGAACAAATCCCTGTCAGCTGTCACAGTGATGAAACCAAGCACTTAGAGGACTTTAATCCTTGACAAGACTGATCTGTCTTAAAGAGAAGGGGAAAACTGTGGTACCTTGTTACTGACATCCCCAGGAAGAAGGAAAGCTGCCTGGCAGGGTGATTAATAAGCACCATGTTTACTTCCAGTGAACTGCTCTAAGACTAGCTTTAAAACCACAGACAGTTATCACAGGCAAGGTTTGGAAAGAGTAAAGAACCACGTTAGTAAAAGACTTAGAGGTCCCCAAAAAGGTGGCATGGAATTCACCCAAGTGATCAGTTTCTGAAATGGGTGGTGGTCTGACAAATGTTGACAGAGAAAAAAAGATTCAGCGAAATGTGCTGGGCCAATGAACTTGTTGAAGTCGGGGCTCCAACAGACAGGCAAAACTCATGCATGTTAGAGTTTGCCTTTGACCTGGACAGCCATAGGTAGTGATCTGTAGAACACTATAAAAGAGATCACCCTCGCCAACATTCCCATTTGACCTGTGTTACTGTGCATTTCTTAGAGGTTTTATTTTAAATTACCCATTTGTTTTCACTATGCTCTGAGAGATAATGCTCCCGTCTCTGTCCTTTGCCACTGAATTTATCTTTTGATTTGCTCTAAACATTTTTCTGTTCACAGATTCTTTGGAGACTTATATAAATTCTCTCTAGAGAAACAGATTCGCACACACACACACACACACACACACACACACACACACACACAGAGTCCTGTGCAAGCTCAATTCTGCGCTCATTGATTCACAGCCTCACTCACATAATCTCACCAGGGTAAGAAGTGTCCTTCGTGAATTTCGTGCTATTTTGACTTTAGGCCTTGTTAAGCAGGGCGGACTATCTCTGGTTTACTCTGCTCCTTTGCAGAGGGCACAAAGGCGACATCTTGGACCTCGTCTATCTGTCGATGAAAAAGGCCAAGTCCACGGTCCTTTTTCCTGCTAGTGCTTTAGAATGTTGACATCTCCTTGTTCTCCTTTTCAGTTTTGCCCAAATTATCTGTGTTACTAACTTGTTAAGGATTCCTCATCAATTACAATATCATTTTAACCAAGATACAAGGGCTTGAACTTTCTCATGAGCAAATTCTTAGAAAGTGAGAAAGAGATATATAAATACTCATTACCTTGATCTGATCATTTTGAGATATATGTGCATAAAACACCATTAAACAGTGTCCTGTATATACGTACAACTCAAATAACAGGAATTCTCTTCAAGTAATTCTTACTATAAGATTTTAAAATAGACTTCAGATGATGGCAATGTTACCTGGTAAAAACAGTTCTTCTTGGAGTCTTTCTCTGGCCTTCTGGGAAAAACATCTTTTCTTCAGCCAATTAGCTTCAAATTCACTGTAATGCTCATTGGGCCATGTGATATAAACCTTCCAACACAGAAAGCAACTATCATCTATTTGTACATTGTACAACTATACACTTCTGCCTTCTGCTGTTGATTTTCTTCTGAAAGTTATTTAAAATCACCAGAGAATTCAATTAAACATCACTCCCCCTTTCCCTCACAGGCCAAAGGTCTACTTCTGGTGCCTAAGGCCGAAGACAATGTGTAATAAAAAGAGTTTTGCTCCCCTGACATTTCTGCTGTACATACTCTAAATGTATGATCCTCAAAGTTTCTATGAGGGGGCATGGCTATTAAGAGTGAGAACTGGGAATAGAGAGCCCAAGCTGAGAGAAGAATGAAATAATAGGGAAAGGACAGGTTTTCTGATGACGTTTGTTCTTCTGGCCAGAAACTGAAAATAAGGAAGAGAGAAAAATGGTTGATGCCATAGCTGGTTGATCTAGAGAGTAAAGCTCTTGGGGCATTGCTTCTTATACACCGACTCACTAGTTTGGATACATAATACTAATCAGTATGATTTCTGAGTCAATGTTCAATGCAGGGAGTATGCCAAACAATCTACCCAGATTATCTCACTGATTTCTGGTATTTATGTGAGCAAATTTTGTTTCATTCTGGCTCGATGGGGGAGTAAACTGAGTGCCCGATGCACAATTTTTTATGATATAAATTGTATGAATGTGTTTCGTGGTTGCTACTCACTAAAAGCAAAGAGAGCAAAGTTGCGTATTTTATTAAAATGGTAGTAGTAAAAGGCAAGTAATTTATACATTTTGAAGAGAAACCAGAGTCCAACAGCAGGGCGTATTTCTATATTTATATGTGCATATCAATACATGGGTGCATAATGACACTAAAGAAAAGCAGGCCACCAGTTTGAGAGAGGGAAGGGGGTATATGGTGGGTTGGACACAGGTGATGTAATTAAATTTCAGCTAAAATAAACAGTATATACATTAAAAAGAAAAAGAAAATATTTTATCTGATATAACAACAGCAGAATTTTTTCCACTGAGTATGCCCACTCTGTACCAAACACTCTACAAACATTTCCCCAGGGATGGTTTGCTCTATATATGATAAGTTAAAGTAAATTGGTTTACAATTATTATAAACAAACCCCTTGATTTCACTCAAACGAGAAGGGAACGATCGCTGGAAAGAGTTACCTTTTTCCGGTCAAATGACAAGTCTTTGATTCTAATGTTCACGTCGAGAGCTTCCAGGAGAAGTTTCCGAGCTTTTGCAGAATGCAGGTAACATTCCGAACACTGGCAGTTGTCTCTCAGCCACACTGCTGGGTAGAGGGACTCTGCCCCATCGTGCCAAGAGATCTGCAGCAGATGAGCCCCGTCCACTGCTTCTGCCTTGAGGATGGCGCAGTGCATGTTTCCGGTCTTTGAAGATAAATTCTACCAGCAACCTGCTATGACAAGGCAGTGTTAAAAGCAATAGGTAGGCAGACTGTACCTGAGCCTGACGTCTACAATAATGAAGTGGACTCTGGCCTCTACTTTCCGCTCAGCGGTGTAAGCTTGCGGCTTGACCAATGCTGGGACCTTTGTTCTGATTAGAGGACTTCATGTGGTGTAAACAGAAACAGGGTGACTAGCTTTATGATAAAAATGCTACATCAGCGTCCAATGGAAAGAATTCTTTGTTCTCTTAACAGAAATTTTAGTTGATAAAGTGAGAGCCAATGATACACCCATTTATATAGCCGAGTTTGTAGAAAAGCTGTGGAAAATTGTCCCGCAAGTGGAAAGTGTAATGTTTGCCTCCCTGTTTTGGCTTTGCAGTACTGACGATTGAGCCCAGGGCTTTACCCAGGTACTCTACTATTGAGCTCTGGCCCCAGCTCAGGCCTCTGCTGTTTTAACTGATGACAGCTGCACCTGGCTTTTGAAACAAAACATGCTTCCATGATTCTCATGACCACCAAGGGACTAATAATGCAATTAATTCGCTTAAAGGGTAGTGCGACTCAGAATATGATGCTATTTCTGTTCTGTTATTTGCTTTTTACTTGCGCAGTATATTTTCTCATTGGAATATCAAAATACCAACGTCCTTCAAAAAAGCTTATTGGGTTTGTTTTCTGATGGTTTCTCCCTTTGCTCATTTGGAATGTCTTACTTTGTACTGAGTGTTTATGGGGTAGTTTTATGTATCTACATTTTGACTGGGAATGTATGATTTTTTTTTTTTTACTACGAAATCCATCAAGTTTGTAGCAAGGCAATAATCACAGGGAAAGAAATCTAGTGAAAGAAATGATCCGGGCTGCTTGCACTGCGCAACTCAGTGTCAATCTTATGTTAATTGTGAGTGTATACCTGATCTTTAGAAATGGTGCAATGTTATAGACATAAGTTTTGTGCATATATTTTTTTATGCGATTCTCAACATGTGTGCAAAGAGTAGAATTTAGTAAAAATAAAATAAAATAAAATAAATGTATGCCAAAGAACCAGAATGCTTTAAGTGTTTCCAGAGGACATTGACGCCTTTTACTATCCTAACAGCAGGTGACAGGACAGCCGAAATGACACTGTTACTTTGTGCCAAAAGGACACACACAGCACAGTGTCTGCTTCTTCAACCCGTTCAATGTACCAGGAACCGAACCAGCACCAGGGACTTACCATGCAAGACAAAGACACTTACTGAGTTTCCTGAAATTTTAAGAATGGTTTGTATCATATTAAAGTAAATTTACAGTCTTTTAATGGTATTTAAGTAGTCAACTTCTAGGTGATTGTATTACTTTGGTGATTTCTTCTGATTATATAGTTGAGCCAAGAGAGGAAGTTTTCTTCCTTTTTTAAAATTGTTTTTTATTGAGCTCTATATTTTTCTCTACTCCCCTCCCTGCCTCTCCCCCCCCTTCAACCCTCTCCCAAGATCCCCATGCTCCCAATTTACTCAGGAGATCTTTCTTGTCTTTTTCTGCTTCCCATGTAGATTAGATCTATGTGTCTTTATTTAGTTCAAGTACACTAAGTTTACCCAGTCTCTAAGTAGAAGAGAGACAACTCCCTGGGCCTCAAGTGTATATGTTTGCTTGGGAACACACGCCCAAACTTTTCTTAAGTGTTAATGACAGGAGAGCATTACCAGGCAAACTCTTCGTTAAAATTATAATTTATTTTAGACTTGGAAATTTAGTATGTGAGTTTGTAGATAGATACCTGTAGCAAGTCTGGAACCAGCTCCTCTGTGGAGTAAATAGCACACTTAGTGTTCCAGATGGGAGTGGGTGGAGACTGTGGGCAGTTCTCATAGGCACAGGTTCAGAAACAGAGGTATAGAAATATAGATAGATAGATAGATAGATAGATAGATAGATAGATAGACAGATAGATAGATAAACTAAGAGGAATACAAAGTAATCAAAATAAATCTAGTGTCAAATGGTTTCAATAATTGTTAGAGAGCATCATTTCATTTACTCTATAAGGTCTTAGACCAATATTGCTTTATACACCCCGATTCTACCTTATTTTGCTTACTTACTAATATAATATTGAGTTTTCAGTATAAACTTGGGACATAGTTACATTTTCTGCTTCCTCTATAACTAAGATTAGTGTGTGGTAGATAAATCTGGCCAGTAAGATATTTTGGCTGCTTCCACATAGGGAACATTTTCTAAAAGAAGATAGTAATGTTTCAAAAAACAAAGCCAGCATATGAATATTCATAATATAAGAGCACAGTTCTACTTACAACATAATCAATGAAAAGACGTAGGATTAATTTAACCAAGGAGATAAATCTATACACTGAAACTCTAAGGCATCTGGGAAATTATTTGAAGGCAATTATAGGAGGTGGAAAAAATAGCATGTACTCATGAGTTGGGAGAATCAATGTTGTTCAAATGTTCATGGTACTAAAAACACAGATTCAGTGAAATTCATATTATAATACCAATGATTCAGAGCAATAGAAAAGTAACGATTAACATTTGTATGACAGCACAGCAGTTTCTAAATAGTCAAAGCAAACAGCCAGGAAAGAGATGCAGAACTGGAGGTTCCATACCACATGATTTCAAAATACAGTGTAAAGCGATAGCAACAAAAGCAGCAAGGCAATGACGTGAAAACTGAAAAGCTAGTGAGACCATAAGCAAACCCATGTATCTAATATCAACACAGTTTTGGCAAAATTTCTAAGACATTCAACAAAGATAAGATGGTCTCTTCACTAGTGTTGAGAGCACTGGTTGTTCATATTTGGAAGAAATAAAATTGGACTCTTCTTCTAGAACACAGACAAAGCCATCTCAAAATGGATAAAAGATTGAAGTAACGGGAACTAATAAGTTTTCTCTCTCTCTCTCTCTCTCTCTCTCTCTCTCTCTCTCTCTCTCTCACACACACACACACACACACACACACTAGATTGAAGCATAAGATTCAAAACTGTAAATAATGGCAGAAAATATACGCAAACCATACCTCAGACAAGGGTCTTCCAACCAAAAAGTTTAAGAAGCACACAATGCATCGGGAAGAAATCAAATTACCTTAATAAGAGGAAAACCTTAATAAGAGGAGACATTTCTCAAAAGAATACACAAAAATGGCCAGCATGTCTGTAAAAAAATTACCAGTTATGTTCAGAGACTACAAACCACTCTGAGAAATTTACTTGCCCTTGTTTCAATCAGTATTATAGAATGTCTAAATGTTGGCAAAGATAGGGAGTATGAAGCTCACCGAGGGCTATAAATTCGTACAAATATTGAGCAAAATAGTGTAGATCTGCTTTTCAAAAATATTAAGAATTGAACTGTCTATGATTCAACTCTCCCACTCTAGATATGCATCTAGTTAGTGTCCCCCTCTGCTTTTGATTGCTGTGAATACAACCATGACCAAACCAATTTGAAAAGAAAGGGTTTATTTCATCTTATAATCCATCATGAAGGGATGTGAGGGCAATAATTCAAGGCAGGGACTTGTTGGAAGGAACTGAAATAAAGACGATGGAGGAACTCTACTCAGTACTTGCTTGACTTACTTTCGAAAAAAATGTATCTCAGAACTACGTGCCTGGGTAGGCTGGGCCCTCCCACATCAATTAGAAATCAAGAAAATGCCCCACTGACTTGCCTACAGGCATTTCATCAACTGAAGCTCCACCTTCCCAGGTGACTGCAGCTTGTGTTAAAGTGGCAAACAACTATCTAACAGACAGAAATGTGTCACAATGCAAAACGTTTGAACACTCTTGTATGATCGTAAATACTACTTTAAAAATAAAAAATTTTTCATTTTGTTTTATCATCCAGGTTTCATGTGTGTTGGCGTGTGTTCTAACCTTAGCTCATCTCTGTTATGTATTTATTAATATACTCATTTAAAAAGATTTATTTTTATTTAAGTGTATGTGTTGATGACCGTGGAGGCCAGAAGGGAGCGCTAGATCCCTTGGAGCTGGAGTTGCAGTCCTGGGATGTAAACCCGTCCTCAGACAGAGCAGTAAGCCTTCCTACATGCCAAGCTATATCTGGAGCTCCTGTTAAAGATTTTCTGATTGAAACGATAGTTGTTCCATTTGGTATTTGAAACATTCTAACTTAATGGATACTCATGTAGGACAGATTTTTCCATCATGGTGAACATGGTTTCTGTACTTAAAGATGGCGTTATGCTCTCCTGTCAACTTTCACAAAAACCTCAGAAAATCCACCGGTGAAGTGATCAGTACTGCAGACATCTGCCCCAACACGTACTAATATCATTCCAGCCCATTTTGAAGTTTTCATCTACCTCTTCTGAATTTTTTCCTTCTCCTCTATTTAGAGCATTCAGACAAAAGAGGTAAAATTGTATTTCCAGTCATTAAAGAAACCCGAGCCTTGCCCAGAACCCATCTGGTTAAGTGATATATAACCAGGGGGAAGAAGAGCCCCAGACATCAGCAGTGTGTGCAATGGAGGATCCCTGGGGAGGGCATGGAAGAGCCACCAGGATTTAGGTTTTACTAAAATAAAAGAATCTGGATGTCTATGTAGGAACTTAGTGGGACGTTGCTATAATTAATAGTCTTAGCTTCATGATGAGTGTAAACGATAATTTGAACAAATCATGGTGAGGTAGGTAACACTTTCCCTATTTTTTCTTGTCTAACTTCAACTTTTACTGTGGTAAATATGAAGAATTAAAAAGAAAAAGACCACTTAATGTCATAGATATTTAAAAGACAACTTTCTGAAAAGCCACAGACTTGTTACACACTGGATTTGTTGAGCTCTGTTTCTACCTTACCCAACTGCCAATTGAGCTTAGTAAGGTATCGTGGGAATTGGGTTAGTGACACATTATTATGCTCCTAAGACGAAACGGAAAACAGTAGACACGCCATTGTAGAATGAAAATATTTATTTTATGTTTATTATTGTTTTTAAAAAGAATTATTAGCTTATGAAACATTATATTGGGTGTGGTGGGAAAGAGCAGTCTTGCCTGGCCTGAAAACAGCCTTTGGGTCCTGGCAGCATCTTATCTGATGGAGGAGTTTTCTTTCCACTCCATCCGCAGTGTTACCTTGTGTATGTTCCCTTCTTAATCATCTGCCCAAGTTTCTCTCTCCAGGGACTTTACCTGGGGATTCTGTTTGGCACAACTGAATTGTTTTTGCTGTGATCCTACTTCAGAAATAGGTGTGAGTTTAGTCATTTTTCTGTTTTTTAATTTATATTTTGAAATTTATCACCAATTTCTCTTGCTCTCTTTGGTTAAAAAAAGAAAACAATTATGAAACTTAGTTTGTGTGCTGGTCTTAAAAATAATCTGAATGCTAAAACTGGGACTTTTAGAGCCAGGAAGAAACACCGGTGATGTCCCTACATTCAGTGTCACTGTTAGATACAAGGTCAGGCAGGAAAATGGAGGCAAAGAGATTATCCGTGTGGTTTATCCACACCCACTCTGTTAGTGGGAGAGATTACCTTAAACCTCTGCTCATTAGTCTGGTGTACACACACTAGGTGAAAAGTGTGTGTCTATTCTAATAAAAGAGAATACAGAAATCACATGACCAAGTTGATTAATTGTCTCTAAGGAGGATTGACAATATGATGCAGGAACTTCATAATAAGTATACATAGAACTGCAGGGTAAAATGTAGATCACTAACCCCGCAGGATATTTTAGTAGCAGCAGACGAGACCATAATGGACACATCAGATGTCAATGTTTGTGAATTTCCATCTGCTCATCCTCAGGGAAATTTTGACATGCTACTGCATCATGGAAAATTTGTGATCATATCATCTTCCAGGGAATAATTTCAGTTTATTAACATGATGCTATTTTTTATTATTTAATTTTTAAAAATTTTACATACTAGTCCCAGTTCCCTCTCCTTCTCCCCACGCCACCGATATCAAGGCTGAGCAAGGAAGGTATCCCAACATAGGGAATGGGTGCCAAAAAGCCAGTCTGTGCACCCAGGATAAATCCTAGTCCCATGCCAACTCCCCAACCCACAACAGATCAAGCTACATAACTGTTACCTACATTCAGAGGGCTTACTTCAGTCCCATGAAGAATCCCCAGCTACCAGTCCAGAGCCCGTGAGCTCCCATTAGCCTAGGTCAGCTGTCTCTGCTCACATGACACTATTAAAGCATTGGCCCATTCGCAATGCTTTCACTTAGCTAACCTCACCGACAGAAATTTTATTTTTGTTTTATTTTTGGAGAAAAGAGTAGTAAAAAGACGTTTTCAGCTTTTTTCTAACCTTTATATCACTGAGGTTTAAAAAATGTTATTCACTTATAGTTCAACTTTCCAATTATACAGTTTGTATCCGGAAAAGTTGCTATTGGGTTGTGTTCATGGTGCCTAAATAATACTGAACATCCTTCTCTAACTTATGATATCTGCTACCTATAAACTTTTAACTTAAGGGTTTCAAATTGTTAAAACTTATTTCAAATTTTAACTTGCTTGAATAAGTGACTGAGGCATATGCTCATTCCTGGCTGCGTTCTCATACAATAGTGAATTCTGTGGATACATTAGGAAAACCACTTGGTACTCTTGAAGAAGCTCACTGTTCTGCTTGGTAGCTTGTTGAAAGCATCAGATTTCATTCAAAAACATCCTTCATGCTTTGTAAAAAGGAAATGTTAACTTCACCACAGTGGAGTTTCCATAATTCAATAAGAACTGAAATTATGAAGCTTCTTGTTTACTGACAGAATGAGAGTACAAAAAAGAATTTCTAAATTCTGTGAACCCCAGAACGCATTAATTATGAAAAAATCTTATATTTTTAATTAAATTATTCAAATTACATACAATATCTTTCTTGAGCTGCATCAAGGTAAAACTGCGCAGGCTGGCCTTGGTTGACCAGTATTTTAGAGAAGCATGCTACTTTTAGCTCTTTGGTTCAACAAAGGGCCAAGGAGTAGTATTCACGGCCTTCCTTTTGGCTGGACTGTGGATTATTGAAAGAACAGTTCAAAAACTTTCATTAGAACTTTCCTTCCATCACAGGCAATCAGCTTTGTAGACAGAGTTGTCTCTGTCCCCTCTACAGACATCCTGGATCAGTCTGGGGATTGCAAAGTAATTTGACAATCAGACTAAGCCAAACATAATTGGAAAAGATTAGTTGCCAAGAAGCAATCAGATCCACTACATTCCAGAAATCAAGCCTATTCCAGATGCCTGATGGTTCATCCTACTGCAGCCCAGGGCTGTGGATGACGTATTCCTGGAGTTTGATGTGGATGTTCTTTCTTTCCCTCTACACAGGGCTTAATCCAGGGGTAGTGCACACAAGAGAGCAGAGTTCCATCATCTCTGTTATACATTCTCAGGGACCAAACCACACAGAACATATCAAATAAAAGAAGCCACAGCTTTGGGCCTAGATATCCTTTGGAGCAGAAACCTTGCTCCAGACACGTCTTTCCACTTTCCACTTTGCCGGTGCCCTTTCCCTGGAAGGCACTGTGATCCTTGTGACTCTGCTTTGGCCCTGCCGCCAGAAACGGGTTGAGACTGACAAAAGAGGAAGGGTAGCTTGAAATGAAGGTACAGCCATTTCTTTGATTGGACATTGGACAACAACAATAGCAGCAACACTAAAACAAAATAAAGAGTTCTCATCGTCCACAGGGGAAGCAGTAAACAAGAGAAAGTACTCTTACAGGTTTCCGGAAACCATAAATCCCACAGATCCAGCAAAGTTTCGCCCCAGTCCCGAACCAACAGAGAGGAGGAAAAGCGTTTCTCACCTGTCTTGTCTGCTATGCCTGAGCCAGCTGCAGCCACAGGAACACACAGACAAGCACTACTTCTTTTCCACCTGTTCACAGTGGCAACTCTTCTATTGCAAAACAGACTTGGAGAAGAAACCTATGCATTTAGCAGGGAGGAGCTGTCAGCTCTCACCGGAGCACCGGCGCAGCAGCTTCTACTTGGTCCTTGACTGTTCCAAGAGAACTGTTTGGAGAGAGATCTTTGTACCGGTCTGCACAGAAGGCTGGGACTGGCCTCCCTTTGCTAGATAGTCTCCCTTTCTACAGATTCTTCTGGAGTAAACAGTAGCTGCTAGAGAGCCTCAGGCTCTTCGGAAGATACTTGGTTGCTCAGTGATTTGACTCACAACACAGAGCCCGTAGGGTAACCAAAGGGAAAGGCCAGGATGGGCCATATGCCAGGGATCCAGAGCTTGGCTGACAAGCTTTTCACTTGGGGGAAGGCCTAGTACACAGGATTTCTTGGACAATTTCCATGATCCAATTCCTTACAGTGTAGCCATTATGTTAAAATAGAGTCTTCGGGTGGCAACTAAAATCTAGAAACTGATCAGCAGTCCTCTGGCCTCCTCCCACCCACCTCAGACTTCTCAAGAAGATACAGCGCGTCCCAGGCTGCAACTTGTTGCTTCTTGCCTCAAGGACTCAGTGCTGGGAGACAGAGACAAAAATAAACAAAGCCTTATTAACCAAAGAGGGAAGTCATGCTGCCCAGCTCACAGGTGACCTGTCCAGTACCATAATGTCCCCCACCTCCCCATAATGACTTGTCAACTGATTTCATAGACAATATCAACTGTGTCCCTGTATCATTTCCTCTCCATTTGACTTCCTTTTCCAAGTCTGCAAGTTAAGTTACTGACACCCAGTGTCCTGGAAAATAACAGCAGGTTCGGTTTTCACCCAGAGAAGGAGGTTGTAGACGTGGGTGCCATCCTAAATGCTGTCAGCACTGACAACCCATGGGAGCAGAAGCTATAGAGATGCCAGAAAGAATCAATTAACTATGCTTTAATAATTCATGACACAAATCAAACAGATATAAGTGACTTTTACTTCATCTCTTGTGCTGTAGTAACTATTAGTGGAATAAATTAAGTAAATTCAATTCCAGCTTAAAAAGGAGTTGTTAAAAAAAAGACCAAAAATTTGAAAAGGAACAATAAAAGGTATATAAGAAAAGTTAGAGAGAGGAAACATGAATAATTTTAAAAATACGATAGTAAAAATACTTCTATAATGAAAAAGTCATTGAAAAACAATAAGTTACATGATCATGTCTTCTAATGCTATGAGTAAATAAAAGAAACAACAAATGTATCAATAGGTAAAGCTAAAAAAAATTTAAATGTAGATGACTAAGCAGTGATGGCACACACCTTTAATCCCAGCATTTGGAGGCAGAGGCAGGTGGATCTCTGTGAGTTGGAAGCCACACTGGCCTTCAAAGCTAGTTTTAGGACATCCAAGACTATACAAAGAAACCCTGTCTCAAAACATAAAAATAGAAAAAAAACTCAAGTCCAATAATTTTACACAAAGAATTCCCACAATCAGATAGATAAGTAAAGCAGAAGGCAAACAGAGCATCACTTTTCCCTGGAAGGCTGCTCTGAAAGCAGTAACTCCTGGACTTAATGACTTCTTACTAGTTGGTTATATACCTAGTAGAGGTGTTGCTGAGTCATGTAGAAGCTCTTTGTTTAATTTTTCAATCACCTCTATTGTGCTTTTTGTAATAGTTGAACTTATTCATATCCTGCCTCCAAAAGTGTCCAAGAGACCCCTTTTCCTCACACCTTTTCAAACACTTATTTTTAAGGCTTCTGGACAAACACCTTTAATGGCATGAAATGATGCCATTTGTGGCTTGAGTTTTACATCTTTAATTATTAGGTATTTTTGAAGCAATGGTCACCTGCCCATTGTCCATTGTGTATCTTCTTGATAATCTTTTGTTCAAGTCTTTTTTTCTCTGTATTTAATCAGAATAATTATCTTATTGCTATTGAGTTGAGGTTCCATATAAAGTTTGGATATTGACCCTTAATTAAATATATATTTGTCTGGTTTTCCTTTTCTTGTTGAGATAAATGCCATGACCAAAAGCAAGCTGGTTTATTTCAACAAATACGTAGAGGAAAAATTCACCATTGAGGGAAGTGGCATCAGGAACTCAAAGCAGAAAGCCTGGAGGATGCTGCCTGCTGGCTCATTTTGTGGCTCATGCTCAACTAACTTCCTTATATAGCCCAGGTCCACCTCCCTTGGGAGGGAACCACCCCATGGTTGGCCTGGCCTTTGCCTATTGCTTGTCCGTCAGGATAATCTCTCATGGTGTTCTAGTCTGCTTTCTATTGCTGTGGTAAAATATTAACCAACAACAGCGTGGGCAGGAAAGGATTTATTTCACCATACACTTTCAAGGCAACAGCAGTCAGTCACCAAAAGAAACCAAGGCAGAAACTCAACCAGGGCTGGCACCTGCAAGCAGACTCTGCAACCGACCATTGAGGAACATGTCTTAACTGGTTTGCTTTCATGGCTTGTTCAACCTGTTCTTTTATAAAACCCAGGGTGACCTGCCTAGAGGTGGCACTTCCCACAGTGGGCTGGGTAGTCCCATATCAACCACTAATCAAGAAAATTCAGATGTGCCTAGAGACCAGTCTGATGGGACCATTTTCTCAATTGAGATTCCTCTTTCTAGGTGGCTAGCTTGTGTAAAATTGACAGAAAATTAACAGGGGCACGAAATAACAGGCCAATTCTACCAAAGCAGCCATTCAAGCAAGACTCCTTCTTCCCAAGGACTCCTTGTTTAAGTTGTGTCAAGTTGATAGTAAAAACTAACCAGGACCTACTTGCAAATATTTCACTCTGTTCCATTGCCCATTTCTTCACTTTTATTTTTGGCTATGCAGAAAAGTTTTCGTTTGATATTCTTGGTCTTATTGACTGTTTTCTCTGTTATGCCAAGAAATTGTTGTCAGAACAAACGTCATGGCAGCACTATTTAAAATGGCTAAGATAAGGATCTGAATGTCCATCAAAAGATGCCTGCATTAAGAAAATGTGTCACACATACCATAGAGTACTACAAAAGGAGATCTCTGTGAATGCATTCGTAGCACTTTGTGTTAAATGACATCAGCTAGGCACACAGAAACAATGCCTTAACCTCACATATATGCGGGGGCTAAGATAGTCAAGATCGTAGAAGCAGAGTATAAAATTGATGGTCGCCCTTAGATGGAGGTTGTAGCAAGGACTTTACCAGAGGTAGTTCTATTTAGAAGGCATGGATAAGTTCAGGCAATCTACCACACAGGCAAACCTAGTTAATAAAAGATTATCTACTTGAAGAGAGCTAAGAGAGTAGATTTTAAATGTTCTCACAACAAAAAGTAAATGCAAGAGGTAGTGAATAGCTTAATTTAACAATTTCACAACATAAACATATATCAAAGCAAAACAATATATACCACACACACACACACACACACACACACACACACACACACACACCATTTGTATTCTAACCAATGCCTTAACTCAAATAAGCGACTTAGTTACTTCTTGGTATTAAAAAGTATATTGTCTAAGTCCTTGGTTCTTTCTGCATTAACTCTTTCAAGTCTTTAGCTTGATTTCATATGTGCCTTTTAGTTCCTCTCTTGCTCTTAGTGCTGTGGATTTTAGATGGAGGAAATGAGCACAATGGTTCATGATCTGAAGAAGGAGCAAAACCACATAGTGTTGCCGTTGGCATCAGAGCAGAACTCTGGTCACGTTATCCAGGAAACAGAGGAACGGATGCTCTCAGAAGCCATGGTGACATGAGCAAATAGCAAGGCCAGTCCAGAATTTGCCCAGGATTCTATTTGAACAGTAGGAGAGGAACTTCTAACAAATCTTCAAGTCTTTCCAATAGTATTTACATGCTGATTAATAACTGTAACATGAGGGGCCTGCTTGTTTGTGTTTCTGTCCTGCCCGGCCCCCCAGCTGTTTAGTCCCAGAGAAAAATCACACTGAGATCTCTATAAGTTATAAAGCTGATTGGCCCATTAGGTCAGGCTTCTTACTGGCTAACTCTCACATCTTGATTAACCCGTTTTTCTGATCTATGTTAGTCATGTGGCTCAGTACCTTTTTCAGTGGGGCAGCTCACATCCTGCTGCTTTGGTGGTATGGGCTGGAGTGGGAGGAATCAACTTCCTCCTCCCCAGAATTCTCCTGCTCTCCTTGCATCATTTCCACTTCCTTTCTGGTTTCCCTGTCTACACTTCCTGCCTGGCCAATCAGCATTTATTTAAAACATGATTGACAGAATACAGACAATTCTCCCACACCACTTCCCCCTCTTTTTTAAAAAAGAAAAACAAAGGAAAATATCCATAGTCCAGTTTTTGGGAATGTGGGCGTAGTATTCCAGGCTACTTCCAGCTGGTTGGGGGTGCTGATAATCTTAAGGGGACCTAAAGAAAATTCAGAGTTATGATCAAGTCCTGACTGAAGTATCTTGTGAGTCTTGATCATCTCAGGCAGCAGTCTTGAACCTGTTCTGGATGAAGAATTCAGACATCTGGGTCATCTGTTCCTACCGGAGATTGCTCAGGTGGTCTCCCTTGGTCAAAGATGATTTTTCTTAATTCTGAATAAATCCAGAACCTCTCATTTTCTGTGGAAACAAAAGCAAAATCTCTTCTCCAAAGTAACATACCCTTTGAAGCCAAGGTATTTTCAAAATACCTATCTTGGATTAATTCTGCAGCATTTATAAGCAAATATCTTTTAGCAGCTGTTGCTCCTTCCTCAGCATTCAAACAATTTAGAGAGAACATAATAGCAAACAGTATCAAGATTCTTTGTGTATTTTCCATCTTTACGTGGCTTTATTTTAACCTCTATTTCTTTTATTTTTACTTTTAACTTTTGACTTTTTGAGACAGGTTCTCTGTATATCTTTGTCCTGGAATTCCCTCTGTAGACCAGGCTATCCTTGAACTCCCAGAGATTCATCTGTCTCTGCCTCCCCAGTGCTAGGATTAAAGGTGTGTACCACCACACCCAACTACTCTCTTTTTTGATTTTAAGGCTTTAAACCTTTTTTTGTTAAGACTGCACATATTTTTAACAGATTGTAAACCATTTAGAGGTTTTCTTACTCTATGACTCTCTCTTTACTGTATAGCTCTCTTTTTCTGACCACATTGGTCTTTAATTTGCTAAGGAATATGGAGAAAACACTCAAAAGCTCCTATGGCTTTTCAAGGTCCTTGCCAGGAAGCAAGCTGCAACATTGTATCCATAGTACAGGCTGCCTGCTTGAAAGTCAAGAGTTTTCCCTGGCAGGACAGCCCAGAAAGCCGGCATTTTAAAACAGTGCAGCTTTTTTCCTGCTTCAGCTGAAAACTGAAAAGCTTTATTTTAGTCTTTCCCAAGCTTTCCCAGGCTTTCTGTGGATGCAGTTATCCATGTTGGGCGCCATTATGTAACACGAAGAGCTAGGCTTGTTTGAGTATCTGTTCCACCCGGTTCCCCACTGCCACAAGTCCCAGACAAAATCAGCCACACAGATCTCTGTAAGTTATAAAGCTGATTGGCCCGTTAGGTCAGGCTTCTTACTGGCTAACTCTCACCTCTTGATTAACCCATTTTTCTGATCTATGTTAGCCATGTGGCTCAGTACCTTTTTCAGTGGGGCAGCTCACATCCTGCTGCTTCAGTGGTCTGGGCAGGAGTGGCAAGAAATCAACTTCCTCCTCCCCAGAATTCTCCTGCTCTCTTTGCATCATTTCCACTTCCTGTCTGGCTTTCCCGCCTACTCAGCACCCCCAACCAGCAGGAAGTAGCCTGGAATACTACGCCCACATTCCCAATAAATGGACTATGGATATTTTCCTTTGTTTTTTTTTTTAAAAAAAGAGGGGAAAGTGGTGCAGGAGAATTGTATGTATTCTGTCAATCATGTTTTAAATAAAACACTGATTGACCAGGCAGGAGGTGTAGGCGGGAAAACCAGACAGGAAGTGGAAATGATGCAAGGAGAGCAGGAGAATTCTGGGGAGAAGGAAGTTGATTTCTTCTACTCCTGCCCATACTACCGAAGCAGCAGGATGTGAGCTGCCCCACTGAAAAAGGTACTGAGCCACATGGCTAACATAGATCAGAAAAATGGGTTAATCAAGAGGTGAGAGTTAGCCAGTAAGAAACCTGACCTAATGGGCCAATCAGCTTTATAACTTATAGAGATCTCAGTGTGATTTTTTTTCTGGGACTAAACATCTAGGGGGGCGGGCAGGACAGAAAAACCCCCAACAAACAGGCCCCCTCATGTTACAGAATGGTGCTCACGGGCCAATCAGCATTATAACTTATGGAGTTCTCTGTGTGGGTGATTTTCTCTGGGACTAAATAATTGTGGGGACCTGGTGGGAGGACAGAAAAACCCACAAACAAGCAGGCCCAACCTCTTCATGTTACAAATAACTATTAGTAATTTGTTGTGCATTAAAACTATTAAGCAAGTTCTGAAATTGAAGTCATTTCAAATTCACCAGATTAGTGAGGAAAACCCAGCATGCTGTCAATAAATAAAATTATTAATATTATGGTTAACAGACAATTTGATGCTTAAAATAATATTTGTTTATACATAAAAACGGTTTGTTTATATCATCTCTCAGTGGACCAGGACTTCCATAAAGATTTTAGAAGTTCTGAATTTGGCACCAGTTTTAGATCAGGCACCAGGGACCAGCACCTTGGGGCCTGTGCCTTAGCATGCTTCCATCATGTCATGAAACAAAGGTTGGTTTATCTATGGAACCAAAGAACTTAGTCAAAGTCTACACCCTCCCTCTATTCTGGGTAATGCTATGGAACCCAGAGCAAGATATATTAGGTTTCTAGAGACGTAGGCCTGCTTCTCAGGTCTGAGAGTATCTATTCTCTTCTTCCTGTCCACTGAAGCTGTTCTGCCCCACTAGTAGTCTAAGTGGATGGTCAAGAAGACCTCTACATTTATGTGAGATCCAAATCGATGAGATTAAAGGAATATACTAGACCTTTATTATGCGCTCACCCGAACTTCCTAGTGCATCTTAAAAGTTGGGATGTGAGGAGAAGTGGAAGAAGGTTTCAAGCTGCACTCTGGGGATTGGGATCTAAAGATTTACTTTGTCCCCACTTTGCCAAATTTTGGCCTAGAACAAAACAGAATCTGGGAATAAATTTTAACTTTGTCTTCTTGATTATAGTGAAGATAGTTTTCAAGTTTGAGGCTGGAATTTACTCAATAGTCCGATTTAAGAAGCAACGCCAAACTAGTAAACGTTTAACTAGTGTCTCTTGGAAAGCAAATAAACACAAAAGCAGATGTCCACTCCATTGTGTTTGATTGTGGTCAAAGGTCACAATGAGGTTAGGCTGACCTATTTCAGTCTACTAACACAATGTTACTAACTGAGAATTTGAGAAACTTGACATTCAATCAGCTTTCTCAAGCACATGAGAATTAACTCCAGAACATTGAAGTTTTTAACTGTAAACTTTGGTCCATTTGGCATAATGATCTTAATTAGTGCTCCCACCCAGGCTTGTTAGTGTCTGCCCTAGCATATAGAAAAGCACCAGAACATAGCACAGTCTTCAATACCTCTTGCATAAAAGGCTCTATTAATTGTGTGACTCTAGGCACACCATCAACCGACAAATTTGTCTGTACTTCACATCATGCTCGACTAAAGGAGACAGTTCATCTGAAAGCATCTAACACAATTCTTGGGCACTTTATTTACAACCTATAAATGTTGCTGAAAGAATGAATCATAGGAATTCAGTAAATTTTAATTTTTTTTTACTATCATCTTTGGAGAAAATTCAAGTTTTTCAGTTTAAGCTTTTCTTAGATGTCTGCAGTGTTCTGCCTTTGCCTTTAAACCAGGGCTTTTTCTTAGAGAACCCTGGAGGTAGACATCTCATTTTCATGAAGCCCTCAGGGGAGCAGCACTTTTACCATGCTGCTCATTTTAGAAGGCTTGGTAACATTCCATTTGGCTACATGTCTGTTATCTGAGCCCAGAGAAGGAAAGTTTGTTTTTATGCTCTACTTTGTTCTCAGCTGTATTTTGTATCCTGGGACAGTAACAGAAAAAGGGCTCTAAATTAAAAACTTGAGATTTAGCTATGCCATATGTTGTTCTCAGTGATGCATGTTTTGAGTTTTGAATATGAGCATTTACAGAACAAGGAAGTGCAAAAGATTCAACAGTGCTCTCACGTATTTGTCTAATTACATGAATGTTTTTTAGTGAGGAACAATTTCTATATGTAATTTTTGCACCTCATGAACATATCCCATTGGTTGGTGATCTATAAGCTTTATATAAGCATCACTATTTTCTCAGTAGTTTAAAGTGGCAGGCATATAACTCTCAGGAAGATGTTTTCCCTTCTAAACCATATATTTCACTGCTCTTTTTACATCGTGTATGAATAGCTTCTTCATCCTTGGTATTTTGGTTGCTGCACAGGGGAAGAATGGCTTCTAAACATGTCCAAGATCTTGCCTTTGAGTCTTACATTGCTGGCAAAAGCTGGTCATTTCTGCAAAAGAGGTTCAGAAAAGAAAAACCTATGATGAGAAAATAAATGTATTGAAAACTCATTTGGCTAGGTGGTTGAATAGAAAGACAGATTTGTAAATATGAACATCATTTTGAAGAAAAGTCAGAGGAAAATCTTCAGTAAGTTCGTAAGTATAATTTGTGACTTGGAAAAACTTAAGACATATTCCGTTCAGTGATCTGATCTTATAAATGATGAATACAAGATACTTGTAAGCTAGCATAAAACCAGGCGTCATCAGGGGACAATGTAGACATTTCTATTTTTAATATTAGTTAGAATAGGTTGGGGGTTTGGCGATATAATACTGAGGCAGCTGCTCAGATGTTTCCCACATTGCTCACATAAACCTAATTCCCATCATGGGAAGCCTTGGGAAACTGCAGGATAACTAAGGCTGATGAGTGCCCTGCTACTCGTGACAGAGTTTAGAGAGTAAGCATAGGCAATAATACATGAAATTTGTAGACTCACACTTGCAAATGACCCATCACAGATCCATCCTTAGTTAAACATGTTTTTCTTCAAGGAGATTTTGATTCTTTCTCGTACTTTTAGAAGGTTAAAAAATGAAAGGCTTTTAAATGGCCATTATATCTAAAACCCTTAATAATCATCGACGGATTTCAAATGTGTTAATTTATAGATACCAGTAGCAAACATGGAATACTTTACATGGAGGTTTTTTCTCCCACCTTCCAATTTCAAATAAACACTCAGAGGCTTAATATTAATTGTAATTGTTTGGTCAATGGCTCAGGCATATTAATGACTAGCTCTCAGAATTGAACTAACCCATTTTTATTAATTTATTGCCGTGTGGCTGTAGCTTACCGGTGTTGTTCTGGCATCTTACTCCTTAAGCAGCTACATGTTGTCTCCCAGACTCTGCCTTCTTTCTCTCCATATCTCTGTTTGGATTTCCTACCTAGTTATATTCTGCTCTGCCATAGGCCAAAACAGTTTTATTCATCAACCAATAAAAGCAACCCATATTCACAGCATACAGAAGGACATCCCACATCAGAATACAGTGATATATATATATAGTAAGATTTACCTAGAGATGTTTTGATAATTTGAAAGCAACAGCTGGTCAAAGCACAGCCATCAACTTGCCATAGTGTACTCACCCCAAAGAAAACATTCGTAATACAACTCTTACATCCAAGGCTCAGTGAGCATCATGGAAGAGGTGGTGGAATGATTGAGAAGGACATCTGCTGTGAGACCATCTATTCTAAAAACAAAAGAGAAGGCATAAAGGACAGAGTGCTAGGGAGGAGATGGTGGATGTAGGAGAGATTGAATGGTTGAATATAATCAATACAGCTTGTATTAATTTTTCCTAAAAGTTAATAAAAATACTAGACTATTTAAAAAGATGTATTGATAACTTGATTAGATAAATTGATTCTCAAAAATACTTCTGAAATTAGTCAAAACAGCTGATTAGTCCAAACAGTTTCTTCCCATCCTAGAAACCCCATTGTTAACCTGGTTGAATTAGTAAGAACCTTGTTGTCATAGACTATTAATATATTTAGGGAAAGGCCCAGTTGAGATATGAAAGCACATTGACAAAAAAGGAGTCAAGTTGAATATGACAGCATTTCTTCTGTGCTGGTGCAGGAACTTACCACTACAGAGGGAGGCATTATTCTTCACAGCACATGTCCAATAGCAGTTTTCTTTGATTGAACCATTGTTGAATCCAAATTTGATGCCTATCAAGTTTTTCTTATAGAAAATCTTAAAATGAATATTTGATATTTGTGCATTAGAATTTTCATCACAGTTGCATAATCTTCCCTCTATTTTATATACTTCAAATTAGATATTGTTAAGACAGTCCCAGTAAATGTCATCAACTCTAGGAGACTGACGTTTTTGGTTCCTCACATAGACAGTACTTGATTGTGGTCAATTCATCCAGAAAAAGTTACTGAACAAGCCCTTCCATTCATCAGCTTGAGGACTTGCTCTAGGAAAACTTTGACCTCTCTCACCCTGTGAAAGATTTTTGTTTTTTGCTTTCTCTTTCCATTGGTGAAGTTACCTTCAAAAATCAGAATGACAACTGCTAATTAAATTCACTTCTTAATGAGCTCTTAAACCTGAATAATAAAATCATTAAATGGATAAGTAAACTAATCAGTTTTCAAAAAAGAAATACAAGTATATAATATACATATGAAAAATCTTCAATAACTATTGGTATCAGAAAAGTGAAACTTAAAACTGCATTGAGAGTCCATCTCATCCTGGTTTCAATGGCTATTATCAAGAAAAGAACTGCTCGTGAGGTGTAGGAAAGAATTATGACATTCTGTTGTTGGGAACATAAACTAGCGTGGTCACTATGGAAATAAATATGGGTGCTCATGCAACAGCAACAAAATAAACAAAAGTTCCAACCAATCCAAAAGTAGACCTACTACTGCCTGATCCAGTTATATCGCTTTTGGGTACGTACCTGAAGGAATCTACCAGGAACTGACGTCAGTACACTACAGAGATGCTTGTGTCCTACTATAGACTGCAATAGTAGTCACAAGAGTCAAGTTGTGGGAACTAGTCTAGGTGCCCAGCAACAAATAAATATATAAAGAAAATCAGTTGTGGCATATGCATGCACATGTGCCTGCACACACAACGTCACACATACACATACACAGTAAAGTTTATTTATCCTTAAGGAAGAATAAAGTTATATCATTTACAGAAAAGTGGAGAAGACTGGAAATTATGTATTAAGAGAAATGAGCTATAACTCAAATAGTGCATTCCTCCCACATAAGTGGAGTCTAGATTATGTATATGTGATCCTATATACATATAAAAGTAGATAAAGGACTGTAAAGAAAGTAAGAGCTACAAGGGAAGGAGAGAGAACCAAAGAGGGATCCAAGGAAAAAGGCAAACAGTTGCTGATATTTAGAGAACCTAGGTTTAAATTTGACATGAGACAAGGAAGATCATTTTGTAGGAGGAGGGTGACCAGTGGGAAGAAGTAAAGGGCTAACGGGGTAGTTATGGGTGAATATGAGCAAAGAATAATGACACATGTATGAAAAATGCTATCAAATAAATTCTATTTTTTTGTGCTCACTAAAGGAAAGAAAAAAGCGTACTAAAATGATTGGTCTCGCCTTAAGATGTTTTCAAATGCAAATATCTTTCAGAGAAGCAGGACTTTATTTAACTGCTAGTTGAGCATTTATTTATTTTAATTAGTATTTTTGTTGTGGTTTAATTTTCATAAAACCCAGAGGTAAATACAATTATCTAAATTGAGGAAAGAGAAATTTAGAGTCATTGGGTAACTTGCTCAAATTCTCAGAGTAGTATTGGATGTGGCCTGGATTCAAATGCAGTTTTGACTTCAAAACCTGAGCCCTTTTCCCCATTATGTAACAATGAAGAGAACAAGCGTACTTACTGTGTACATGGACACACATATGTAATGAACAGGTGAAGAAGCACACTATAAGCCCTCAAGACACTCTTTATGGAAAGTCTGTGTCACTGAGGGTCACAGACAATATACAGTAGATCCGTGGTAGAATGCTTGCCTGGAATGAGTACAGAATAGTGTTCCATCGATGAGAGGAAGCAAGCCTCAGTGGAAGCTGTACAGCTAGTATGGTGCTAGAACAGGACAAGCTGGTTTTAAAATGGATTAAAATGGAGAAAATGCTGAAGCTAAATGAATGAGGAGAAGGGCTCCATATTTGGAAGCTGGGAAACGGTGTAGGCAGAGAGAACAGCAGGATTATAGAGAGGATGAGAATGTACCAAATTGGAGCAATGCAAAAATGTCTGAGCAGTGGTCAGCCTGGCCTATGTGAGGGACAGAATGGCCATGGTGACAAAGGGGAGAAGGAAGAGAGATTAAGGTGGACAAAAATCAAATCATTAAAAATCCAGTTGAACACGAAAAGGAAACACCAACATCTACCCACGAATTCAAGTAACATTCGAATGGGTAGTGGTGGCCGTGGTGGTAGCAGATTAGACAGTCTTGAAAGATAGGAGCTTTTCTTCTTAACTCTCCTTTTCAAGAGTTTTCTTGGACCAAGATATTCTTCCTTTTACTCTCCACAAGACCTGGTGACATACAGACTTAATTTTGAATATGAAAACTACTGCCTTCATTTAGTTCTATTTAGTCCCTGCTAACCACAAAACTAGCTGTTAAATAATTGTAGCAGGCATGCCTCTCGCCAACAGCGACCTCAACAGTTCCAACATCTCCAGAAGACAATGCAGAATTTTGACCATCAGAAGGATGGGTAACAAACATTTGGTGGCCCAGGAACCACAGAATGCTAGAAAGGAGGCAGAAAATGTTATCTGTGAATTATAGGGCATGATGCACTCTGTGATCATCTAAAGAGTTTCTTAGTCTGCTCTGAAACACTGATCTGGATTCTATAGAATCATCTCAGGAGCCATGGGTTTCTTCTGCATCTTTAGGCAAAGAGTCAAAGGTTCAAAGGATGTATATTTAGGATTTGATGATAAGATGTAGAAGCTGAATTTAGAATAAGAAGAAAACATGCTCTACGGATAAATCTAACAAGCATGGCCCATTGCATGCAGGGTTTTTGTGAAGGCATCCTGATGCCTTTAGCCCATTGGAATCTAGATCCCAAGTCTCACATTCTTTCCTTTTAAAGATAGATTTACAATTCTTTTTTATTTGCTCTTAGTTTTAAAGGGCTTCATAACCTTCTCCCTTTTCTCTCATGATCGTTTTTTTAGTAAGTTCCCAGAACTCTTGGCATAAAGAGAGTAACTCACTCCTTACCTCATGACATAAACAGTGGGAACAAATACTGGCACACTTTATATAAAGAATTTAAAAAGGCTGATCCATGAGCTCATTATTTGTCTAACCATATGTAAATTCCTCAAAATATTCTTTATTTTTTCCCAAATTTGGACAGTCATTCTAAATGGATAACGAAAAGCCATGCAGAGTCGTTTCATCAAGATATGTACTGACTTGCAAACGTAGAGTTATGTTTAACCCTGTGATGCCCTAGAGAGGAACTGGAGATAAGGAACTATCCCAGTGGGGAAATTGTTTTTTCTCTTAGTAAATTACTTAAGGGGGTTAGACTGGCCTATTAATGTCTCTGACAAATTGATAAGCACAAACATCTGAGACTGAGAACCTCATGAAATGCTAATGGAAACGTGGAGCACTTTTGTTTTGGAGAACATTGACATTACTTGGCTATCTTTATGAATAGAGAAACACTTGGTGAAAATTTTCCTTCATTTCTTTTCTCTTTAATTAGTAAGAGGCACTATCAGTATCTGCCTTATTAAAATAATGTTGACATATTTTTCATTTTTCACTGATAATACTTGTTATTCCTAAGCTAAATAACATTAGTGGTAAGTACTACACACACACACACACACACACACACACACACACACACACACGAAGAAGAAGAAGAAGAAGAAGAAGAAGAAGAAGAAGAAGAAGAAGAAGAAGAAGAAGAAGAAGAAGAAGAAGAAGAAATAACACATCAATTTTTTATTCCTGGTGGAACTGGAAGTTAAAGAAAGTAAAAGGAAGGTATGGCTACACAATGTGAGATCGTGAACATCCTTGTTTTATACTTAAATGCTTTCTATATGTTCCACTTTCTTCTATTATAAATTAATACACGTTCATAAAAATTAAAGCAACAAAGACACACATAATGTGAACAAAGTTCTCCTCATTCTGTCTGTCTACTGGTTTCTCTGAGAGAATTATAGGGACAGTTTAGGCGTATATAGCAAAGTTTAATGCCATTGGTTCAGAAATTCTACTTTTTAAGCTTATAGAAATAATTTCTCATATACATAATAGCTTATGAAAAATATGTTTATTGTGTCACTCTTTAAGTTACAAAAGTGAAAAGGTAAATAACCCAATACTTAGAATTAGGACAGGGTGACTAAAGTAGTTTTTATCTGCCTGTGCACTCGTTACACGTGTAGTGCTTGGTTAGAATCCAGTTGGTCTTGGTTGGGCATGGCCAGAGTTTGTGAATTGACTTTACATTACCTCCACATAACTTCCATCTTCCTTTTCCTAGGGACTGTTGGAAGACCTATGTTTCTCTCATGCTAAAAAGCAGGACTGTAAGAGGGTTAGTCAACCCAGCAAATACTTTTGAAGCCTTAATTACATCAGGCCTGACATCTTTTGTGTCAAAACAAGTCATACCGCCAGGCCCAACATGAACAGGCAAGAAGTTTACTTTTCTTTATGGAGAAATTTAAGGTTGGGGAAGTGATAATTATTTGTCTACAGTCTCATGGCATTTAACCACCAATATTTCATCATCTTAGAAACATTAGACATGTCTGTAAATTCAGGCACGAAATTCAAGTCTTGGTAATCTAATGTCTCAAAGTCATAGCCCGAGTTTACGGCTCACATCCTATTCTGTATCTAACCCGATTTGACACAGGGCTTCGGAACACAGAAAAAGAGAAGCTCTTTCTTCTTTCTCTTACTTTCCTTGGTTTTTCTTTTACGAAAGCAGATAAATTGTGACAGTCGTCTCTAACTTAGCAGGTCACAGCAATTCTGCCAGTTCTCCACCCGTCTCTTGGCAGCTTCCGCAGTATGACTGACTGCCGGGGTCATACGTTGACGAACATGCACAGGCAATTTCTGTTGCGTGATACTGCAGGGCTCTCTAAGATTTTCTTCTTGTAGATTCCATAATACAAAATTATTCCTACCATAATGTTCTTGAAACCTTTCAGCTTAGAATCCTGGTGTCTGTCCCATAGTCTCTTGATGTTCTTTCTCGTTCTTAGTTCTGTCTGTAAACTCAGGGCTTCTCGGGTGTAGCCTGAACAAGGAATAACTACCCTTTGCAGCTTCACTTTACCTGGATAAAGGAACATCTTTGCCTAGCTTGACCATTGCTGCCCCTTCCCCCAATCCCTTCTTCCTGCTTCAGTAGTCACAGCAGGGAGGTGAGCATCTGTGCCCCCTAAGGACAGGCTGAACTATGGAGTGAAGTGCAGGTGTCTTGTTATCACAGACAGCTCCTCAAGTGCTCACTGGGAGTCTTTGTTCACTGAGTTTGACCCAGAGTTAAAAACATCATTCTCCATCTCACAGGATGCAGGGGTTAAGAAAAGGACACAGAAGTTCCCCACATGGCTGAATACCACTCCCAGGCCCTTAAGGTCCTCTGAGCTTTCTGTTTATATAGACCAGAGGCTATGGAGATGGAGAGAAAAGGCTAGAAATGTAATTCAAGTTGGAAAAGACAATTCTATTAAGTAAACTTCCTTCAGATTCTGGCCCACAGTTCCTCCGCCTTTACAACAACAGCAACAGCAACAAAGCCACATCAACACTAGATAACAAGAGTGAACTTGAAGTACATCGGGGGGGGGGGGGGGGTTCACATTAGTTCCCTATCTTGTGGTATGTAGTCAACTGGAGTTTCCAGCCACACTACTAAGACCTTGTTCCGTCTGCAGGCTGTAACGTGAGTGGCCCGCCGTGGTTAAAAATGGACACCCTTAAATTATTTTAAACAGATGGGAACCTAGGAATAGGCTTCTGTCTACAGTGACTAAACCAAAAAAAAAAAAATCCTTGATTTTTTTGCCTTATTAGTTCAACTGTCTTCCACTTGTGCTATGATGAGGCAAAATTGGGTTAGGTATTAGAACTACAGGCTTCCTAGTAGAAGTGTTCTAGCCAAACTCAGTACTGATTGACCTTGTGGATGACAGTACTGACTCTGAGCTATATTCCTGCCGCTCATCATAGTAGAGAAGAAAAGTGTTACAGTGAAGAAAAGAGGAATTCGTGTTTTGCTACTTCCTGGGCACATGCCCTTAGGCAGTTTAAATGTTTCAAATTCTCTGCTTTCAGAGAATTGAGAGTCCCAATAAATAGCTTATATTATCGATGTGAATAAATATAAAACTGGTTTTCTACAACACTTCAAGCAGATACATAGTAGGTATTCAACAGCTATTTGTCTTAGTTACTCTTGCAATTATTCCATTGCTGTGAAGAGATGTCATGACCAAGACTGCTCCTATAAAGAAAGAATTTAATTACAGGCTTACTTACAGTTTCAGAGGGTTAGTTCATTATCATCCAAATGGGGAGCATTGTGGAGAGCAGACAGGCATGGTGAAATACTGAGAAGTAGCTAAGAGCTGCATTCTGACCTGCAAGCAGAAAAAGAGAGAGAGAGAGAGAGAGAGAGAGAGAGAGAGAGAGAGAGAGAGAGAGAGAGAGGAGAGAGACTGGACCTGGCACAGGCTTTTGAAACCTTGAAGCCCATCCCAGTGACACTCTTCCTCCAAAAATGCCTCACCTATGTAAGCCTATAGGGGCCATTCTAGTATAAACATGCTTGGCTATGGATTATTCTCCTAAGTGTAGCTGGAAGTCTTTTCTCTGTCCTGTCCGGTCCCTGTGGACTGGTTTCTCCTGCCCACCTGTCCCCAAAATAATCATTTGGAGGCTTAATATTAATTACAATTGTTTGGTCGATGGCTCAGGCTTCTTACTGGCTAAATCTCCATATAAATTAACTCATTTCTAATAATTTGTGTATCACCACGTGCCTCACGACACTGACATAATTTAGGATTAAAGCCGTACAGTACAACTCCGAGACAAAACAAACAAACAGATTTGCCTCTTGGTCCCTGGAAGAAAAGATCCTAACTCACAACATTGGCTGCAGTTGGCACTTAGTAAGCATTCCTCCATTTTACGCTGTGAATCAGTGCAGCTGCTGATTGGCTGGCTAGGGTTGATGCAGTGACTTGAACCAACACTGCAGTCAACTTCAGCCCTTCTTGATGACTTACCCCCTACAAACACAGGCATTTGATTTTAAGTATTTCACTTGCACTGCCAGGATATCTAGGCAATATAGTGTGACATGCAATTTTTCTAAGAAGTATTTAAATAAGGAGTTACTGAAATCTTATTTGTCATGAATCCAGAATTTTACCTTGGCACCAAAATTCTTTGAATGGTGATAAGATGTTGTAACTTTATGTGGGTAGAAGAAAGGTACATTTAATTCATTTGAATTAAGTTCAACCCAATTATAGATGCTAAATATTTAATACCTCATAGTTTAGCTATACAAACTTTAAGGATCCTTTTTATGTCTAAAGTTTACTTGGGGAGAGATGATGAAATTTCTTTTTTTTTTTTCCTGCTTGCATTCTATTTAGACAGAAAACTCTTTCTGGTAATGACAGTAAAAACTCCCCTGATTGTATTAAACAATTTGCAATAATGGTATGATTTCAGGGGCTAACTGGATTAAAAGGTAGTAGTGACATACTACATTTTATTTTTATGATGCTCTGTATTGAGGCTGTCCTCCATAGGCTTATAAATTTGAATGCAAGGTCTCTGGTTGGTGCTTCTATTTGGGAAGCCATGGGAAAGTTAAGCCTTGCTGGAGGATGTACATCAGTGTGGGTGAGTGTTGAGAGCTTTTTATAAAAATAAACTTTCTTATTAAAAATCTCTTCCAAGTAAACAAAAGCACCATGCACAGTATTTAAACAGACCAAAGTCAATACAGCTTGCATACAGTTGGAACTGGTGTGAGTTCATAGCTTCCCGCCATGGCTAGCTCTTTCTCTGCTTCACTTGCACTTGCAGAAACGATCTCTCAGCTCCCTGCCTCGGCTGTCTGCTGCTGCACCTACCTTGCCATATACTCCTCTATGGGACAGATAAGTCAAGTAAAATGTCATCTATAAGTCACTCTGGTAATGGCACTGTATCTCAGTAACAGAAAAGTAATGAATACAGTCTTCATTGTCAATGTGCCTGGACTTGGGATCACCTAGAAGACACAACTTTAAGATGTCTGTGATGTAATTTCCAGAGAGGTTTAACCAAGGGCCAAAGACCTCCCTTGAATTTGGGAGGCAAATCCAATGGGCTGGGATCTTCATCTGAATGAAAAATGGGAAACTGAACAACAACTGCTCTCTGCTTCCAGGTTTCCCCCAATAGTCTGCCATATCTTCCTTACAATAATGGCCCAACTCTATCAAAACAAATCTATCTTCCATTACACAACTTTGAGTATTTTGTCACAGAAATTAGGACAGTATCTAACCCAGAATGCTAAGGTTCAAATGAAACAAAGCTATCTACCTAGGTATCATCTAACGTATATTATATAAGTATATATGAACATATAAAATATATGTATAAATATAATTTAAAAATAAGTCAATTTAACTATAAATGATCACTTCATGTTAGAGAGATCAGAAAGAGATAAAATTTCAAGAAAGATGGAATGTTCTCCAGGTCTGTAAGATGAGATTAAAACTGAATTGAATGATATTATCTTACTAAAGAAAAAAAAGCATGATTCAAAAGAGACATTGGTCAGTAGAAGAAGACAGACCACAAGCCAGGGGAGGAAGTGCACTGATAGATAGGTCAGCACACATTTCCCCCAGGCAGACACAGAGGTGGGCATGAATGTTAATGAGAATTCCAGTCCTCAGAGTTAAAGAGCACAGATACGAGTCTTTGCCTGCCATGGGTCTGCCAACTGGAGTACCCTCTGGTTTCCTGCATCAGATTTACTTAAGGAAAAATGAACAACCAAGAGAAATAACTTAATAGCTTCATTCTTTTTCTGGTGAACATAAGACACTGTTACTAACATGAATTCCATGTCAAGTATGATCACTTCTGTACAACGGTTATTGTCTGGTTTCTGGGGCTGCTATGCTGAGGGTCAGAACCTGGATTTTACTGGGGCAACCAAAGAAAATTGCAAAGGGAGATGTTTCTGAAGGTTACCTGGATGATTTCCTCCAGCAATGAAGCCCATTCACTCCCTGCTTTGCTTAGAACATCTTTAAGAAGTAATGCGGGCAGAGTCTCATAGGACAAATTGTTGACCAAAGCTGCATGGGAGGGTTTTACAATATGGAGTGTCTTAATATTCCTTACACCTGTGCTACAATTTATCTTTTTTGCACATATCTGTTTATTTGGACTCTCTTGTGTGAATATTTTCTGATGCAAGCAAGGGTTTTAAAATCCATTCAATGAGAGACGTACTAAAATTTGGGAATTTTGTCATTTATAGGTGTGGGGTGTATGGGCAGTGCCCTTTTCATACAATTCTAAGGTCTTATGTTTGGCTGCCACTTTTGATATTTTATTTAGCATTGTGTTGCTCTCTGTGGGATTGCAAAAGATGAGGTGTTGTCCTGGCCATTCAAGAGCTGTCAGTGTTAGCAAACTGTGTGCTTATTTGGTAACAAAGTGCAAAGAGGGATCAGCTCTGGCATTTGGTATCGCTATGTGGGCGCAAGGACGGTGAGAGAGCAAACAGACACAGTGTGTACCCTGGCAGCCTTGGAAATCCTGGATATACTGGGTGTTAATTTTCTGTTTGCTACAATGCCAAGGACTGGGAACTGTCAGCCTGTTACATGCATACTGTGCAAATTACAGGGCTTGGAATTTTAAATGCATTGTTTTAGAAGCTCACTTCAGCCACACTATCGGGCAGCTTTGTAAATCAGAGAGTCTCCTGGGGGTTCTCAGTTTGTACAGTTTAGTTTACAGGTAACTCCTTCCCCAGATGAACCATGTGCTCTATGTAGAGTAGGGTTAGGCTTCACCTCTGTGCTGTTCCACAGAGTAGCAAAGAAGAATGTTCTTAAATGTTTCTCAGCTTAGAGGAAGCACTGGCTCTTTGCTAAAATCAGTTTATTCTTTGATAGTCACACATACAAACACACATACATATCACAATACATACAGACACACACACATACACATACAAATGCATACATACACACACACAACACAACCACATATCACACATACATGCAGACACAACGCACATGCACACACAAATGCATATATACACACACACGACACAACCGTGTAACACACACACACACATTGAAATTGGCATTGTCTCTCCTGTCCTCATCTCGCTCTCTGCTCTTCCTGACCTTCATTTTCTCATCTTCACGCTTTGCCGTTAAGGGAGAGTCTCAGCTGCTTGCTCAGTGCTGCTCACAGCCTCACAACAACGTGTCTGGCTGCTCGTCCCGCAGTGTTTGTCTTGTCTACTTTTCTAGTTCCCAGAAAGAAAACACTGGCCTGAACCAGCGGAAGAATTCCACACCAACCCTGTTTCTGTCATAGTGGCTTATTATGAACTCTAATGAAGTTTGTGTGTAGGAAATACAAAATATTACATCAAAAACTCCAGTTTGTGAAGGAACACGTCCTCGGATTGAGACAGAAGAATAATTTCTCTAGTGTACGGCTCTGGCAGATGATCAGCTTAGGCCCCACTTCTTTCTTTCTTAAATTTTTTGAGAATTGTTCTAGAAATTTAGGGGATTCTGCATTCAGTTAATTTTTTAAGTAAATAAGCAATTGTTCGGTTTTCAGAATATTGTTCTAAAATATTTTGAAATCAATTGTATTCTGCAACCCCAGAAGTTTAAAATAATTATGTTATTTGTAAGAGAAGACCCAATAGAGTTGTTGCTAAATTATATATAATTAATTACATATAATTAATAATATATTAATATAAATAATATTCTAAATATCTTAGATGATATTTGCTTAATGAGCCTTTTCACAAGATGTTAAGCTTTATGGAAGCAGGGATATCATTGCTTCTCAATATTGTTACATAATTGTGTACTGGCAACAAAAAAGGAGGATGTAGGATAGTGATTGTATGCAGGTAGTCTCTCAGGATCTCCTAGAATAAGCGAGGAATGCCAAATAGCAAAAATGGGAAGAGGTGGGTGGTGGCTGAAAATTTTAAACTAACAAAAAAACAAATAGGACATTTGAAAAAGGCAGAGCAGGGAAAATAACATCTGTCTCAGAGAGATTGGCAGGTCTGGAATACAAATCCCTCCCAGTGAGAAGGAAAGACTGAATCTGTGCTTAAGTTAGACAGCCTAAAAATCAGGACTGTTATTTCAGAAACAGATACCTTATAGAGAAAAAAAATAGGAAGGAAGGCTGTCCAAAGTCATAATGTCAACAGCAGATGAGAGAGAGACTGGGAGAACTTGTTTCTGGGTACCAGAGTGGAACAGCGGTGAGACGACGGCTCTTACTGAACTGGTGGCCCTAGAGCCTTCATGAACCATGCTCTCGGGGAAATTCAGCATAAGTGTCATGTGGCTGTATGCTGAAGATGGTCAGTAGAATGTCTCGAGAAGAAACGTTAAATCAGAACTGCACACTATTCAACCAGGTTGTGGGAGACAGTGTCTCCAGGGGAATATAGAGACAGGTTTCATGCAGCACACCCATCATCAAGAAGGATGCTCAGGAGCCAGTGTTTACAATTAGACTTCAGTAGGCCTGCCTAGAGTTGTTCTCAGCATCTGTGACCTGACATCTGCAAAGGTCCACGCAGGGGTGGGGGAAGTGTCCGCGAGCTAAAGAAGAAACTCAGTGTTGAGACTGAAAGCAGCAAAGGGGCATGACCACATTCAGACTCTCTACCTCCATCCAGTGCCCCCATAACATTTACTCCTCTGTTATTAATAACCAGTGCCAGTTTTGTGAGATAGATCTGTCCTGTTATAGTCTTGGCATATCTTTTCTTTCTTTCTTTTTTTTTTTAAAAAATTTTCTTTTGACAGCCTTTCTCAAAGATCATAGGCTAGCCTAGCTTGTAGTGTCTGTTTGTTTGGCTTCCCGAGACCTGGGACTCTTAGGTTATCTAATTCCAATTCTTAGTTCTCTCTTTTCATGCTACCTTTAGCTAAAATTGCATCAACTCCACTCCCATTGCTATTGTTGCTCCTTGCATTTTCTTTTCGGTATTCTATCTTTCGTTATCAACCTAATAATAATCATTATTTTTGCCGTTTTCCCTTATTCAAATCCAAAAATAGCCATAATGTTACTGCACATCATGTTATCAGTGCTCTTTCGTTTTCTAAAATGATTAGAATTTAAGGGTGATATTTTTACTAATTTAACTTTATTTGTTTTGCATCCAGGCCTCAGTTTTCCCTCCCTTCTCTCCTTCCAGTCCCCACCCATCTCCACTGCACTCACAATTCATTCCTCCTCTGTTTCTGTTCAGAAAGGGGTAGGCCTGCCATCGATATCAACAAACATGGCACATCAAACTGCAGTAGGACTAACTAAGCACCTCTCCTTGTATTAAGGTTGGGCAAGGCAACTCAGTATGAGGAATGCATTTCCTAAAGTCAGCCAAAGCACTGGGGACAGCCCCTGCTCCCACTATTTGGAGTCTCACAAGTAGACCAAGCCACACAATGGTCACATATGTGAGACCAGTGAGACCAATAGAGACCAATGGTCAGGGTTCTTGCTTGTCAGTTCAGTCTCTGTGAACCCCTTTATGATTCCAGGTCAGTTGATTCTGGTGGTTTTCTTGTGATGTCCTTGACCTCTCCGTCTTCTAGAATCCTTCCTCCCTCTCTTTAGCAGGATTTCCTGAGCTCAGCCTAGTGTTTGGCTGTGAGTCTCTGCATCTATTTCTATCAGTTTCTGGATGAATCCTCTCTGATGACTGTTGGAGTAGGCACTAATCTACAGTATAGAAGGATATTGTTAGGCAGCCTCAAATTGATTTTTTTCTCTCCAGTCATGTTTGGTTCTATCCGAAATCTCTGGGCAAGCCAGCCTCTGGGTTCTGGAGCTCCAGGAAGTGCCAGGGTGAGCTCACTCTCACTATGTGAATATCAGGCTGGACCAGTCATTGGTTGGACCCTCAATAATCTCTGTGCCGCCTTTACCAAAGCACATCCAATAGGCAGGGCAGACTGTAGGTCAAAGGTTATGTGACTAGGTTATACCTCAGTCCCTCCACTGGTAGTCTTGTCTGATCACAGGAGATTGCTAGTTCAGGCTATGAAATTGTCTACTATTGCTAGGAGTCTTAACTGGTGTCATCTTTGTAGATTCCTAGGAATTTCTTTCGTTTTGGGTTTCTACTAACTGACCCCAAATTGCCCTCCCTCTCCAGTCATCTCTGTCAGTACTCTCCCCTTCCAACCAACCTCCCAACCTGATCCTGTCTGTTCCCATACCCCATCTGCCCCTAGTCCATCCATGAGATATCTCTTATTTACCCTTTCCAGTGAGATCTGAGCATCCACCTTTGAGCCCTCCTTGTTACCTAGCCTCTCTGGGTCTGTGGATTGTAACATGGTTATCTACAGGGTGACTTTTGTTTGACTATTACTGTATGCTCATAGCAAGCCGACCTTTTGATAGTGATTGTACAGACAGAAGTCTACTTTTAGGAAGTACCAAGGATTGAGCATGTTGTCCTGAAGACTAACTTACTAGAACATAATGACATACATCTCAACCCTAGTGCAATTCAGCTCCTCTTAAACATTGTAAGCCTGAAAGAATATGATGATTACAAAGTCAGTGACCTAAGATGCTTAAGTATCAAGGCAAAACCACAATAAATAGGAAAATCAAGGCAGCATGAGTCTTTGAAAAATTATTAACCCATAGTAATAGCCTCCAGTGACAGAGAAAATGAGATGAAAACCCCCAAAAAATCCTAGACAAAAATTCTAAACCAAAGAGGACATAAATAAATGTGACTGAATTTTAAGAGAATACAAATAGCTGAATCATGTAACCCCATGAATGTTAAATTCAGTAAAGACATAAACATGGAAAGAAATCAAACCAAAATATTGAAAAGAAAGAGAAAAATTTAAATAAAAAGTTTCATAAAAATCCTTACTAACTGAATGAACCAAGAGGATGATGGACTATCAGGGCTTAAGATGAGAAAGAGGAGCTGAAACATTCAGAGAGTGACAAGGGTACATGAAGGTAAGAACAGAGAACACTTAAAAGTAACACTGAAAAGAATAAATCTATGAGTCTTGGGTATATAATTTCAATAAAATTATAGCAGAAAAATTTGAATATCTGTTGAAAGAGAACATCAGAAACAGGAGACATTTAGTACACCAAGCCAACTAGAATAACCTCTCTTGGTCATTTTATTGTCAAAACATTAGGTATACAGAACTAGCAAGAAATACCAAGTGACACATGAATATAAGGCTAGCAGAATAACAGCAGGTTTCCCAAGAGTAACTTTAAAAGCCAGAAGTGGTTGAAAACACATGTTTCAAGTTCTCAAAAGCAACAACGGCCAGCCTGGACCTCGCAATAACTATGTGTCTCAACTGAATGGGCCAAAATTTTCATAATAAAGTTAGGCTAATGGAATCATGACTACTAAGACTTTACAGAAGATAGCACAGAATGCCTTGGATTGAAGATAAAGATGAGCCTATGCACAAGGCTACAAGAATCAAACCACTGGAACAGTAGTTCAGCAAATGAAGATAAAAAGGAAAATACCAAAACTGAAAAATAGCAACAACACAATAAAAATGAACTGTATCCTTCCAATAATAACTACAATATTAATGATCTAAACTACCCAATAAAAAGGCACACACTGTTGTGTTTGATTAAAAAGCAGAGTATCACCAATCTGCTACCTCTACGGAACATACCTCCTCCTTAGAGAGGCTACTTTAGAATATCTTTACTCTAAAGAATAGACAGACACCCAAAGCAAATGGCACTAGGAATTAAATGGGAGCTGCCTTTCTAGTATCTGTCAAAATAGTTTTCAAACCAAAGGAATCAGAAAAGACAAAGGAAATCACTTCACACAGCTTAAGGAAACAATCTGCCAAAAGGTCATTATATTTTTAAGCTCTGAAACACAGGTGCAAGTAATTTCATAAACAAATATTGCTAGATACAGAGTCATAGATTACCTCACCATGATTCTAGTGTGTGACTTCAACATTCTACCCTTATCAATAGATAGACCACCCCAACAAATATAAATAAAGAAACTCTGAATTAAATGACATCATAGGTCAAGTGACCCTATTAGATGTCAATAGGGCCTTCCATCAAAACACTTTATATTATATATTCTTTTTCCGTAGCCTTTCCTAAAATGTATCATATTTTAGGAAACACACAAATCCAGAGAAAACAGGACCATAAATGAATGCCCAGCTATAAACCAGTTATAGTCACCTAAATTCTGATAAAGATGACAAAGGTACACATTGAAGAAAAAGACAGCTTCCTCAACAAACGGTGCTGGAAAAATTGGACATCTCCATCCAGAGGAATGAATCTATATCTCTAGCTCTAACCCTGTATAGAATTCAAGACTAAATGTAAGATCCACCAAAATCTCAAACTACAAAGCCCCCAAATCTCAAAAAGTTAGAGAAAAAAAATAAGAAAACTTATCAGGATTCAGGCATAAAAATCATTTCCTGAATAAGACTCGAGTCACTCAGGAAATAATTCCAACATGTGAAAAATGGGACCTTGTGAAAACTAAAAGCTTCTGCTGAGCAGGGGGAGCAGCTAAATGAGCGAAAGGACAGCTTGTAGGATGGAAGAAAATCTTTCTTAACTATACACATGACAGAAAAATTGATATATAAGCATAAAACTCTGACAACTAAACAAAAAAATTCAGCAACCATTTAATAAATGACTAATAGAATGAACAGACAAGTCTCAAAAGATGATGCAAAAATACCCAATAAGAAGTTAAAACAAATGTTCACCCTCACTAGACCTCGAGGACTGTCAATGAAAGCAGTCCTGAGATTTTTTATCTTGCCCCAATCAGATAGACAGTGAAGATGAAAGCAAACTCATGAAGACAGTGGTTCCAGCTCTATCACACCTGGGTACCAGAGGGACTGCAGTCAACAACACAATCACAGAGAAACTTTCACTCAATATCTACTGCAGCACTATTGAGAGTAGCTAAGTACGGAACCTGGGTGTCCAAGAAGAGGGAGAGATAAGTAAATATGGCACATATGCACACAAAATTTTTCAACCATAAAGAATAATGTGGTTATGTGACTTGAAGAAGAAAGATGCAACTAGAGGTAGTCATATCAAGAAAACATTTTCCTAGTCTTAGGAAGATAAACATCATACATTTTCTCTCATATGTTTCTCCTATGCTTTTTATATAGATCACATATAAGTATGACATAAAAGTAAAAGCAAACTATCTTGGGGATCAAATTGGCCTAATGACAAAAGGAGAAATAAGAGGAAGGGTGTCAGGGGGGGAGATACTCTCAGTTACAATATACAATTTTACAAAAGTTTCCTTATGTGACATAGTATTTTGTACAATAAATATATACAATGATTAAAAAAAATTGACAATGCCAATAAAGATCAAGAATGGATGAAGAAAGCAAACACTTGGTTCACATGGACTCCCTTAGGATGTCTTCCTCCAGGAAAACAGTGCTAATGCACTGTAGAGCATTTACTCATGAAGCTGTGGTTAAGAGCTCAAAACTCAGTTTTGTGTAACCAAGTATCTTTTACTAACATTGTCATGTATTATATCACTGTGGACGGTAGCCCTGGGAAGGTGAGACAAGATAGGCTTGGAAACATACGTAGGACTTGAAAGGGCAGAAACCAAGGCTTTTATCACCTGGTATTGTTCCATTACAACAAAATTTTAAATGGTATAGTTTGGGGCCAGGTTATTTAAAAGAGAAAATATCAAGTTCCCTTTTGGGGTAGATGTTATCTCTTGAGCACAGTTGAATTTGTGACTATACAGAACTTGCCTTTCTTTAAGAAGATAGGGCTCTGGTCTTGTGACATAACTTGACCCAATGCTATGAGGAAATGAGCACACAAAGTTCCAGGGACATTAGGCAGCTTTGGTAGGACATTTGAACTTGATATAATGAGACGTAACTAAAGTATATACTTAAATTGATCTTTTCTAATTCAGAGCTCTTATTTTTTATTAAGCCATTGTCTTTTGGGTTGCATTATGTTTCCGCAAGTTCTTTATTTTAGAACCAGTTAAACTTCCTGAGCCACCAGCTGAGCTTGCAGCGTTGACGAGTCAGCACACAGCAATGATTATGTTTTGTCCACGTCAAAACCACCAAGTGAAAAATGAAAGTACCAGTCAACCAGATGTTTTGTCTACACCATGTGAAACTACCAGTTAGACTAAACTGGCTTTCTTCATCCCTTTCATTGTCTTACTAAAGTGTACAGAAAGCCCTAATCAATGGGAAGATCAGTTTTTTGTCGTTGTTGATGGCAAAGAGATGAAATTATGCTATTTATAGAAGCTTTCAGTTTTAATCTAAATGCTGTTGCACTGTATCTTCTTTATTATATTAGATATCTGAATTGTCCTCAAGAAGCCTGGCCCTCCATATGGTTCAGCCTATTAAACAGATCTTGTAATTCAATCTTTTCCAGATTTTATTTTCTTTATACATGTTAGAATATATTAATTATCTTTGGGAGAGAAATTTTATCCTCATATTGAATATAATAATATAACTCAATATAGCTATCCTTGTCTTTTATATATTTGACACCAGATTTTGCATAGCTTTTGGACTACTGACAATTTGAGATAGAAAATCTTTTTTTGTAGGTGATTTTCCTATGCACTGAAGGATGCTTAACAACATCCCTGGCTTCTTACCATTTTCTTTCATATTATGCTCTGTTCTTTTTGTCTATTGTGGTTCTTCCTTTTGAATAAGCATTGCCCCACCTTAGGAAGTACATGGATAATATGCCACCCCTTCTCCCAAGTGCCTAGGAGGGAGAGTGGAAGAGAAGTAGAGACTAAGTAAGGAAGGAGAAGGACTGTGAACTTTCGGTGTATATCATTTATTCCTGTGTATTAATGGGGCAAGTACTATTTGTTATGCATTGTGTCACACATAAAACAGAAGTTTTAACATATGTGCCAAGAATACAGTAGATTTTATCATTTAGTCATCAAAATCATGTGAAGTGGGGACTGTTATTTCTCTATTATAGGGAAGGAAACTGAGGCCTTGGCAGTTTCACTCACACACCACAATGCAGAGAGTCAAGAGGAGAGTCAGGACCTAAGGTGAGACACACAGTCCCTGGACTCTGTTTTCCACAATGTTTAAAGCGGTAATAATTTAGCTGTCAACCTTGGGGCAGTTCATTTGGGCTCATCTTCCTGTTATTGAAAGATGGATCACCTGGGACCAAAAGCCAATGGAATTTCCGTGGTCTGTGAGCATTTCCATTCCAGAGCTCTCACTTGCCTTTAATGAGTTTCTCAGACCTTTCTCACCCTACGAAGCTTCCAGAACTGAGCTCAGCCCAAACATGAAGCTTTTGGGAATGAATTAGGAAAGTCTATTCAGTTGTTTTTGTGGAAGGAAAAAATGATACATAGTACCTTTTTAAATTTTCCCCCAAATTAAGCAGTATTGGAGCTTTCAAGGCTGCATGTGGCCAGATATTTATGACAACGTTCAGAGTAAGTCTGAAAGGGATGGACATACACTTAGAAATCTTTCCTTTCCAAGTAGAACACTGGGTTTGAAGGCCAGCGATCATTAGGTGGCCAGCAAACTACATGCAAAGCAAAGTTCATCAGTTGTGACAGCATTGGGTTCTTAATTGGGCTTTCCCATTCACTGTTTCTTTACTCATCTAGCACACTGCATCTTTTCTGGGCTAGCTATTCAATGTAAAAAATTCACTTACTTCTGAGTTTAGACAAATCACCCAACTAGAAGTTCATCCACATATATGTTCAAATGTCTTCTAAACAGGGTACTAGGGATGCTATGTATAGTATTTCATGTATTTAACCCCAGACCCTGCAAGGTGGGTGTTATCATTACTGATTTATATGAAGGGAACTCCAAACATGGCTGCATAAGGATCCTGGACAGTAGTATGAGCACTGGTGCTGAGCCCATGAGCTAGTCTATGAAACCTTTCCCATTGTAAACCCCTCCATCCCGACAATAAGTCAGAGCTTGGAAAGCTGAGTTATTGTTTATGTTACACAAGAAAAGCTTGAAGGAGCTGGGTGTGTTACGCACAGGGAAGAAGAAGTTACCAGGTATTTGATCGAGTTCCTATGGGAAAGGAAGGAATGAGGGCTGAGGGTTCCTGAGTGGTGAACGATATGTGAAGAAAAAATCCTGTTAATTAAACAAAGAAATTAAGGAGGGCACACACACACACACACACACACACACACACACACACACACCCTCTGTTTATGGCTTTGAAGAATCAATGATGTTTTAAAATGACTGTACTGCTGAGAGTGATTTATTGATTCCATGAGGCAACTTTATTATCAATGATATTATTTATAGTATGTGAAAAGAAGTCACCCTAAAAGTAGTATAAAACTGTGGTGTAGGACAATGGTCTTTTATCCTGTCACTTGTATTATTTTTAATAAAATGCTGATTGGCCAGTAGTCAAGCAGGAAGTAGAGGTGGGGTGATGTCAATAGGAGAATTCTGGGACGAGGAAAGGTAAGTCCGCAGTCGTCACCCAGCCGCAGAGGAAGCAAGATGAGAATCCCTCACCGAGGAAATGTACCCAACCACGTGGCTAATGCAGACAAGAATTATGGGTTAAGATGTAGGAATTAATTAATAAGAGGCCTGAGCTAATAGGCTAGCTAGTTTATGATTAATGCAGAACTCTGTATCTTTCTTTGGGACTGAATGATTGCAGGACCGGGCAGGACAGAAACCTCAGTCAACAAAACCGTGAAACAGGCAAAGAAGTCTTAAGCAAAATGAATGCTGAGGGAATTAAAACAGAAACATGATCACCATACTGACCAATAGACTACATCACAGAGTTTAGATGGAAATTCATGCATCTGCAGTCAAGTGACTTTTCACAAAGGCAAAAACAGCACCCGTGGGCCCTAAACTGTCTTTTCAATAAGTGATTCTGTGAACATTGAATAGTTATGTACAAACAATGCAGCCAGATCCTGTTCTATCCTGTTATTAAAACAACAAAGAAAAATCTCTCAAAATAGATTAATAGCTTCTAATATGACATAAAACTAGGAAATTTACTAGGAGGAAACACAGGATAAATGTGGCTGAACTTAGGAATGGGTAAATTTATTTTTATTTGCTTGCTTTTGCTTTCTTTTTGGCAAGACCTCCAAAGCTTAGATAATAAAAATATAAATAAATAGGGTTTCATCAAAGTGAAGAACAGAATGAAGATGAAAGCCACATAATTTACAAACTGTGTGTCTGAAAATGGACTAATATCCAAACATGTAAAGAACAACAACCAAAAACTAGAATGGAGAGAAATAACCAGATGCGTACGCAGCAGGACTAAATAGATATTTTTCAAAAAAAGATACTAAAATGACAAAAGCAAAAACACAGGCCCAAAATCACCCATGTATGATCTGGAACATGCTAATCAGTGCTACTGTTAGCTTTCTCCTAATCCTAGCAGGAATGTGTAGTATTAAAAAGGTTAACAAGATGTGGAGAAGGGGAACACCATCATACTGATTATGGTAATTTAAATGTATGTATGTTCTATGAAGGAGCAGGCTACATCCCGCTGCCCGGCTAGCTTAACCCCTGAAATAACTATACAGAAACTGTATTTATTTAAACACTGCCTGGCCCATTAGTTTTAACCTCTTATTGGCTAACTCTTACATATTCGTTTAACCCATCTCCATTAATGTGTATCGTCACTTGACTGTGGCTTACTGGTATGAGCCACATGGGAAACAGAATAGCGATCCTTTAAGAAATATAGAGTAGAAGTTCCCTGCAATATGGCAATTTTGCTACTGACAAAAACCCAAAGAAAACTAATTCCAAATGTTGGAAAGTCATATCAGCTTTAATGCTTATTACACCACTATTTGCAATAGATAAGAAATGGGGAGGAGGAGTTGATCATTGAAAAATGAGTAAAGAAAACATAGGCCATATACATCATTGAATTGTATTCAATCACAAAATAATTAGACCTCTGTCTTGTTATTTGCCTCAACATGGAAGGAACAGAAGATCAATGCATCAAGTAAAACAAGCTGAGAACGGACAACTAATTCCACATGCTTCACTCACAAAAAGAAAGCTGATCTCAGAAGTGAGAGAAGTGGTTACGAGTAGACGGGGAGTTCTGGGTAAAGGTTGCCCAGTTGTTGCTAAGTGAGAGAGTTCCATAGGAGTGAGAAGTTCTGTGTGTGCACATGGTTAGGTGTGTATGGTGCCCACTTCGAAAAGATAGAAGAAAGTATTCTGAATGTTTTTACTTGGCACAAAGAATATATATTCAAGGATATAGATATGTTTAATGTGATTTAAATGCTAAATAATATATATGAGTATAAAACATCATGTATCACACCATGTCTCATAAGTATATATAATTTTTGTATTTATATTTTTCAATGAAAATACTTTTATAGTAAAAGTGCAAAATATTCCCTTAGGAGCTGAACTTTCTAATGAATGAGTAAGTCTACTTGCCCAGAGAAAATTGTCTTCTAACTTGAACTCCTGTGCTATAGTTACGTGGCAGGCTGTGCTACCCAGAGAGGGACAGGGCACCAAGGACAGGGTGTGCTGGCTATCTGGGTCTGTGGCTGTGTGTCTTACTTCTTCTTGTTAGGAATTATTTTATATGACTTAGAATGAGTTTCTTCATTCATAGGCCCCAGTTTCTCCATTTGTTATTATTTCTGGCTTCTTAGTAAGGAGTGTAATTACTACAATTTCTTTTCTTTTTCTTTGCCACTTCTTCTCTCTTCTCCCTCCCTCCCTCCCTCCCTCCCTCCCTCCCTCCCTCCCTCCCTCTCTCTCTCTCTCTCTCTCTCTCTCTCTCTCTCTCTGTCCAGAAGTATGGTTTTCCTTTGCTATTTTTGCCCGTCACAGGCTATTACAATGCTTGCATTCTATTACACTCCCAGATTGACTTACTCAATACTGAAAACTTTTACTAACTTGTTATATTTTTATTTTAATCTAATATTTGTTTTTATTTATCTCCTTGTACCACTAAACAAAAGCCAGGAACTCCTGAGTTCTAATTTGAGGATGTACTAGTCATTTTAGTTTCTGTTAGGGTGTAGGGTGGGCCTGATCAGCAGAGGCCACTAGCCAGTGATGAGGCAGCATTGCTACAGATCACAGAGTACAAAAGGGCTGGCCAGGCTTTGGAGATCTGCTATATGGGCAACAGATTAGTATATAACCAACTCTACAAGAGATACTATGTGGACTGCTGGTGTTTAACGTGGGTGGCATGCTTAGAATGGCACTCCTGGCAAATACCGAATAGAATATAATAACTATTTTCTTCTTATTAATTATCATCTGAGTGTAGCACAAAGAGTGGACAGTATTGGGTGCTCAGTAAACATTTGCTGAGTGAATATGGAAATGAATTAATAGCTTTTTTTAATAAATAATCCTTTCTCAACACTTTAAAGTCAGAAGTGGCACTGCGTGTTTTGGTAATGGTAAGATTTTTACAGAGGAAATGGGAAACCCCTCTAAATGCTGGCAGCCTAGTAAAGTTGTGTCACTACTGCGGGCTGTCTTTTCAGATCTTGTACTGTGCTTCTTTTTCTGTGGTAAAACCCTTGGAAATTAGAGGGTTTGTGGAAAATGTGATTGTGGAATAAGCATTTATCATAGTATGGCCTTTGCCAATTTCTAAGCCTGAATGGGTTTTTGTTTTAGCCAAACAGTCAAAAATTGTGCTAGTTTGAAAGTGCTTCAAGTCGCCCAAATGCCTTTAATTTAGAAAAGAAATATGTTTCTCAACTCCTTGTATTTGTAGTTAAATATACGCACGTATTAGCTTTCACTGGACCAGACTGTATGCCCTTGTGTTCAGCAGAGTACAGGTTTAACATTTTTTTCAGCTTATGTTGGAGAGACCACGTCTGTCCCTGTCCCGATTTAGCTAAACCATGGACTCTTTCCTTGAAACAGAGCTGAAGGGCAAGCAAATAGAAATAGCCAGTTTTCAGAACTGCTGGACTGCCTCCTAATGCAAGAAGTTTACAAAGTTTCGTGTTAATACCTCTAGGCCCTCACTGGAAACCACTGCCATCAGTGCTGAAACAGGGATGCCCTGGTCCAGGTCCTCCCAGTGAAGTTCACTGTGATCAGAGCCAAAACAGAGATTTATTGGTTCAGGTTCTTCCAGTGAAGACCATTGTCATCAAAGCTGAAACAAGGATGCACTGGTCCAGGTCCTCCCAGTGAAGACCACTGCCATCAGAGCCAAAATAAGACTGGATTGGTCCACTCAAGTCCTGGCAACATCAGGAATGGGGGCCAGAAGGACTGCCAGGCTGTGAGGTGCACCAAATTCCACCATTATAATCTAAAGGTGCATATAGGGATTCATGTTGTCGCCATAATTCTTCCCATATTGAGTGCCTATGAGGACTGCCACCTCAGCTGAGACATGGATTCAGGTTTGAGGAACTAAAAGTTGGGCAGCCAGGAAATGATGATTCTTATTCTTGCTCCTTTGTTGTCATTATTGCCATGCTTGTGGTTTCCTTCTCTTAGGCCTCCCCTTCCTAGGATGCTACATTTCTTCTATGTGTGTCACCATGCTCAAGGCATAGAGCAAAAGCATCTGGAAATAGAGGGCAAGCCAATTTTCCAATTGCTATTTCCTATTGTACATTCATTCTCTTGAGCAAAACAGGGCAGGAATGTTTGTGGTATAAACACATGTATGAAAACTTCTCTCATGAGCTTGGGCACAAAACATCTTTGGATTCTGAGAAATGTTCTTAAAATGAGGAGGGAAGGACTGGTTCGTAGAAAACACATAGACCAGTGGCTTTCAACCTTCCTAGGTCTGTGCCCTTTTAGTAAAGTTCCTCATTCTGTGATGACTTCAAACCATAAAATTAATTAAGTTGCTTCTTCATAACTGTAATTTTACTACTGTTATCAATCATAATGTAAGTATCTATTTTTTTCAATGCCTTTGGGAGTCACAATCCACAGGTTGCGAACCCCTGATATAGAATTTTAAAAATGTTTTCATTTAATTTGCAGAACACACGAAGTGCCTGTTCTTAAAATAAGCTTTTTACTGGTGAGAATATTGTAACTTCTGCTTGGTATAAATTGCAAACCCCTTTCATAGGCAGGCTTATCAAATCCTCACATGAACCTAAAAGAATGTGTGTTCAGTGGTGGAGAAATAAGAGGCTCCAAAAATTTTCTTAATTTGCTTAGGTTTCCAAACTAACACATTGTAGAGGTACAGTGTGAACCAGGCTTTACCTCTATTTCCCATAATTCTAAAGGTGAATGAATCTTTAAGGCAAGAGTAGGGGGAACAAGGGCAAGGAACCTGGGAGGGGCAAGAAGAGAAAGAACTAGGGCAGAATCAAAGGGACACTTGTCAGGAAAAAAAAAAAACAATTTGGAGGGAAGACAACTTGTTGCTCGTGCTCTTCCTGGCTAAACAGTCATAGAATCTTATGGAGATGTCAATGGTTCACCTGACTGACAGCAAAACTTACATTTCAAAACTGTCTTGGTCTTGGAATGAGAGCTGGGTAAAAATCAAAGCAAGAAAAGACACCCAGGGCACACATTTCTTTAATAGGTAAGGGAATGAGAATTTCACAACTGGATAAAACAAGCCATATTGACAGCCCTGTAGTAAGCAGACTTCACCTTATTAAACAGAGCAGCCATCTTCCTTTCCATAAAAAACTGTTGACATACAAAATGCCCTTCAGTTTTTAAAGAAATACTTTAAAAATACTAATGGTTGTATATAAGCCATCAAAGCAAATGTGGACTGAGTCAAAACTGTGTTCTATGCCTGTGCTGAGTTCAAAATGCAACCTTTTCAAGTCGTGTTGGGATCTCCGCTACCACAGGAAGAAGCCCATGAAGTGTTTTTGCCAGTTGTATATGTATCAAAATTTGTTATGATCAAAATGTGAGAATATATATGCAAGTTCTTGAAGAATACAGTCAATACAATGGAAACTGCTCCTAAGCAAATATCGACTCTTCATGCATAGACTGACTCTTGCAGAAACAAGAAATTCACACTTCACTCATTATAAAACCAAACAGACAACCCCAAACAGACAACAAACAAACAAAACAAAAACTACTGAAAAAACTATAAAAACTATTAGACAAAGATTTGGTTTGAATTTTACTCATGTGTTTATTTTGTGTATGTGCATGGTATATGCATGTATGTGTGTGTGCTTAGTGTATGTGCACATGCATACATGAATGTGTAGGCCTATGAAGGTCAGAGATTGATTTTGGATGTCTTCCTCATTTGTTCTCCATCTTGCTTTTTGAAACAAAGTCTCTTATTGATCCTGGAGGTCCCTGTTTCGGCTGATTAGCTAACCAATGAGCCCTGAGGTATCACATATCGCTTGCCTCTCCTTTTCTGGTGCTCTGGTTACAGACAAGTTGCCTGTCAGGATTCAGTGTTAGCCCAGATCTCTGGTTTATTCCAGTCTCTAAACCAGTCTCTAAACCAGACCCCAATATAAACTATCTTTCTGGACTGCTGTGGAGGTGCAGAAATAAAGACACAACTCACATGGCTTTATCGGGAGGGAGATTCTCAGTGATCCCTCATGAAGTCCTGAGTTCATTTCCTGAAGAATTCCTCTGTTTATTTTCCAAACAGCTTTTTATATCAAAACATAAGCTGAGTGCGAAATATATTAGCATTCTGTTCCATAGGTAACCAGGTGAATGGCTTTTAGTGATGTCCACATCTACCTATCTGCTCTGTATCTGGCAGTAGGTTTGAATCAGCATCTCTATCAGACATCCTCCAAATTTCAAAGAAAGGAGCAAAACAACATCCTGACCCTTTGTTAGGGCAGAGACAGCCTGTCTGGAAGGCTTTGTGACCACCTCAGGTGGGGCCTATGGCTTTAGTGCCTGACTGCCACACCATATAGAAATATGGGCCTATAGTTGCCTCTACTCTCGACTTTAAATGAGTACTGGGTACCTGAACTTAGATTCTCATGCTTAAGCAGCAAGTACTGTCCACTTAGCCCTCTTCCCAGATCAGGTCTGAATTTTTTCAATTAAGAAAATTGTGCAAGAATCATTTTCACTTCACAGGCTACTCATATATATATATATATATATATTTAGTATAGGATGTGAGCTAGCAAGTCCTTCTGTCCAATCTCTTCCCTGCAGAAAGAGAAAAAATAATTTCGAGGTTATTAGCAACAGTCATATTAACTGTTTTTTTTTTTTTAATTCACTACATTTCTAGATGGTTCTGAGTTCTGGAACAAGTCACTTTACCCACTTTGTCACTCAGTTTCCTTATCTGAGAAATTAGTAAAACACAGGGTTTTCCTGAAAAATAATCCTAAAAAGATTATTTTATACAGATAGGGGAAACACTTGGGATCATGTTTGTCCAATAAGTTCTGACTATTTTCACTTTGCAAATAAATTGACTTTCAGAACGTTTCAGGAAATTTTTCATAAATCTTTCAACTGTATGACTAATGTGAGATAAAATCTAAAATCTTGAATGGAATCTATTGTGGCAGAGCTAAGATTTTTAAATTTTAAAAGATAGTTATTGGCTTATGAGTACGAAGAGGGATGAGTGTTGGTTCAAAGCCAGTGTGTGGAAGCTGGCTTTCTCTCCTTCCCCATGTCAGTTCTGGAGGGTGGACTCAGGCAATCTTTGGTAGAAAAGTTTTACCTGATGAACCATCTCAATGGCCCAGATCTAACACTTTTTGAAACATTTATGAGGCTAAACATATTTCATGTATACATTGATTATAAAACAGTGAGATTTTTCCTAATTAAAAATTTACATGCCTGTGGGTATATCAGTTAGAGATACCTTCCTGGTTAGGGATTGAACACCATGTTCATTTCCCCCTTTAAGTGATGGGTGGGACTTTTGAACCTTTGTGGATCTTGTGACTGTGCCAAAGTCTCTCACTCTCTGCACATTGTTTGGGTGTGGATCTCTGTGTTAATTCACATCTAATGCAAGAAGAAGCTTTTCTAATGCTATACCCACTAATCTATGGGTATAGCACTATGCCATTTTACTGCTATATTCCTTTAGCATAATAATAGAACTACGTTATCCCTTAAGCCATGGTCTCAGATTTTTGGCCACCTCCAGCAATGTCAGGGATGGCTTCCATCTCATGGAGTGGGACTTATATCTAATAAAAAGCGGCTGACAACATTTGTGTCATTATTGTACCAGTATATGTTGCAGACAGGTCACTGTTGTAAGTTGTAAGGTTTGTAGCTCAGAGATACTGGTGATTACCTTACTTCTTCAGTGCTGTGCAAAGTGCGTTATAGTATCAGCAGGGTTGAAGCTACATACCTGTGCACAAAAAGCACTGGAAAGTTGTACAGTAAAAAATAAATACTGTGTGTGGAGAGAAAGTTTGGCGGTATGAATGGCTTTGTCTTCTTTGTGTTTTTTATGTTTTTCATATCCTTAATTTGAGAACATATGATTTTTTGTAATAAAAAAAATAGAAACTACATTAACATAAGTAACAAAGGTCATGCATCTGTTGAATGTATAATTATGACCAATCTTTAATCACCATGTTTATGTTTGTAGATTGTTGTGGTTGATGCTCTAGAGCAATCTTTAATCCCCACATAGTTATACTACAGCTCTTTAAGGGTCATTTTCTCCATGTGTCTAGGCCATTTCTATTCTGGCTATGTCACATTGTGGCGAACCAAGAATGTTTGGTAAGGAGCATACCCTTAAACAGTCTGACTTTAGATATGGTATTCCCCAAAGATCAGCTTAATGGTAAAATTACTAAAATAATTTATAAAATCCATTTCTCTGGGATGGAGGAAGGATGAATATGGGATCAGGGAAGAATATATTTCAACTAAGGGAGTCATTTTAGGGTTTACAGGAGACTTGATTATATATGGGATCCCAGGTCCAAGGAGAGATCCCCAGATTGTTCTCTGGATAGAGGAGAGGGTGCCTGAACCGGCCTTGGCCCATAACCATACTGATGAATATTTTGCTTATCACCATAGATTCTTCATCTGTCGATGGATGGCGATACAGACGGAGACCCACATTGGAGTACCGGACTGAGCCCCCCAAGGTCCAAATGAGGAGCAGAAGGACGAAGAAAATGAAAAAGGAAATAAGGACTGCGAGGGATACTATCACCCACTGATACAAGGGGAGGGATCTAATGAGAGTTTACAAAGGCCAGTTGGACTGCAACTGAACGAGGAAGTGATCCAACCAGATTCTCTGAATGTGGCCGGATTCTCTGAATGTGGCTGGCCGGAGTCTTTCTGAAAAGCCATTGACAATGACACTGGGACTTGTTTCCTCTGCATATACTGGATTTTGGGGATCCAGTCTGTTTGGATACTCACCTTCCTGGACATGGAGGGAGGGGGGAGGAACTTGAACTTCCCACAGGGCAGGAAACCCTGACTGCCCTTAGGGACGAAGAGGGAGGAGGAGAGGGAGTGGGGGGAGTGGGAGGGTGTTGGGAAGAGGGGCGTAAATGGAAACTTTTATAATTTAATAAAATTACTTTAAAAAAAAAAAGAAAAAAATCCATTTCTCTGTTTTGGTGGATTATTTTCACAAATATCTATATGCCATTTAGAACTAAGGTTTCTGATACTTACAATTGTTTCCTATCTCATATTAAAACATTTTAAAAGCTTATTTACCATTTCTAATTTCTACCCAAGTAAGACATTGTATCAAAAGACTTTAATACTTAGTTTCTGAAAATGTCCCAAGAAAGTTTGGCCACATAATCATTTAAGGTGATTTTATATTGCTAATGAATTTTCTGGATGTCTTCATGAGTTATTACAATAGTTTGTAATCTTAGTTTTAAAGCTTCTAACTTAAAGTATTGTGCCCATTTCCTTAGCGGGTTGTAAATAAGAATTTAAAAGGCAATGCGCAGAACATGAACTGTTGGACAGCTTCTTGGTACCACCACACAAAGTGTCCCTTGGCTTTTGATGACCATGATTGCTTCTAACAGCCTGGTTTGGCCATTACAAAAGATGAACACTTTTGTCTTTCATTGTGAGACTCCCAAATACAAAGACACATGCAAACGGCTTCAAAATAGAATTTGGAACTGTTCAAGTGGTCAGATCGAGGGCGAGAGAGAAGAGACTCAGTGATATTAGACAATACATCTCACAGAAGAAATTATCAATGGATGATTCAATGCACAGAGGGTCTAGGCTTCTTCTGACATCCAGATAGCATCAGCAATTTGAACCATTAAGGAAATCATTTGGAGTATATGGCTGTGGGATCATTTACTTGATCATATATCTACTTACATAACCATCAATCAAAGGCAACACCATGCTTGGTTATTTAAGATCACACGTTTTAACCTGGGGAAGAATCAAGGATTTTAGGGCCTCAGTTATAAAATTTTTGACAGTGGCTGAAAGAACAGCAAAAACCTCAGGTACTATTTGAAGTGTTTGCAATGTATTATATTTTTCCATGAAGTGTATTATTTCCTGTTATGGTTTAGATTTAAAATAGTCACCACAGTGTCGCTTGTTAAAGGCTTCATCTGTAATAAGAGTCATCAGAGATAGACTGCAAAAGTGAGTGATCCTGAGGAATTTGACCGTGTCCATAGATTAAACTTTTGATTGGTTCATGTAACTTGAGAACTCAGAACATGAAGAAAATTTGGAATGAAATAAAAACTTTAATGAGATCTAGGTAAAGATTGGGCTATGTGATCAGTTGGGTCTTGATCTCATATACAGTCCCATCCCCTTTCCTTGCTTTCTTTTTTTTTGGGGGGGGGGAGAAATCATGAGGAAAGAAACCATGTTTAATCATGCCCCTCTGCCACTGTACTGTGCCACCAAGTACCCAGTAAGAGAGTCTAAGGATCATGGAATGATACTTATAAAAATGTGATCCTTCCACTTTAAAGTGGGTGTTCTTAACTATTTTGCCACAGCGGTGTAACATGACTAACTTAACTGTTTAACTGTATAAAATCCCTCACATAGTTTGTTGTTGCAATGAGAAGGAATAACTTACTTCTTAGTGTCGGCCCTTATTAATAATATTGACTTTTCAAAAATGTTAGCTATGTAGCTATGTTTTTTTTTACTGTGCCTAATAATAGCTAAAATAACAATGTGATTGCTATCTGTTTTAAGTAACACTACAAAAGATGTTTGTTTGATGAATTCCCAAGGTTTTCTAATTTTCAAGAATTACCCACAACCTAGATCCATATCTGGTACAGAATAAGAAGTCAGCAAACACTGGCAATAAACAAACAAAAATCCTAAATTGTTTGGATGTGTTTGTGAGTGGATTTCTCAGGGAAGAGAGTATGTGATTTATTTCACATTCTCAAAACATTTTGTTGTCTAAGAAGTAAAATCCTATTGCTTTGAGTGAATATTATCACTGTGTGAGTAACTAAGCCTAATGTTTAGTGACAAAGTAGGGAGGAAAGGTCTTAGTGGGCCTGGGTCCCTGCCATAAGAAGGTGACAAGTGATGTCATCTCCTGGGCTCTCTGTGGAGGACTGTTCCCAACATCTTCTCTTACCTGCAAATTCCCATTTGCTCTCTGGATCACCTCCACAAGACTCTGAGGATCACAGGCTGCTTATCTAGCCATGAATTGAACATTTTCCATTTCAGTTTTGTTCGAATAAAGAAAATTGGGCTGAAAAGAAGCTCACCCACAATCTATATCAGCTTTCAGATCTGTGGCAGATGTGTCACTTGCCTCTTGCTGCACCCAGCAGAATGCTGGACAGCAAGCTCCTGTGCCTACTGCGTTTTTCTTAACATGGTTCTTCTTAACATGATCTGGCGCAGTCGCAACCAATTGATTGAAATTGGCGTGCAGGAGGAAAGCAGTTTTCCAGCCTCATCACATTCCAACACCCTAATACCTCTGGCGAAGTCAAGAAGATGGCGTTGGATTTGTCTGTGTGCTGGGATAGCTGAGTGCTTTGGAGCAATATGTCATTTTGGGTCAGGAAGCCACGTAACTTTACATACATTGAAGGACCAAATATCATACTTGTTCTAATTTGCTTTCCCTCATTCTTTTCAGAATAAAGAAGGAAGCCCTTCAAAATACTCATTTAATTTTCCCTTGGACACAAATCTACACAGTCAATAAATACTGATCTTTTACTTACATAAAGGGCCGAAAAATAATGCTCTGTGAGAACAGAAGCATGTGAACTCTTATGTACCTTGTGTGGGGATGTACATGAAAAGAAAGCATATTTAAGTCAGTGATGGGTATTGAGGCAGGATAATTGAAATGAAATGCATTTTCACATTTTGAGCCATTTAATTTTAGAGCAAAGACCTAGTTTTCAAGTTGTTAAGCATCACTAACTCAGAAAGTATATAATGCTGCCTCTCTAGACTGAGAGTACAGGAGGTGTAGGCCTTTCTGACACTCTTCCAATCTTAAAGTGGAGAAATGTAAGATTTCGAGCAGAAGAGTAGAATTCAAATCTCCAATTCTGATCCAGGCTAGGCTCTTTTCTCCCTAGCTGGGATGATGTCTGTGAGCAGGGAGGGTAAGATGATCCACAATACACTATCCTCCTTTATTTCATCCTCATTCATCCTCATCCTGTAGCCTGGTAAACTGGCTTCACTCTGTCTTCTCTCTCCTTTGCCCTGGTCCCTCTTTGAAATATGGAGATTAAAGGTGAAAATTAGAGAGTAAGCCAGTATTATATGAAAACATATTTATTGACTGAATAATAAAACTTAGGTTGAGGGGTTTCTAGAATTAGACCCCCCCCTTGAAATATAAGTTTCCAATAAGCAAAAAGAAGCAATACTTCCCCATCCCCAAAAGAAAGAATACACTGGAAGCCTAAATCATAGACAGTGAGGGGTGTATTCCAGCAGTCTGTTTCTTTGATGGTACAGCAAAACACGCAGCAGATCTACATCGTGTGTGGGCAACCACCCCAAAGCTTTGCTCTCTCAAATGCTGCATCCTCAATTTACACAATCCCACAAGGGAACCTTGAACATTTTGCTGCTGGCGATTTGTATGTAAGCTCTCAATAACACTCTTACAACAAAATAAAACAACTCAGAACATGGTAAATAAATAAGAGCCAGAGGAGACTCAAACAACTTCCTCGGCTGGCAAACATGCCACAGACCTGGAAGCTCATCTGAAAAGCAAGCACCTCAGCCTCCAGAGACCAAAGAGAAGGCTGAAGAAGAAGCACTGTAGCTATCCGCCAGTCGTCCCCCTCCTCCCTGCCCTCGAAGTGTCCACACAATCGTCAGGATGAGGAAGGTAAATCAGTCCTCCCCCACAAAATACAACCTTTAGATGGAGCTGAAAGAAATGATTCTGTCGAGCTATGAAGCCCCTTAAGAAAAATACCCCAGGGATTACTTTAAAACTTTTTTTAAAATCGGTGAAAACTCTTCAGTAATGACATAAATAATGCACAAAACTAAACCAAAATCAGAGTGACTCAACCTCTTAAAATTTTCTTTCTTTTGAAAAGACAACTTCAGACACACGCTGAAAGTGCAAATCTGGGTAAAATAAAAGGTACGATGGAAAATTTAGCCCGTCCTCTGTCCCCCACCCTCCAGATAGTCGCTTTTCAGTCGACCTAGCCGGGACCCATGGCTCCTGATGGTGAGTGCCAGCAGCTCGTATTTGTCTCTGAGCCCCACTGAGATGTCCAGTGTCTCCTTCAGCAAGGACCTGGTGTGGACCAGCATCCCCAGAAAGTCCTCGTTGAGTCTGCTCTCCTGCCGGCTATCCTGCTCCTGGCCCTGCTTGAACTTGCTTTCCAATTCAGTGAGGGACTTGTCAGAGTTGGAATAGGCATCCCCAATCTGGTGGGACTCCCTCCTCAGGTACTTGCCATAGCTCTCTTCCCCATCCAGGTCGTAGGAGATGCTTTTGCTGATGCCCTCCAGGACGCGCCCGGCATCCTCCACCTGGCGGCCCAGCACTGTGAACTCCTCTCGAAGGGTGAGGCTCAGCAAGCTACTGGCTTGGCCCCCTTCCCCCTGGGAGCAGCGCCGGCGGTCACTCACCCTGAAGAGCAGCTGGCATTTCTCTGGGTCATCATTCTCCTCGTAGTCTCCGTCAGGCACGAAGTAATGATGCAGAGTCCCGTTAGACATTTCTGGGTACAGGGGACCATCAAAGTAGCCTCGACACAGGTGGCAGAAGAAACCCATCCAGATCAACTTCGGGAACATCATTCTGGATATTTGGGAGAAGAGCTTTAGTTCAGGAACAAGGAAAGGGGTCCCCCCTGGGAGTCAGTGGCTCCCGGTAATTGCGCCCTCCTCAGGGTCAGCTCTCTTGCTGCTCTCTGATCCTGGTTTTCCCCGCAGGCTTCATGTGGCTCTGCGTAGCAGCTGCAGCGTTTTGTACCGGCTCCTCTCGGTCCCTGATCCTCTTTCTGCTGGGCTGCTGGACCTCAGCCTTGGCTTTCAGGCAAGATCGCCCTTCCCAGCGAGTGGGGACTTGCTCTGTGGCCACCTTTGGAGTTCCCTCTGGCTCCAGGGAGATGGAGCTAGTAGCTAAGAGAAGCTGCTCCTGCGTTGTGATGCTATTTCAACCCTTGGGCTGGGTGGGAATACAGAGAGCTTTCCCTTTGGCTAAAGATATCCTGAGGATTGCAGGGCTCTCAAATTACAGCTCATTTCGTCACTTGGAAGCCAGGAAACAAGTTAGGAAAGAAAGCTCTCACCAGGTCCCCCATTAAAGGTATAGGGTATCTTTTCCAAGATCGGAAGAGGAGACCCTGTACAATAGGACTTAGCTTGAATGGGGGGTATTAGAGGATGAATATAAACAAAAAAATCCAACTGATTAGTATATTTAGGCAAGAGGTGATTGCTTTAGACAAATGGCATTTCAGACATTTAATTACCAGGTAAGATATATTTGTACTCATTTTCAAAGCGTTTTCTTTGAGCACAAAATTCCAAGTATCGGAAATAGCAATTTTGTTCACAAATGGCTTAAAGTTTACTTTCTAAAAACTAACTCTTCAGAAACAGCATAGTGCATAGTTGCTAATCCAAATAAAGAAATTAGAAGTTTTCAGTTAAATCAATAAAAGGACAACTGAGACCACAGTGCAGTCTACTAAACAAAATCCTGCCGAGCCTTACTGAGTCCTTTATCTAGTATCTGACTGCTGAGGGCTTCTGTCAGATACTTACAAAGCTGGTGTTTTCAGCCACAGGTAGAATGTTCAACAAATTGCTACTGTCTCATAGATTGTAGTTGTCATTAAGGTGAAGGTTTTAAAATTAAGTTTTTTAAAAAAACTTCACTTTCTTGAAAGAAAATAATTTTACTGTAATTAATTCATGCACACTAACATACCACAACTAGTTTAAAGAAGTAAGTCAGATGTTTGTCCAGCTCCCAGTTCTATAACATGCCCATAAACAAATATATATTCAGAACACCATGTTCCATGGCCATTACAAAGCTATAGAAGTCCTAGTAGTGTTTAAGTTGTGGGTTCACACTTTGCATTTTCTCTCTCAAGTTCCTTTCTCTTTTTAATACTTACATAACTTGTCCATCACAGCCAATTTCTTCAACTTGTACTTCTTGATTGAACTAATCCCTTTGTAAGTCTGCACTATTCTCGCACCACATGGAAACCCTTACGGAGCTTGTCTCTCTGATTCTGGACATGTTTCCCCAAACTGTTTTGTATCAGGAAAGCAAGGGCCACCAGATCGCTCCTGTGCTTGTCCAGTTCCTCTAGGTTTCTGGTAAGCGATGACAAGGATTTGTAGGCTTATAAAAGGTCCAATGATGGAATAACCTAGTATGTGCCCACTGGGGAGCTTACAGCTACACTGAGCCCAGTGGCAGTCATCTGGGCCATTAGCTTCAGCTTTGGGAACAACAGCAGGTGAGTGAACTTGAAGATGGTGAGGCTGCTGTTGCTAGCAGAGCTTCAGGAACTGACCTAGGGTGCAGCTCTCTTCTGAAGCGCCGTGACACACATCAGGACCATGTGGAACTTGGAGTTTCAGCTATTTTTAGTTTTTTATTTATGAATTGATTGTTAAATGGCCATTTGATAAGTCGTCCATTTGTTTAAATAGTTACTATACACCAAATTCCGCTTCCAGTATTAAAAACATATCAATGAACAAAACTGGAAACAAATCATCACTTTCCTAGATTTTTTGATTTTCAAAGTGCAGAGAGAATTAAAGTAAAATAAATAAACTTCCGTTGTATGTTGGATAATATCAGGATTGTGGAGAAAAGAAACAGGAAATACGTGGGAAAATGGAAGCAGGAAGCTTCTATTTCCATAGCTGCTTGCTATTTCTGCCTTGAAATGTAACTTCACCCCTCACAGTGAGTGCTCACTGTTGTGTAGCATCTCCCTTGGCACCATGTGGGACAGCTTTCATTCAGATGCACACAGCCCTGCTGTTGACAGAGCAGTCATCCCCTTCACTGTCACAGGCAATCCAAACTCCTAGACAACGAAAACCCCAATGGAGTAACTAGTTATCTTTTAATGTAAAATTGTACATACTTTCTGCAGTATGTTCATGACGGCCTCACACCTTCGTTTTTCTCTAGACACTTGACATAATAAAAATACAGACCAAAGCACTGTTCCTTCATCGTTTTGCCAATTAGAAGACCAAGACTCATTTTCATTCTGTCCCAGTAGAGAACTCAAACCTTCTCTAAGTTAGAGACTGGGCTCGTGAGACATTGCCTCATTCCATGTCCGTGGGACATTCCCAAATGACAGCTGATGGGTTTAAATCAGTGATTTGGCCAAAGAAAAGCCCAAGGCTTTACTCAGATTCATTCCATTCCTTACACAATCCACCTCCCTCTGATTTACAAACCAATTCAATTATGCAAAGTCACATTAAGAACTCAATACCACTTCTCTGTTGATAGGTGTGCTTTTAACTAAACATGCAGACCAAGATGTGCAATAAAATATTTCAATCTTTTACTTCTCTTGTCAGAGTCAGGCGCCTAGAGATGTACAGTCATGGAAAGAAGAGATGAGTGTATTTACTTTCTTCGTGTAATCATTTCATATAAAGATAAAAATACCATGGCTTGAATCATAAAGAGCTATGTCTGTTCATGTGAGTACAGTCTTACCAAGCACAAAGGAGCATTCATCGACAAACATACATTTTAGATTAAATTTTCAGAGAGATACAGTCTAAAACCTGGTTTTCTTTTATTGTGCCTTGGTCCCACTACATCAGTTTATGTTTATTGTTGGGCAGCACCCTTCACTTATGTTTCCAAGAATCGTGAGCTTTTCTAGAGCTATATGCAACTTGTTTGTATCTAACAGAAACGGCAGATGAATTTTCTGTAGTTGAATCGAAGTCTCTTACATCAGCATCAGTGCCCACAACTGGCCTCACTGGTTTGATCCATAAATTAAGATAAAGATAGTGTGATTCTTGGGATAAGCCTTTTGATTAAGGAAAATAAGGGACTCTGTGTGTCAGCTAAAGGTATACCATATGAACTACATGGCTGGGTAGTTTAGGGTCCTGTTTAGAAAAAGCACAGTATGGAGACAGACTCAAGGAAACTGTTGATAAATGGTCTCCCTGAACCATACCTATCATTTCTGTGATGCTCACTTGGGAGACACTGCTAGTTTTTTGCAGTAGAGTGCTTGAAAGTGTTCAGTAGCTGGGTAATGGGACAGGTCTCCCATATTCTTCATTTGATGATTTTCATAGTGTAAATATACTGATAAAAGAGAAAAAAAGTCCTCTTTATGGCCAGCATTATTGAATGCAGAGTTGGGGAAGTGTGCCGTCACACAGCATTCCTCTCATGCAGACACATTAGATGTAGATTAGTTCAAGAGAATAGGAAGTTGCAAAGCCTTGCAACTCTAAGTGATGAGTTCTGCATATATGTCCTTTTTGCTACAGTTTTTAGATTACGAGCTTCAATGGTTCAGATTTTAAAAACGGTAGTATTTAACAATGTAAAATTCCTGGAAACCTAGGAATCAGCTCTCAACAAGCAGTGCAAAGCCATTTCCAACTAGCTGTCTTCAGCACACCATGATCTTTTGAAGAAACACCTCATTTTCTTTTTAAATTTCATAACAGTTTTTATTGCTTAATATGTAATATGTGCCAGAGTCCATCCAGGACGATTATGCTAGGGTCAAAGCTAAGGTGACTTCTGGGAGTTTGTCTGGGAGGAGTGAAGCCAGAGGTAAAGTCCAAACACAGTATAAGGACAGATTCTTCTAGATTAAAACTGAAGGCTATTTTTTTCTGATAGGGAAAACATTTGAGTCTAGACAGAAACTTGAAGACAAGTGGGAAAAGCAGACATCAAATAACTTGGACCTTAGGAGGGATCTCTGGAGTCACACAAGTAAGCAAATGAATCCTGCTGTCCAGCCCCAACTATTTTCATTCTATTAATTAACTATTTTAATTTAATTTTTTAAGTCTCAGCACACAGAATTAGCAAAATTGGCTCACCTGAAACTTACGTATCTTTTTTCATTTTGGTGTCCTTGAAAATCTGCTTTCTCAACACTATCCTGAGTGAACTGACCCAGACCCAAAAATATGAATATGATATGTACTCATTCATTAGTGGATTCTAGCCATAACCAAAGGACAATGAGCCTGTAGTTTATGATCCTTGAGAAGCTAAGTAATAAGGTGAACCCAAAGAAAAACATATATAGATCCTTCTGGAAATTGGAAGCAGACAAGATTGTCAAGCATAAGTTGGGAGCAGGGGGTGGGGGGGAGGGGGTGAGGAGAAGGGGAGAGGGAGAGAGAGGGGGAGAAGGGGAGGGTTGGGGAGAGCTTGGGGGAGTTGGGTGGTTGAGATGGAGGAAGGACAGATATGCGAGCAGGGAAGAAGATATCTTAATTAAGGGAGCCATTTTGGGGTTGGCAAGAGACTTGGTTCTGGAGGGGTTCCCAGGAGTCTACAGGGATGACCCCAGCTAGGACCCTGGGCAGAGGAGGAGAAGGTGCCTGAACTGGCCTTGTCCCGGAGTCAGACTGATGACTATCTTGAATATCACCATAGAACCTTAGTCAGGCTGCGGATGGAGATAGAGACAGAGACCCACATCAAAGCACTGGACTAAGTTCCCATGGTCCAGTTGAAGAGCAGAAGGAGGGAGAATATGAGCAAGGAAGTCAGGACAGCGAGGGGTTGGTCCACCCACTGAGAGAGTGTGCCTGAGTTAGTGGAGGCTCACCAACTCTAGCTGGACTGGGACTGAACTTGCATGGGATCAAACTGGACCCTCTGAATGTGACTGATAATTGGGGCAGACTGAGGGGCCGATGATAATGGCACTGGGGTTTGTCTCTACTGCATGTACTGGCTTTTTGGGACCCTATTCCATTTGGATGCACACCTTCCTAAGTCTGGATGTAGCGGGGAGGGCCTTGGACTCCCCACAAAGCTGGGTACCTTGCCCTCTCTTAGGACTGGAGGGGGGTAAAGGAGAGGGTGTGTGGGAGAACGGGAGGGAAGTGGGAGGAGGGGAGGAAGTGGAAATTTTAATTGGTATAATTTATAAAATAATTATAAAAGAAGACAGAAAATAAAAGAAAATCTGTTTTCTCTTGATCAATAATTACTTTGGTGATGAGAACAGGAATTTAGGTTACACTGTGAACTTAAAACTCTGTAACTTCCCTTTTTCAAATGCTTCCTAATATTTTGCCTATTGTTAATCATAGTAACAGTACAACTTTTATAGAAAAGAGGCTCATATTCATGAAGTATATATTACTTACTTATCCTGTTGCTGACTAAAATACCCAATGAGAATAAACTGAGTGGATGGAAGCTTTATTTTGGTTCACAGTTGAAGAAGAAAGTTCATTATGGTAAATGTGCTGTGGGGGTAAGCACTTGAGGGAGCTAGTCACAATGCATTTATAGTCAGTAAAAAGGGCAAGAGGGAGGAGAGAGAGAGAGAGAGAGAGAGAGAGAGAGAGAGAGAGAGAGAGAGAGAGAGAGGTCAGTGCTCAGTTTGTCTTCTGTTTGTATTCATTATAGAACCCTAGTCGATGGTACGGTTGTGGTTATAGTTAAAGCTTGTCTTTTCATTTTAATTAACCTATTCCAGATAATCCAACACGGACAAGGGCAGAGACTTGTCTTCTAGGTGATACTAGATCCTATTGAGTTAGCTATATTCACCATCAGAGAGTTTAGAAGGATTGGGTCACCGGACTGTACCTAGAGATCCGAAAAAAAGAAATGATTACAAGCCAAATATCCAAAATTTTATCAGTCTGAGATCCTGGACCATATCAAAGAAAAAGAAAGGGCAAGGGGTATTTTCTGGGAACATAGAAGATAGAGGTCCTGAGGTGAGAGGAGCAAGGTTATTGAGTAGATGGGGACAATAGAGATAACAGATAAACCATTAGGCACTTTGGAGATGATTTTAGTCAATTAAAAATTAGGCAGCAGCATTTATTAAGCAGTGTTTGTTTAGAGACTGTGTGAAGAACAGAGGGAGAAAATGGAAAGGAGGTGCAGCGGAAATGGGCACTGAGTTTGATCTCTGGAACCCATGTGAAAGCTAAATATGCTAAATATGCTAAATGCCTATTACATTAGCAATGGAAAAGGAGCAATAAGAGGATTTCTGGGGTTTATCCTGACTTCTCTGGCTAGTCAATCAAACCCAAGCGGTAAACTTCTAGCTCAGTGAGAGCCCTTGTTCCAAAAATTAGATAAAGAGTACCTGAGCAATGCTGCCTGAGATTGTCCTTGGGCCTCTATGCATGCACCACACACACACACACACACACACACACACACACACACACACACACAGAGAGAGAGAGAGAGAGAGAGAGAGAGAGAGAGAGAGAGAGAAAGAAGAGGCAGCGACAGAGTGATAGAGAGAAATGGAAAGAGGAGAGAAAGAATTTGTTACATCAACTGTTTTCTCTGACATCAATGGTTAGGAATGGGAAGGACGCCATTAGAGTCTCAAACAGGAAATGGGTATTCTAAGTAATGTGAATATTTATTTCATATATTTGGTCTAGCTAGAAAATACAAAGTGAAAGTCTATTATTAGTCAAGGTTCTCTAGGAACATAATTGATAGAATGAATCTGTATATATTAAAAGAGGAATTATTAGAACACTTTACAGACTGTAATCTGGCTATTCAACAATGGTGCTCTCCTGATGGAAAAGTTAAGAATCTAGTAGATATTCAGTCCATGAGGTAGATATCTCAGCTTGTCTCAGTTTACATTGGAACCCCAAAATGTAGGTTCAGATATTAATGAAAAAACACCTCGGTAGTAGAATAGATGAACTTATCATTGGGAGTGAAGGCAGGTAGGCAAAAAACAAGAACTTCTTCTTCCCAGGCCTGTTTATGCGGGCTGCCACCAGATGGTTTGTTCCAGTTTTAGGGTAGGTCTTTTGACCTCAAATGAAGTGTCTTAGTTAGCATTTCTATTGCTGTGAAGGCTACCATGACCATAGCAATTCTTATAAAGAAAGAATATTTAATTGGGGTGGCTTACATTTTCTGAGGTTTTGTCATTGTCATCATGGTGTGACATGGTGGCAGGCAGGCAGGCAGCCATGTTGCTGGAGCATGAGCTGAGTCATAGTCCTTACATCTTGACTCACAGGCAACAGAAAATGATCTAAGACACTAGGTGGTATCCTGAGCATATATGAAACTTCAAAGTCTGCTTGGGCAGTGACATACTTCTTTCAACAAGACCACACCTACTCCAACAAGACCACACCTCCTAAAACCACTCCTTTCGAGGGCCATTTTCTTTTAAAGCACCACATACACTCCCTGGCTCCTAAAGGCTTGCAGCCGTACATAATGCAAAAATGCATTCAGTCCAACCTCAAAAGTCTCCATAGTATATAACAGTCTCAAACTTATTTCAAAGTCTAAATATTAAGTCTAATAAAGTCTAAATGTAAGAGTCTAAATTATTTCAGAGTCTCTTCTGAGATTCATGGAATCTCTTAACTGTAATGCCCTGTAAAATCAAAATGAAAAAGGCAGATCACATGTTTCCAACATATAATGTCACAGTATATACATTACTATTTCAAAATGTATGGAAGGAAACATAGTGAGGAAATACTGGACTAAAGTAAGTCAAAAACCAGCTGGGTAAACTTCAAACTTTGCATTTCCATGTCTGATGTCAAAATGCTTTTCAGGTCTCCAACTCCTTTCAACTTTGTTGATTGCAGCACACCTCTCTCTTGGGCTGGTTTCACTCTCTGTTGGCAGTTTTTCTTGGCAGGTATTCTATAGCTCTGGCATCTCTAACATCTTGCTGGCCTCCAAAGCCATCAGGCTTCAACTTCATAGCTTCACACAATGGCTTTCCTAGGCTTCCGTTCAGGGCTACCCCTGACACATACCTGACCTCAGCAACTTTCCTGAATCATGGAGGCAAATTCGCCAGGTCCCTCGTTTTCTATTTTTAACTCTAAATCATAATCCTGTGGACAAAGTTGCCAGGTTCTACTGCTTGCTTGGACTGGGGCATGGCCCCCTTGTTCAACTACATTGTCACCAGCTTTCTGCTTTTCTTCACAGCCTAAATATTGTTGTCCTTGAAATTTCTCTGTAGATTAGGCTGGACTCAAACTCAGAGATCCACCATTTTCTGCCGTCTGAGTGCTGGGATTAAAGGTGTGCACAAGTATACTACTCTAAGCTTTTCTTTAATTTCTTTTAACAAGTTGGAAACTTAGTTGGGTGGGATCCTGCCCTGAGATCACCACTCATTTTATTTCATTTCTTAGCCTGTGTATCTCCTTGAACACAGAACTTAGAACTGTCCCACTTTCCCGTGTTCCTTTTTTACACAAGTATTTTCCGTGTTTAGCTCTTAGCTTGCTCTTTTTCATTATATATCTTCATAAATAATATATATAACTAAACAACATGTAAATTATAACATATATATAATAACATATATAACATATATAGCTATACAACAGAGTCTATACTAAGCTATTTTGAGATTTCTTCTGCTAATGGTATTAACCCATTAAATTAAATTAAAATTCTTCACTTAGCCTCAGGCAAGCTTTTTGGACAAGAGCAAAAAGCATCCACATCCTTCAGCAAAATATCACAAAAACGATTTCTATGTAACATACTAAATTTCTTCCCTGAAATCTTTCAAGCCAGCCCCCACAGTTCAAATCACTCTTAGTGCCACTGTTTTCCATGTTCTTACTGGTAAGTCTCATTAACATTAATCAGTGCTTAGCTTAAAGTGCTCCCCTGCTTTCCTAAACCAAACTCTTATAGTACAAATTCCTCCAAATGAAAGCATGGTCAGGTCTTTCACAGCAATACCCTAGTTCCCAGTACCAACTTCTATCTTAGTTAGGATTTCTATTAATATGAAGAGACACCATGACTATAGCAAGTCTTATAAAGGAAAAGCATTTAATTGGGTTGACTTACATTTTAAGAAGTTTAGTCTATTATCATTGCACAACATGTTGGCATAAAGACAGACATAGAGCAGGAGCTCAGAGTCCTTACATCTTGACTCACCAGCAACAGGAAGTGGTCTGAGACATTGAGCAATAACTTGAGCATATATGAGACCTCAAAGTCTACCTCTACAATGATACAACAAGATAACACCTACTCCAAGGCCACACCTCCCAATAGTGCCACTCCCTTTGGGGACCATTTTCTTTGAAATCACCACATGATCCAATCAAGAAAATCCTTCACAAGTGTGTCCAGTGGCTTGGGTTTTTAACTTGGGAATTAACTAAGACTGATTCCAGATGTAGTCAAGCATGATTAAGCAAAGATTAGCCAACACGGTCTGTAGATACTTTCTTCACTATTACTAACACATTCAGGGTCTCTAGTCTTTTTACTATCTCACTCACTATTACATAACATGTGAAATCCTAGAGAAGGGGAGCTATAAAGATGAGACTCTGAGACACTGAGTTAGAAGAGTCAAGAGGAAAGGAAAGACCCTGGGGTAGGGGAGGCAAAAAGACCTTAATTCAACTCAGCTAATGACAATTCTGAGGACAAAGGTACAATACGTAATACATGTAAGAGGTGAGAACAGAGAGGACCATTAAATGCCAATGATAAGAGGCAGTCCTGTGTTCCTTCAGTACTTATGCAGTTCTAGACAGTGTCAGCTGCACATATCAGAAGGATTTATTCATGTGGGAAGAATCTTTCCCCTTGATTTAGACTCTTCATTGACTTCCTACATTCTTATAAGGAAATTAAAATTTTCAGTTGGCTACTAAGCTTTGAATTGGCTGGTTTCTAGCTTTCAAGATCTTTATCCCAGCACTTCTTGCTACCCTTATAAGCAAAAGGTATGGGTCATCTCAAAATCTTCATTCAATAAGCAGATCTCTTTGACCAGGACTTTCTCAAGTTCTTTCCAGACAGATACTAATTCTCTTTTTCCTTAACTGAAATACATTTCTTATGAAGGCCCTTAACTAATATTTAGATACTAATTAGTTTTCTCCATCATTTCTTTTAGAGTTCGTGTATGCTTTTTTTTTTTTGTCTTGACACTTACCATTATTTATCATTGTGCTTTGATTTTTGTGTTAATTTGCCTTGGGTTTTTCCCTCCAATGACAGACTTAAAGACTTAAACCTCCAAAGACAAACATTATACACTCTTACCTTTCCCTCCATTGTAGGGTTTCTACTGGGTCATTGGAATTGTTCAATGGTGAATGTGTGCCACCATCTGAGGTAAAGTCAATCATTTTCTATTTAATGTTTCAGTGGCACTGTGTGTGTATATATGTATACAGATGACAGAGAATATATGTCCTATATTATTCTTTTGAGAAAGAGTCTCTTGTTGAACTTGGAGCTCTACTGGGAGTTAGTATGCCTAAGCAAATTTTCTGTCTTCACCTCACAGTCTGGGTCTGATAGGTGTGTGTGTCCAGATCCAGCATTTTAAGTGGGTGCTGGGGATTCAAAGTTGAATCTTCATGCTCATACAACAAGCATCTCACCCACTGAGATGTCTCTCTATACTCATCGTTTATCATATGTATTACACTGCTTTGGATTCATTTATTAATTTGTATACCCATCCTATTAGATTGTGAGTTTTTCAACACTTACTTTCATATTCCTTGTGACTAACACATAGTTAGGGCCAAATGCTTATTATTTGTTGTGATAGCTGAACTGTGGAATTTGAAAAATATTATTACTTAATAAAGGTTAGATAGTCTATCAGAGTTCACATTTTTTCCTGACCATCAGTCAATTTGCGATGTTTTCATGAGGAATCTGAATGAACTTGGCCGGAAAGAAGGGGAGGAACACTGTGGATTCCAGTAACCAGATGTGCAGCAGGGAATGAGTGCCACTCAGAAATAGACTGCTATCCTAAGTAACCTGTGGCACAGTCTCTGCATAGGATCATGCAATACTGTGGTTTGTAAACTGGGGAGGAAACAGATTATATGGCAGGGTAATCTTCTATTTTCCAGATGAAGATTTTTCTTTGTTTCCTATTGTCTGAAGTGCATATTCTAAATTACCATCCAGTCAGGTTTGCAGAAGGATTAGTCCTTTTTTCTTTCTATTTTGTGAATGTTTTATTTCTTTCTTGTCTTGGTCTGATCAGGCTGAGATAATAGATAATTGAAGATCTTTTTCCATGAAAAAAAGTTTGCTCCTAGGATATATTCTGGAGAAATGAGCAGAAACACAGAAAAATGTTAAGTGAAGATGTTTATTGTTGCATTTTTCTTGGACTAGCAACCTGGAAACAAGTTACCTTCTACTAATAGAAGCAAACAAAAATACTAAATTCACCCATATACTTTGTTCATAGTCTTTGTTCATGAAATGGAGCAGGGTTCCTTCTATGCATGGATTACAGGCAGTAGCTATATCGATAGCCTAGTGTGTATTATTTGAAGTGTCCACAGTAATGTGTAGTACAAATTTTGAGAAGAAAATAAAACATAGAAATGGAATTAGAATTAGAAAAGGAAGAATTGCAGTCTAAAAGCAGTCCTATTGGAGAGCTCCCTCCACAGGGTGGTCTCTGACCTCAGGAGCCTGGTTCTGCACACTGCAGTCACTCAATGGCATTGCCTACTGAACCACTCTGCTGTATATCAAAGGAAATTGCTCTTTGGATTCAGGAGCTTCTAGAAGGTTCATTCCACTGTCAAATAAGATCAGCATGTTTCATTACTATGGATTTGTGCTTAAGTTTCTAGACTTCCGTGGGCTATTTTTTATTGCTAGCCTCAGGAACTGGATTGGAGAGCAAAGTGAGGAGAGAAGCAACTTATATATTATAACTATTTTGTGGTATGTGAGGCTATAAGAGGAAAGTAGGAAGCTAAACAGAAATCCTGAAATTCAGAATTATAACCTGTTTTAAGTAGTTCTGAATAACTGAGTTTAGAAGGTTTTTCTTTCTCAGTTCCAGGTCATTTGAATATTTATTGGAACAATTACTTCTTCCACAAATGTTACCTCACACAATCAATTAAATGAAAGAGGTCTCTGGAAAAGATTCCTAACCTGGTTTGGTACCTATGGATGAGAAAAGGAACTTAAAAATGCACATAGAAAGATAGTTATATTTTTTTTTTTGCTGTCCTTCCTTTTAGTAACATACGTAGCTTTCTTTGTCTCAGAGCTAGCTAAACAAGGACTGAGAATGTGTGACTGCCCACACAGTAATGTTACTATGAAGGGAAACAAAAAGGAGTATGTTTAGTTTACCATTTCCAAAGATTAAAAAATAATAGTAACAATTTTAATTTAAAAAAAAGAAAAGAAAACAGAACAAGCTTTCTTGGTCCAAACGTTAACCATAGCAAACTATCCTCTGACATGTTTTCTAAGCTATGAAAAATAATGTTCAAATTCTTTTAATGTTTAAAAATAGAGACTATGCTACCCAGGTGGTCTCCAAGTAACCAAGTAACAGATGATGTTTATAAAGACTCAATATTATAAAAGATAGAGAACTCCTTTTCCCCCCAAGTACACCAATGTCTGGTACAAGCTGGCAGCTATTTATAATTTATGACTAGTGGAAATATTTGTGACTTGTAATAACACTGTTGCGGTCAAGCAGAAGGATAATAGACTCCAAGATAATCAATTTAAAAAAAAGTACACAGAATGAAATAATTTCCTAGCTTAGAAATTCTAGCAAGTGTGAAAAGCCACCTAATTGTGGGGTCCAGGTGGAAGCCCATGTCTACCATATATATGCAGGGGATAAGCCCGAGGTTCACAGCCTACGATAATTCATCCTTCCCCCACATCTTTGTCTTGAAATTGTTTACTGATAATGGTTTTATCTCAATCAAACAAACAACCTAACAAACCAGGAGTCAAACAAATGCAGAGGGACTAAAGTGTTCTCAATAAAAGAAAAAATTATATTCCTGTTAGGAATAACATAAACACATTTAAAAAGTAACTAAAGATGATTTGTCATCTAGAAATGTGCTTTCCACTCACAGATCCTTTCTTTTATGCGATCCTCAGCCAGAGGAAATTATTTCTTAGTTTTATACAAAAGGAGCCTCCTGGCTCAGTGTGGCTGCATTCCAAAGCTGGCTGAAGACAGAAGAAAGGGATTAGCTCTGGAATGCTGGATTCACTGTGGTTTGCAGCTTTGGGTGCTGAGCAGCAAGTGACAAGGAAAACAGAAAGTGAGCATTCAGAACCTGAGTCCACAGGAAAGCAAATGTCTGGATTCAGGGGCTCAGTGGTATGTGGGTAAATGCTTCCGTGTTTTCCTTTGCATTTTCTAACATATTGGAATCCTGGCCTAGAATATTGAACTAGAAGGGGTTCCTCGATATTTTAATTCAAAAAGGAACACCTCTTGGTTAAAACAAACAAGCAAATAAGCAACACATGAAAACTGCCCCAAATAAATAAAACTCAAATTCAGAGTTCATTAAGATTACTGACCCAGATATCACAGTTAAATTTAAGATACTAAAAAATCTTGCAATATGTTTCTAGTCAAAACAGAGTAATGGTTGTATATATCGCTCAACTTGAAAAAAAAACAAATTGAAAAAAAATGCAGCATGTGAATGCTGCATATTTGTGTCTGGTCTGGGGTTTGGTTGTTGTACTTCCCCACTGCCTGTCTCCCTTGATAAAAATAAAGATCTCTTATGCTCCCACCCCCACACAAAGTTGATGATCTATTTCAATTTGGTCAAAGCTGTAGGAGCCAGTCATGATAAGCTAAATATAAACAGATCACCCAAAGGAAGTTCTTTACTTCCAACCATTATCACCTGCCAGAGTAAGACTCAGCCATTGATAAGTTTAATGAAGGCCAGAGTCTCAGTAGTTTACCCTGAAGCAATACCTGGCTGCAGAAAGGACCATAAATTAAAATTACCTGAGCATCACCCAAGAACAGACCATCCAGAGGAAATGCCTAACGTTCCAACCACTGTAGATAGGATCACATGCCAACATACAATCACCAGGACACCCCAGTCAAATCAATTAGGGGTCCTGAGCCTCAGAAACCCCTCACCCCCACCTTTACTACTATAAAAAACCCAACTCTAACTGAGTTTGGGGGTTCTCTGTTTATTCCAAAGCATTGAACATGTGGAGAGACCGAGTTTGCAAACTTGCATAAAATCAAGTCTCTTTGCTTTTATGTTTGGGACTCGGTCTCCTTGTTGACTTTCGGGAGACTTCACGTATTTGGGCATAGCAAAAGCAAGTACACTTCCCCTTAGGTTCCCTCACTTTACAAAGGATATAGTATGCCAAGGCTTATGAGTTGGTAACCCATATTTTCACATGCAGAACACCTACACAGGTTGGAGCAGGGCCAGGGTTGGAGACAGGGATCATGGGACACCCTTGCACCTCTACTCGGATACTTGGACACTGGGCTCTTCTGACATCAATAGTTCAAAGATACAGAAGATTTAGCTGTTTCCCATGGCTAGAACCCCATTATGCTGGCCGAGAAGAAAATGGCATAGAGTGAGGTTTGGCCTGCCTACAGCACTTGATTCTTTTAGGGTTGGCATAGACTTGCCCCTTGGAGAGCAACCTGCTCAAGATAGCTTAGCATTAGGAACTATAAACTTTCCTGTCCCCAACAGAGCTAGACGTTAGCCCCAGAGAAACTTAGTAGAATTGGACTAATACCCACCCCACCAATCAAGGACAAGCCAATGAAGAAGATGTCACTGAGCATAGGCAGGGATTCCTGAAGCAGCAGTAAACTATAAAAGCTGTAGGGATGGGTAAAACAGCAGATCTGGGCCAGGGTGTGTATGAAGAGCATTACTCTAGGCCCAATAGGCCATGGCCACTCAGTCCTCAAAGAGCAAGAGTGTGTGGGTTGTGGGTTTCTTGTAACAGAGTTTAGGACTAGAAGTTCAGACTGGGGCAGAGGAGATTGGGTGTCCTATCCAGAAATCTGTACCCATGCTGGGCTCTGCCAGGGCTAGGGAAGATAGACAGATACATGTAGAGTTTGAAGGCAGCAGGGTACTGAGGAACAGTGGGACCGCTCCTCACAGACAGTGATTGTAATAAACAATTTCAGCTTCTGCTTAAGCTTTATGATGTGTGTGGAGGAGGGAAGAAAGGGGGAGGGAAACAGAGAGCCAGAGGAAGAGGTACATTTGTCAGAAGAGAAAACACACTAGATGAATGTGGCGGTTAATGTGTGGGTGTGAAGGAGAGAGGAAGAAAAGGTTAACAGGAAAGAAGGGAGGATAGTCAAGAGACGGCCTGAACATGCCACACTTCTGGTTCCTACAAAATAAAGCACTAGAGTCAGTAATGTTCTCGTTGTCCCTGTGATGTCAAAACGTGAACTGAAAGCGCTGGCAGCTGTTGAAGGACTTGAGCCTGTAGGAGACTCAAACCTGGGCACCAGTGGCATCCCTGATCAGGAATATCTTTGAGAGGTTCACACTGGTGAGGGCCTGAATAGAGGCAGGCAGTCCTGCTAGCAGCCACTTCACTTCTGATGTCACCTTGCTGTTCTCCCCACTGAGAACTGCAATCTCATGGACTTTCGTCAGGGAGGCAGAGGTTTTGGCAGCAATCTGGGGCGGGGCCTTCAGCCCCAAGGCCTTTTTGGCTGCATCCCTAGACTTCTGGTAGGCCTCAGCCTTAAGCTTCAACCGCTCAACCTCTGCCTTGCCCATTGCCTCAATGACTTTTATCTCTATCTCTCTGATTTTGTGAATCTTTTCAGCTTCTGCTTGTGCCAACAGGATTTGCTTTACCTTTTTGCCCTCAGCAATCTGGTGGATACGATGGCTCTCTGCCTCTGCAGGGTGACACACTTTACAACTGTCTGAGGCTTGCCCTACACTGCTTCAATCTGTTTCTGCAGGATCTTCTGTTGCTCCCAGGCCCCTTGCAGCTCATAGGCCAACTGGGCCTCCACTGTCTGGATGTTTACCACCTCATTGAAGGCTGATTTTGGCAGCTCCAAGGCTCTCTTGGAATCAGTAATTTTGGTGTCTGCCATGAACTTCACATCTAGCACCGACTTCTTTGTACTCAGCTTCTCAGACACCCGTGACCTGTTCTGCCTCTGCCACACCAATATCTGCATCTTGCTGTACCACAGCTGTCTGGGAACTCAGACAGTCTTCTTTGTCATAAATGTCCTTGATGGTACGGTTAAGGATTCTGAGGTCCATACGGCCAACATCAGGGGCTGCCACTTCCCGCACCAGTTTGTCAAGCTGGTCTCAGTCCTGGTAAATCTGTTTTACAGCCAGAGTCCCAAGGATGAAGCGTAGATGCACCATCAGGGTTTGCAGGATGATGTTCTTAATGTCTTGCACATTCTTGCTTGGAACTGTTCACAGGCCAGGGCCATGAGGGAGCTCATGATCTTCACCTGTCATGATCTTCACCTGGGTGACACCCGTCACAGTTAAAGTTACCCCCTGTGTCATCTATGCGTCCTCAGAAGATGGCATGAGAAAAGTGATGTGACTTTAATTATATACATATCTTTAAAAACTATTCAAGCTGTGCTGCCTTGTTTCTTGTCACTTGACACAAACTGGCGTCATTTGGGGAAGAGGGAACCTCAGCTGAGGCTGTCCACTACGGTCACCATCAGTGTGACTTGTAGTAGGCTGCTTTCTGGCCATTTTCTTGATTGACGGTTAGTGGGAGAGTCCAGTGCATTCTGATAATACTCATGGGAAGGTGGTCCTGAGAACTATAAGTCAGCCAGCTGAATGTGAGCCCAGAGAATGAGCAGGAAACAGCATTCCTCTGTGGCCTCTGCTTCCATTTCTTCCTCCGGGTTGTTGCCTTGAGTCCCTGTCCTGACTTCCCTTCACAACAGACTGTGAACTGTGAGATGAAATAATCCCTTTCCTTCCCAAGCTGCTTTTGGTCAGGGTGTTTATCAAAGCTTCAGAAAGTGAACTAGGACATCAAAATCATAATTCATAAGATAAAAATTGATAGTAATGATATGAAAATTAAGATCTTCTGTTCAAAATATTTTGTTAAGAAAACAGAGACAAAAGCTATAGCCTGGGAGAAATTATTTCCACATTACTTTTCTAATAAAAACTATGTGAAAACATCCTACAATAAAACAATAAAATAACAAGCATCCCAATTCAAATGGATAGAAGATTTGAGCAGACACTTAACCATTGGCAACTGGCATTGGAAAAATTCTTGGGAACATAAGTCATCATTAAAATGCAAATTAACCCCCTAAGGAGATATGTCTACACATTTACAAACAGCTTCAAATTTTCCTGTGTCTCCAAGGGTGTGAAGCAACTGGAGCTCACACATAGCTGACAGAAATAAAACTCTAAAATCACACAGAAAGTAGTTGGGTGTGTGATTTGGAGAAAGGTCCTTTCTCCAACGTGTTTGAACCCTCAGTTCTTAGCTGGGTGGTGATATTTTGTGAGGCAGTGGGGTCTGTAGGGGCAGGAGGCATGGCTGACTGGTGGAGGTGGATCACTGATGGGAACCTTTGAGGGATATTACTCAGTCCTGATTCTGGTCCTGCTCTTTTTCTTGTCTCTCCACACATGAGCAAACCTTGTCATACACTACTCTTAGGCCTTGTGATGCTCACCCGGTCACCTCTTCCCCACTAAGAATTGTCTTTCTTGAGGTTGTAAGTCACAATGGGTCTCTGCTCTTTTTAATTGCTCCTGGGTTTGATTACAGCAGCAAGAAATGTGACCTTTTAAAGCGCAATGCAGACCTGCTGTCTGATCCAGTCATGGCACTAAAAGTATCTACTCAAGCTAAATGAAAGCATGTATTCATATGAACTGACTCATGATGTTCATAGCAGTTTAGTTAGAAAGGGCTCTAAACTAGAACTAATACAAATGTCCATCAGTAGGCGAAGAAAGCAATTCCATATATTCATAATAGTTACAACAGCATGGAGCGGCCTCACAGTGTTTATACTCCGCTATAGACACCAGAAAATCAGGAGCGTGATCCCCATTTAACTCTAGAAGGTAAAAAAACAACAGGATATAGCAGAAGAAAAAATTCAGGGATCATGAATGCGTTCATTATTTTGATTGTGATTTTCGCAATTTATGGATACAAACAATGTAAATGTTTGTATTAAAAGATCTTATTTTATACTTTGAGCAACATTGTTTATTGTGTGACAATTAAATACCAGTGAAGCTGCTAAAACGTTTATCACTCCTAAAATAGTATCATTTATTCTCATTGAGTGGTTTTTCTTTCTATAGCGTTTTTTTTTTTTTCCTTTAATCTTGCTTTCTAGGTTCGAGTGACCTCAGTCTCCTTAGGGGAGGTGAATAGGGGCAAAGGGCATGATATGCATGTATTAAAATGTCATAATGAGACCCATCGTTATATGCTTATTGGGATTTTAAAAAGAAGACTAGATTTCCACTCTACCTTGGAAAAGCATACTTCCTCTCTTATGGGCAAGAAATGAGTCATGAACGAAGCAGCCATGATATGAGTTGTACTGCTTCTTATTCAGGAAGATCACCTTGACAGGACAGCGTTAGTTTCCCACCACAATATTCCATATGATAAAAACAGCATTGAGGCTGGGTGGTGGTGGCACATGCCTTTAATCCCAGCATTTGGGAGGCAAAGGCAGGCGGATCTCTGTCAGTTCGAGGTTAGCCTGGTCTACAGAGTTAGTTCTTGGACAGCCAAGGCTACACAAAGAAACCTTGTCTCAACAAACAAACAAACAAAACAAAAAGGGGAAAAACAGCATTGAATGCTGCTAGGATAAGAACCAGATTAGGCAAGAACACTAAAAACTAGAGCCAGCATTAGACTGAACATATATATGTCCAGGGGCATTCACTAACTCCTTACATGTTATGCTGATATAGACAAGTTCCAAGGTTAGTTCAACTTGCTGACACCTTCAGGTACAATAAATCCTTTTGTAATGTGTACCACTAACAGAAGTGGCTCGGAAGTCTATGATGTTTCTTTAAGGTGCCTATCATTTTTCTGGGCTTCATTTAGATAAGAAAGTCTCATGAATTTTCTGCTTTTTGATATGACTTTCACCTGGATCATTCCCTTCTTCCACAGTAGGGCTCTGGTCCTATAGTGAAAGGGTAAAGGCTTACTAACGTTTTATCTAGTTGTTTTACTTTCTTTGAAATGTTCCCCCGTCCCCTCTTCAGTCTGGAGAAGGTCTACATATGTTCTCTGTTCTAGGAAGCTCTGGCTGCCTAAATATTTCTGCAAAGCTATTGTTTATACCTGGATCGGCACTGACAGACGTTCCAAAATCACATGGCAAAGCATTTGATTTTTATGTGTATTTCTCCCACAATTTCTGCCTTTAGAAATCAATTGCAGGTGGTCCAATCTATTTTTTTTTTTCTCGTCGGAAGACAGGAACAATGACTATTCTTCTCGGATAGAGCACCTACCCAGACCAAAGAAACAGTTCCACACAAACCCAGGTTGGTGAGCCAATGAGTTTATTGGGGTGACTTACAGGACTATAGGTCCCTTAAGTAGCTAAGTGGTCGAAAAAGACTTGCCAGCATGGGTGACAGCTGTCAAAGCGTGTCACTGATGTGCCCTGCATAACTTTCAGGTAACTCCACCAGAAAGTTCACTCTCCCCAGGGGTCCTTTATTGCTTATGTAACCTCAGGGAGGCTCACGCATATTGGGACTCTCATTAGACTCCCCTCTCCCTTTTGCTTTGTTGCAAAAATAGTAATTCAAGTAGTAAGTGTTCCAATACTCGTGTGTGTGTGTGTGTGTGAGTGCATGTGTGCTTTCAGCAGGTGCTGCAGCTTTCCTTTTAATTAGGAACCCTAATATAACCTTCTGAAACACACTTAAATGTGCAGTTACACTATGCATGCATAGAAACCACTCTGTCCATAAAGCAACTGAAGTGACAATAACAGGAACAATCACAAGCGCAGAGAACTCATCTGCCTCCTGTTGCTGCCTGGGCCACAGGGATTACAAGTTGTCTTCTGTTGAAAATGGATCCAGGTTTATGACACATATCATAATTAAAGAGATTTGTTTTCAAAGATTATGTTTTAGAAGTAAAGAAATGCAACGCGAGTATTGATGATCCCCTAAGACTTAGTAATTAGCTGCTAAGTGCTTTGCATATTTTCTTTGCTCAGTCTTAAATCAGTGCTAGGAAATTTGAGTTATTATTTTCCATTGCTCCATTGCAGATGGGAAAATTGAAGATCACCGAGGTGAATAAACTTGCCTAAGGACATACAGCTTGCTAGCTGAAGAAAGGAAAACTTAATATAAGTCAACTTGATGAAAGCGCTGCTGTTTTCTATTACCGAGCTCAATTTCTTTTGTGGTTGAGTGGAATGAATGAAGCGAAAACTTCTAAGAGTCCCAACTGCTGCTTTGACACTTGCTTATCTTTATTCTGGAATTTGTATTTTCTCAAAAGGTATTTACTATATGATTAATAGTACATTTTCAATGTACACTCAAAGAATATATAAATGCTGGTTTGCATATGACCAAAATTATATGTGAGGAAAACACAACTTTTAGAAGAAATCTGGCAATGAAATCTTATGTTTATAAGACTATGTGCAAAAATGATGAAAGTAGGCAAACGAAAAGTGTAGGTTGAATGAAGGGAAAGCATGCTAATTCCCATCCTGACACATGCGTTTTTGGAGGCCAAAGTCCGTGTGCTATAAGAGTCTACTGATTTACCTCCTTGAGCCCAAATGAAAGAGTGGAGTGTCAACTCCTTTCAAATTATGAATCCTAGTATTGAGAGGAGTAGGAGATAATTCTCAATTTGTCTATCCCAGTCAAGCACCCACCAATCACCTGGGCCTAGGCATGTAACTATAAATAAGTGACAGCTTCCAGCGATACTGTGTTTGCATCTTGTAATGTATCTTCTATTTCCAGGGAATTGAACAGACAGTGTTCCTTCTGGGGCATGTACTTCCCAGATTGCTTAGGGAGGCACACCATGAGACTTGTTGCTCTCCCGTGAAAGACAGACTAAACCACTTGCTTATATATAATAGCACTCAATTTGACTTTTCTTTTTTGTTTTCTCTTTTTGTTTATTTATTTGTTTGTTTTTTGAGACAAGGTTTCTCTGTGTAACAGTCCTGGCTGTCCTGAAATTAATTTTTTGTTTGTTTGTTTGTTTTTTGAGATAGGGTTTCTTTGTGTAGCCCTGCCAGTCCTGAAACTCACTGTAGACCAGGCTGGCCTTGAACTATCAGAGATTTGCCTTCCTCTACATACCTAAATGCTGGAATTAAAGGTGTGAGCCACCACCACCGAACTCTGGACCTCTCTTTTGTAGAGCATGCTGCCCTGGAACTCACAGAAATCCACCTGTCTCTGCTTCCTAACTGCTGGGATTAAAGGTATGAATCACCTGCGCCTGACTCAGTTTGGCTTTTCTTATGCCCTTCTATAGAACCAATGAATCATAGATTCTTATGGCTAGATAGTGTCTTAGACATATTCCAATAATCTGGAATATTCTCAGTTACATTGCCAGCAAATGGCTATTGAGGTCAGTCTGAATTCCTGCAGCGACAAGTCAAAAGCAGTTTATTTCTTCACTGGGAATGTTAATCTCTGAGCTAACCTTTACATCCCGTACGCATTTGCTGGTTTTGGTGCTATTCTCTAAAGATGCAAGACCATGTCACATCTGATTGCTGTGATTTATTCACATCAGACACAGATGTGAACTGTTCCGTTTGTTTTAACCTACTTTACCTACTGGCCTTCAGGTAACAGAAACGATAAACCAAGTGAAAATATCTGAATCAGGAAATCATCTCTCTTGGAAACTTAAGTTGTAAACTATGGGATATGAAGAGCATAATAACCAGGAAGAACTTTTGAATGAACCCCTCAAACTCAGAACAAATTGTTGAGAGAAAACAAAGCAGAAAAACTGGCTGTGTCCTGAATCATTACCAGAAATTGCTGATACAGCAAAAAGAGGTCTAGCAGGATAGATTTTTTTTTATTGTTGTTGTTTGTTTTCAATTGTTTTGTCTCATTTGTGCTCCAGTTAGAGTATGATCAAACTATGATAAATGATGAAAAATTTGGTTAGGTTGATGAACACTAAATAAATAATTATATATATTTTCTTTATCCCACACCCTCAGTGATGAAAATGCTGAAACAGAGTAACCAGTAGTGCTACTTGCGGGTTTCGGGTCACACAGTGCTGACTTCTACAGAACCTCAGGACTATGTCCTTGGATGGAATTCCCAGAGAACTCTGGTAGTCTAGTAAGAAGACGATGCTCCACCTGCTAGAGTGACTTTTGGAAACGCGTAAAGATGATGCCTCTGCCTTCCTGGTTCTTTGTATCTTCCTTTGTATCTTTGTGAGGTCTATTTACTTACTTATTTATTTATTTATTTTTGAGACAAGCTATTATATAGCCTAGACTTTTCTGGCCTTTTCCTTGTTATGTAACCAGTTTGTGGCCATCTTCTAGGTGCTGGGATGACAGGCAAGCATCATCATGCCGACCTGCATCTTTGCGTTATTGTAGAGAGCATCCATCTGTTTTCAAGTCTCTTGGACACATCATGAGGCACGGTAGTTGTGATCATTCCTCCTGTTCCTCTCTCCTGACTGGCTTACGTATGATGACCCCTGTCAATCAGTCCATTTTTATCCCGTGCAGAACAGGAGCATATTAAATTATATTTATATTGAGAGGCTATACCCTTGGGGGACTTTGATCTATTTTACATACCATAGTTAGCTTAAATAGTTTTAATACTTAATGACCAGACTAACCTGCGGGGGCATGCAGTTCTAGACACAGATTTACCTTCTATAGGAAGACTGGAGAACCACATCCTTTACACTTGACATGGTGTTCCTCAGGTTGCATTTCTCTAGCATTGTTGCTCTGACCATGTTTTTTTTTATTTTAATTTTTGTGTGTGAGTGTGTGTGCACCAGTTCTCAATGCCCTAGAAAGTTAACTGCCATAACTAATTTACATATGAGTTGCTTCTTGCATATTTCAGTCTTTTGATGTGGGATTCCCCTTTGTATGCGGTGAATACCATTGGTTAATAAGGGACTGCTTTGTGCCTGTAGCAGAGCTATAGGGGAACAGAGCTAGGTAGGGAAAACTAAACAGAATGCTGGGAAAAAGAAGGGTAGAGTCAGAGTGAAGCCATGTAGCCGTGCCGGAGCCAGATGGAACTTTACCCGGTAAGCCACAGCCACGTGGCGATGCACAGATTACTAGAAATGGGTTAAATTAAGATATAGGTGTTAGCCAGTAAGAAGCTAGAGGTAGGGCCAAGCAGCGATTTAATTAATGCAGTTTCTGTGTGATTATTTCGGGGCTAAGCAGCCGGGACAAACAAGTGGCCTTCTTAATACAGTCTCTAATGTCCTCTAAGTCTTTAAGATTAAACTCAGAAGCCAGTCTATTTTTTTTTTGCCAATTACTTTGTTTTAGCTGCATTTTCTCCTGTGTTATATGTATAAGAACAAATCAAGTGAAAGGATAAATTAATCATTAAGACTTATGCTCTAGTACAAGAATGGCAAGACTTTTCTATATATTATATTATGACTGTGGCATAGATCACACATTCTCTTTCTATCTTTCTTTCTCAACAAGGGATGTAGGCACTGTCTACAGATGAATGCATTCATCCACTCATCTCACCACCACCCATCCATGAGCAGTCACTGGTCCATCAAGCGCATATCAAACTCTGTCATGTGTCAGGCAGTGATCTAGGCACTAGATAAAGTAGAATAGCCCTGAACTTGAATTTGAAAAAGGAAATGAGACAATGCATGTAATCCATTGCTGCCTCTAAGCTGCTAATCAAACAGAAGAATAATAAAATGTCTATAGTCTTCCATTTCAAATTTTCCCCGTTAGTAACACTACTTTGGTTAAAGCGTGGCACCTAAAGTAAATCAAATTAATTGTCATTCTTACACATAGTTCATCTTTTAGGATATTACCAAATTTTATAACCTTTGACTTTCGGATTTTTATGGTCATTGTCTGGAAAAATCAAAATAAAATACTGAAACTAAAGAAGAGCCTTAGAATATAGAAAGAGCTGTTTTTTATCCATATTCTTCAGTGTTGAGCTGCAGTCATCTACTAAGTACGTGCATACTCAAGCATGACAGCTACGCAAAGTCATAACACAGGAAATGAACTTCATATAACAGGAAATTACAAATGCTTAAAAGGGCACAGAGTCAAAAGGTAACATAGCTGCATTTGAATGGAGGCTTGTTTCTGTTTGAATTCTGTAAGGCCCCCTCCCCAGTTCACCAGCATGTCACTACCCCAGTTGCATGCCCTTTTTTGCTCTGCAGGCAATTAATCAGAGAAACAGCTTTCCTCCTTGCCAACAGACTGGAAATGCCCAGTTCCATGTGTCCATGACTATTTACCCTGCTATATTAGTTCCTCCCTGCTTTTTTATTGGGTCCTAAAATGCTACATATTTGCAACTGAGAGTGATGGAGCCAACATATGGTTTCAATCGAGCGAATCTAATATATCATAAACAACCCCTTTATTTTTGGAAATACCTTTTAATAAAAATTTACAATGCGAAAAGTCTGGTTTAATACATTTTTAATACATTTGCTCATTTGTATCTTGTCTGTTGATGATTCCTAAGTGTCATAAATAGATACAGCTTTCACTCAGCTGCCTTTGTGAGTTCTGAAGTTTGAGACATTATTTACAGAACTCAGACTACAGCTTACCTTGTCTTCCTATGACCTTCTGGTGGCTCAATGCTGCCAGCTTGATTTAGTTCTTTATCCCTGAAAGACCGTAAGGATTTAACACACTACTCCCTTTTCATTGAAAGATTCTCATGTCTACAAAGTCTTGCCTTTGGCTTGGAAGTGAAAAAATTTAAATTAAATTATGGTTCTCTTCACCCAAAGCAGTTTGGTAGAACCTGGTGTGGTATGTCAGGAGCAATGCCCAAGGTAGGTTGTGGGAGAATTCTAACTCTTAAAGAAAATTTGGCTCAGAATAGAGGAGCCTTTGGTATAATAGTTGCTGCCATAACATGCAGCAATCATAGATTTTTTTTGTATTTTTATATATATTATTGTGTTCAAGTTTTCAAAGTGGATGCTTTGAGCTAATACTATATAGGTAGCATCCCAATATAGAGGTGTGGGATTCTTGCTTTAAGGAAGCTTTGGTTTGCCTGAGCTGAGATAGTGCGAACACAGACCACTCATACATGTAACAGTATCTTGTTTCATTTTGAGATTTGATTCTATGAAATCAATCTTCCAACTTTCTTTAGCTGTCACTCTCAATAGCTTGTTGATAAGCCTCTTTCTTTTTTTGGCTAGTAGTTTAGATCTTGAGAAAAACTGTTAGGAGCCAAGTGAGTTTTCTTTTGTCCTATTTTCTTTCTAGAGTCTCTTGTTCTCACATTCTTCAGTATCCATGCATGCTAAGTCCATCATCTCACATTTGATCATGAATGACCTATAACTTCTTTTCCAGTGAAGATAAGACAATTCTGAATTGTGCATTTCCCCACTTTCTTGTATACAAGTCTGAAAACAAAAAAACTCTAAGATTATGGATCTGCAAGATAGCAGTACTTGGAATACTGATGAACCACTGGAAGAAAGCAAGAAAGAGAAACCAGATCCTCTTTAGACTGAATATATATGTGTGTGTGTGTGTGTGTGTGTGTGTGTGTACACACTACACACAGGCACAACCATACACATACATATATAGTATATATACTATACATACTAATGTATACTATATACACTATTATATACTATATATAGCATATAAATCTGTCAGTATCATCAAAGTATCAGGGTTTATTGTTATTATTACAAGGCTTATGTTATGGAAAAATTTATCAGAGTAGATTAATGATATATAATGAACATCATTATAACATTTTTATACATTGTAATTTAATCATTGGCAAACTTTTTCTGTAAAGAGTCAAATAGCAACTAGTTTTGACTTTTAGAGAGTCAAGAGATAAAACTAATGATATTATGAGTATTTATAGTAGCCTCGAAGATAAATGCTCCTGAATTTTAGTGATTGAATTGAATATGTGGTAATACTATGTAATTAGATAAAACTTACCATGTAATGATGTACCCTTAGTAATACAGATCCACTAAAGAGAAAAATGAAATGAGAATATAATACTATTTAAATTAATTTAAAGATAGAGTTCACAGTCAACAAAATCAGTTGCAAAGTTTTTTCTGTCAGTGTTCATCTGGTTCAATTGTGATGTTATGTACTAAAATTTCATCATTGACAATATCTTCTCACATAAAATTCTGCTGAATGTTAGTATTTATCAATGTTCACATGATTTTATGGGACCTGTTCACTGCTCCGAAGGATTTGTAGAATTCAGTTAGATTCATTTCTTTTAACTTAAATAAAAACTACATTTTTCTCTCTCTATATATATTTGCTACCTCCTTCTACTGTATTGCCGTATTGGTCTCAAGATTTAACTCAGTTTATCAGGCACGGGAGCAAGTGTCTTTACCACCTGAACTATCTGATTAGTTCTCTCAGAATTATCCCCAAGTCACTGCTTTTTAGAAAATGTGATATTGAAGATTAATTACCTTAAATTGGATATTAGGCAGATTTTAGTAGTACGGTTGAAATATGTACATTTTTTAAAATACAGAGACAGGATTTCTCTGTAGCCTTGAGGCCTGTCTTGGAAATAGCTTTTGTAGACCAGGCTGGCCTCGAACTCACAAAGATCTGCCTGCCTCTGCCTCCCAAGTGCTGGGATTAAAGGTGTGCACCACCACCTCCTGTCTTCATTTTTGATATATTTATATTGCAGGAGAACAAATTATCTGGAAGTTGAATGAATTCAGTTTTGTGTGGGAATGAAGATCTGATACTTTATCTTAATGGTACAAAAATGTATAAAATAGTTTAATGCTAGTCTGATCCAAATATTGTTTTTGGAAAGCCTTAATTTTACTATAAATATTTCAAATGGACATTGTTTTACTTTTATAATTTTAGTTGAATTCATTTTAAAAAGCTACCAAATTTGTTGCAAGTGTTAATTCTCAAAGTTCTGCATTTTTTGCTATTACTGAATAGGAATGGCTCTTTTAATTAAAAAAAAAATCCTTCAGATAGCTTACTTCCATGTGGCAGTACCAGTTAGCAATCTCAAGGGCAAGTCACAGATTCAGTCTGCTAGCATTATAAAATTGGTAATGAGTAAGTCCACAGGAAGAAATAAACTCTATTGATTCTTCTGGGACAAAGTACCATTTAGATTACATATCTGAAAAGTATCTATTGATGAATAGCGAAAGGAAGAATGACAGGCTAAAGAAACCCCCGTACTGTGAAATAAACGTTGTGAATTTTTTCAACTGAATTTTTTTTTCCTGTTGCATTTGGGGTATACTGAACTGCTTAATTGAGAATTTGAGAAGATTGTTGTCTGACACAGCCACTCAGAAAAGTCTTCAGTCACTATAGACCCTTTGAGAAGGATGTATAAGCAGCACCTATAACATTTCTTGTAGGTGACACACTTAGGAAACACTTGGGCGATTGGCTGTAAAGTACTCATTGCTACTGTTCTCAACGTCCTCAGTGATTTGAACAATTTGGGGTTGGGTCAAGTATTCAGTACATAATTAACTTATCATTAACAATTTTTTCGTTTGTATATTCAACTAAAAAGACAACAACTTTGAAAGTTATTTTAAGGTTAGCCTGATCTGTAGTCATATTTCATTCGTAGTTTAATAAATAAGCTTGCCTGAATATCAGAGAGTAAGATCAGTTTTACAGACCAGGCAGTGGTGACACACTTTTAATCTCAATAATCACACTAGTTTGCCATAGAAACCAGTGGTAATGGTGCAAACCTTTAATCTCAGCCCTAAAGATGACTATAAAATGGGAGGAGACAGCTCTCACACAATTTCATTCTGAGGATTTCTGGAAGCAGGATTGCCATTTCAGACTGAGGTTGAGGTAAAAGTCAGTGGCTGGCCGTTTTACTTTTCTGACCTCCAGGTTTCACGCCAATATCTGTCTCTGGGTTTTTATTAATCATGATACACTGATCTCTGTTTTTTGATTTTATATATATATATATATATATATATATATATATATATATACAAAGACATATATGTATTTTACAAAGAAATTTCTGTCATGAGATACCCAGTTTTAAACTTATCTTTTGACAGTGAATTGAGAATCTTGTCATAAATATTAATCAGGTAATCCCTCTACAAATTGCATTCTACAGCTTCAGTGTACACAATACAGCCAACACAATAATTTGCTATGTAACTTGATAATAATATAATTTATATTCTAGTGTACCTCAAAACCACAAAATCCAAAATCTATTTTATTTTATTGCTATAGTGGTTAAACGTTGGTAGTAAAGTATCACAAATCAATAAAATGAGTGATACTGGAATACTTTAAAAACATGTTACATTTATTTTTAAATTTTAAATTAAAAATTAAAATTATGAGCATTTTAAACATGACTACTATGCTTATATTATTCTCCTTCTTCTATCTCTTCTAACTCCTCTCTTGTCCTACATTTTTTCAAATTAATGTTCTCTTCTTTAATTATTGTTATATCAACCTGTTGAATCCATTTAGTGTTCGGTGCATGCGTGTGTGCATGTGTGTTTGAGACTGATGACTTAGGAGTGGATAGTCTTCCAGGGAGTTCATTCTTGGAGCATGAAAGTGAGTCAACCTTTCACTTATTTCACTTTTGATTTAAAGATGTTTTTAAAAAATAATTTTCTATGTTCTCCCCCAATAATATATTTCTTGCTTCAATCAAAACTCTAACCATGTGTAATCAATATGGAAAGAGAGCTTATTTCTATCACTTTACCTACTGAGATTCTCTCAGTGGTAGTGAGTGAGCTGACTCTTATGATATGGCTGGAATTCTTCTGTGCTTTCAAATTCATATGCTCAAACCTAATCCCCCTGTGATGATTCTAGGAGATGGGATCTTTGGGGGTTGAGTAATTAGATTGCAAAAGCAGAGCCCTGACAGATTACTTTTAGTCTTTCATTAAAGAGGCTCCACAAGAAGAACATCATGTCTTCTACTGTCTGAGAACATATCTAGATGGTGCCATCTATGATTACAAAGCAGCTTTCACCAACTGTCAAATCTTAGGGCACCTTACTCTTGGAATTCTGTTTCTAGTTCCAAGCCCAATAAGAAATAAATTTGCCTGTTTCTAAGCTATAGAATCCCCCAAAAGCCAAATCCTAACATCTGAAAAATCTGATTTTTATAAGTCAACATGATAAAATAGAAATTTTTGTTTCATGCTCTTCTGACCCATACTTTAATTGAAAAGGATTTTTTATCTAGGCCTAGAAAATAAAAAGAACAAAAGATCAATACAATCAATGTATTATTGTAGATGATGCACAGTGTTGAAGCAATTTTTCAAAAAATATACTTGTGTCTTTAAAAAGTATAACGTTAGAGGAAGGAGAAAAAAAGTACTGACACTCTTCCTTTTTTGCCTTGTAATTATTTACTGCTAAGTATCTCTTAATATCAGACTAGAATACACACAGTAATGTGAGTTGTTTTCACAGGTGGTCTTGAGTTCTATGACTCTAAAACTTGCTGAGACCATTTAGCTCTGCTCTGGTGTACATTGGGACTGAATAGTTTATCAGTAGTCTGATCCCTGGAGAATACTGACTCTGCTCCTTAGTTGCATCAATTACCTATAGCTCCTCATCTACAGGTTGGGCCTTGAGAGATTTCCCCCATCTACATGTGTTGTGGAATATTACTTTAACTATGTAAAGATGTGTTACATTTGCTTATGTTGCAGATTATTACTTTTACTGTGTAAAAGTGTGCTGTATTTGTTTTGGCAGCATTTCTTTATTGATGTAAAGATGTGTTACATTTGTTTCACCTTTGCCTGCCTAAAGAACTTGACTATTCTAATAAAAAGTTAAATGGCAGTTGAAGGATAGGCAGGGCTGGTTGGCAGAGAGAATTAATAGGGGGAAGAATCTAGGCTCTAGGGAGAGGTGAAGACAGAATGAAAGAGAGAGAGATGTCTTGGGTCAGCCAGCCAGTTGTCTTCCAGACAGCCAGACACAGAGTAGGACATACAGAATGAAACAAAGATAAAACATAAATGAAAAGAAACTGGTTAATTTAGGTGATAAGAGCTAGTAAGACAAGCATAAGGTAAGGATAAGCATTCATGGCTAATAATAAGCTTCTGCGTCATGACTTGGGGGCTCACGGTCTGAAAAAACCTGCTACATGCATTAACACGTGAGCTGGCATTGCCATGAAGGTCTTGCTTTGGTGATGCTTTTGGAATTTCGTGGGTGCAGCTTCCCTGTTATATATAGAAGACAGTATCTTCTAGTAAGTGTTCTGGCCCTCTGCGTCTTACAATCATTCTGCTACCTCCTTTTTTATAGAATGTTGCCTGAGGCTTGTAAATGCATCAATTGGCGTTGGGCACCCCATGACCTGTTGGTCTTTGCATTTTGAGTAGCTGTTGATTGCTGCAGTTGTCTCCGCCTGATGTAGGGATAAACTTCTTTGATGAGGGGTGAGTTGTGTTTATCTGTGGGTATAAGCATGTGGTTTTAGAATGGAATTAGATATTATACTAATTTAGGAAGGTGGCACTAGGAAGTTCTCCTCCAGAGTCCACGACCTCACTCTCCATGGATACTTGACTAAGTTTGTAGTACTGCTACCGAGTGAGCCTTAAGTCCAGTTAGACAGCTGATGACTATCCCTAAGATAGTAACGTTACTACTGCACCATTTGCTGAGTTGACTATTGTGGTGATTCATAACTTTACAGCTGGGTAGAGCTAATGATAGCTTTTGCTTTTCTCCCTATGAAGCTTGCATAGCACCTTTGAACATTATGAAAACTAATCGTATGCTTGTCCTCAGTGAGAGGACTTCTAGGTCAGTTCCAGCTCAATTCTTCCATGTTCTGTGTCTAAAATATGTATTATCTTCAGGAACAGGATCTTAATTTCAAGTTCTGGGAGGAAACCAAGGACCATGGCAATAACCTCCAATATTGGCTGTTCCTATTTGTTCCTTGAACATATACATATGCAGCTATGTATACACACATGGGCATCTAGGTCTGCATGCGCACAAGCATTGCATTTATGATTCTTGTGCATGGCTCAAATATCAGCACATGTCTTAATTATTGTTTTGTTGCTCTGATAAAATGCCCTGACAGAAGCAGCTTCAGGAGCAAAGGCTTTATTCTGTTTTACAGTCCTCGAGAGGTCCAGGTTTCCATGACAGAAGAAGTCAGGGAAGTGGTGGAGAAGCAATAATATTAAGAGGAAGAGGCTGCATGATCATATTGCATCCATACTCAGGAGTCAGAGAACGATAAATTTATGGTGCTACTCAGCCCTTTTCTCTACTTACAGTCCAGGAGCCCAGCTAGAGAATGGTGCTACCTACAGTGGAAGCTCTTCCCACATCAGTTATTGCAACACAGACACACCCCAAAGCTATCCCCCAAGTGATTCTGGATTCTGTTAATTGCCAATTAAGACAAACCATCAAAGGATATATTTGGAATAGCCTTATTTATCCAGAGAATGAGTTGAGGGGAATCTAAGGCTTCTAAAAGTTTAATTCAAAACCCGCCCCCATCCCTCCAGTGCAAAGCTCATTTTATTTCTCGGGCCGAGGGATGTAGCACTTTCCTGGCTTGAGCTGAGTCTCTGGGACGACCTCCTCTGCGTGTTTTCATTAGCCATTGAATCTTCCCCAGGGGGAGCAGAAAGTCTGGCACTGCTTTTGATGACACACAAATGATGTGATGTCTGGTTTCCGCTAAAAGTAAAAAAGCAAAGGATGGAATGCCAGAAGTAAAAGTATAGACAACACTCTGTATAAACATCAGAGCATTGCCAATATCTGAAACAAGTATCCCTGAGTACTATAGCAGGTCTGGACCACAACAGGCAGGCCTATGATGCTTACACAAGTGTGGTGCAGAAGCTGGAGAAACTGTAGGCTTCTTCCACCACAGTTCATCTGGATTTTATGCTAAATGATTCCAGTTAATATAAGTGGAGAAACACTAATTTCTGAGTTACAAAGTGTCTTATTAAGTCAGGTGTCAGGCATATTTTGAGTTCAGACTTTTGTAGTGAAGGTAAGTCAACTTCCTAAATTATGGAAACATAAACAATGCCTCCAAATCTGCCACATGTTTGAGTGTGGCTCATTCCTATATAAGCTCAGGAGATCAATGTCTTGGTGTTGTCATGTGAACTGAGTCTCAAGAGGCGTCTCTACTGAGAAAGGGTATGTAACTCCTTACATTCTATGTACTGTGTGCTAGCCCTTGTAAGAGACTCTGGGGAAACAAATGACCTAAGTGGTTTTCGTGCTTAGGAAATACACAGTCTAAATGTGAATGTGCAGTGTATACAAGTGACTCATTATGAAGAACTATGATGACAGACGGGGCATTGAATTACCTTCAAGGACGTACGATGCTTTTCTGGTTCCAGGTGTCCAAACATTCCAGAATTCAAACATTGGGAATAGTTGATATGATAAAATCTGTGTGGGCAGGATGGCCTAATGATATGCTAGAGAGGGGAAGGGTTTACCGGGACACACAGCTTTATAATCATTTTTGTCAAGAGGGGAGTCGTCATATTAATATTTAAACATTAATATGTGACCCACAGCCATAACAACATCTCATTTATCCCTCTGCCAGTTCTGCTAGTTAGGAGTCAGCATGAGAATGAGAACCTTCTGTAGAAACAGCAAAAGCCTTATAGACTGTTTGCTTTTGTGGAAAGCAAACATAGTCAAAGTTGAGTGGGTGATGGGGAAAGCATCTAGGGTACACTGTACACAGAAGGAGTGTTTTTCTATTATCTGAGGCAGCATAGAACAGTAAATATCTTAGAAGATGTAGTTTTAGCATGTGCTAAAGGTGGTCAAATTTTACTGAAGATTACTAGTATAACTTGGTTTAAAAAACGTGGTCCTCGGGAATTTGATAAGCACCCTATCCACAGATTAGTTTTTAACAAGAGATAATAGCAAATATTAATTTGAGAATGTTTTCCAAATTCTGGAAATGATTTCAAGACCTTAGCGTGTATTGTTTCATTTTACCTGTATAAAAGCCAGGCAGGATAAATGCTCTCATGATCCTTATGCAGACACTGGCAAACTAAAGTGATGTCTGGAGGTTTAGGCCACTTTTCCATGCTTCCCATATCTAAAGCAGATGTCTGAGCCAAACATCGAAGACAAAGGAAAAAGTAGTCTGAGATCTGAGCCTACAGTCCTAACCACGTATTGAGGAAAGTGTTAGATTCTAACTCAAAACAAATATTTCAGTTACAGCGAAAAAAATTTCATATAAGAAAATTGTAGCAAGATGTGTCCTTTCAAAATTCAAATATGGCTTAACTGTTTAAAGATCTTTTCCCTGTTGCTGGCAGGTCATGCCGACCACTGATAAGTGTGTGGTGTCTTAGACACAGATTGGAAGTAATAAGATGGAAGCCTTTGGCTGTTGCTCTGTGTTTTTCTGCAGCTGGGATTCTTTCCATTGATGAAATTTTGCGCTATCTTGTCTTTAGCTTCTTGGTGCCAGAGCCGACTGAATGTTGAATTTGTGAGTTAAGTTTTTGTTTCATGTTGATTCTGCTGGAATCACCTAAAATCATTACCAGTTGTAAGCGTTTCCTGGCACTAAATTCTTGCTCCCAAGATAGCTTTTGTTCTCTTATTCCCATTGTTTTTTTCTTCAGTGTCATTTCTATCCCAGGAAAGAAACAACAAAGATCTGTCCTTTGATGATTTTGTTGATTGTCCATCGGGAGGAATGATATTCAAAACTTGTTAAAAGGCATCAGACAGTTGGGGAGATGTGTAAATGCAACAAACTGGGGACCCATGAAAAAGGAATATTCAGGTAACTTGGAAAGAGAAGTGTCAAAGCGATTTAAAATATGTCTTTCAACATTGTGTGGCTCTGCTTGTGTCATAGTGTATGACTCCTCTTCCTTAGGTTCCCAAGGTTTCGGCAAAAGACAAATGCAAAATATTTGGGGCAAAGAATAAAGACAGGGGTACTGAAATTAGCAGCTAGCAACCACACCTCTGACGGTCTTAGTATTACCTTTTGTGGACTGGGAATAGAGGTCATTACTCATGGTGGCTGGAAAGATTAAAGATATGTATAATGCTGTTTATGAAGTAGCCAAAAAGTTTTGCAAATTAAGTACTGATGAGTTATTCTATCAGCATTTTCTCTATCCACATTGTCATTAAAATAAAAGTAGTTAGATGCTATTTTTCTTTACTAAAATGGACCCTATTTGTTAAGCAGAAGGAAGCCAGGAGAAGGAAAGGGGTGAGGACAAGGGAGAGTGATGGGAGTAAGTATGGGAAATGTGATCAAATGTATTTTATGCATGCATGAAAGTGTACAATTAAACTCATTATCTTATGCAACTAATATACACCAATGAAGATAACTAGAAAATAAAAATTCTAAATTAAAAATAAAGCAATCCTGGCAGACTTTAGCTTTCCTTTAGTGCAGCTTTCATCAGACCTAGGCACCAGGACTCTCGCTCCAAGATAATACCATTCACTGCTCTAAAAGAAATGCACTGGCTGCCCAGCACAGTTGTTGGTGGACACCTCCCTCTCTATATGATAGTTAATAGTATTCTGGGGAAACTAGCTTTGTCTAAATTTTTATTTTATGTTGATTCCCTCTTCTTAACACTTTTTTCCTAGCAATTTCTACCTATTGGTTTCAGTTCAGTTTTTTTAGGATTGTTTTATACATTCATACATACATACACACACACACATGCACATGCACACACACATACCTTCATGCATATACATATATGGAAAACTATATATAGTTATTATTGTTCTTATTAATACAAAAAATAAAAGTAGTCAATTGTGGGTTTGGGGTACAGTGAACTTTATTGATGGCATGTTAAAAAGCAAAAATTGGGTTCACTAAGCCTATCTTATTCAAGATGGAATGGAAATGTGAGAGGAGATAGTGCTGAGTTGCAGTATGGCCTCTATTCACCTGTTCTTGCTGTGTTGGGTTCTCCACAGACCATACCTCTTATAGCCCATGTGAACCAAAAGTTCTATCACTTTTTGCTGTAGTCAATTTTTTTTGTTATACCAATAAATGAACTTGATAGTCAGTGTAGGCAGTGACAACTCCAGAATCAAAAAAGTAATGAAATAGTTAGTGTTATTAAAGTCACAAGAGACAACATGGAAGTAAACAACTCATAAGTCTCTGAAAGTCTCATAAATTTACAAGAATCATAACATCTCCTTCTAAGATTATATAATCAATAAAGAGTTCTTGGTAGAGAGGGGATTTTCTGACCTCTTCAGCTACTTGCATCTCTCAATGTGGCAGCTGTTTTTGAGTTACCTATGCTTCCGTAAGGCATCACTCATATTTTGTTGGTAGCTTTAGTGAACTCATTAGTTCACCAAGTTGGACTTCGGTAGAATCATTGCTTTAATCTGTTGTTGGCTTACTCTCTGTGGCGAGTAGGCATTTGTTCATGTGTCTCTAGGAAAAGTCATACAATTATTTATTATTTATTAAACTCTTTGCTGCTGCAAGAACAAGCAAACAAACACAAACAAGCAAGCAAAACAAAAAATACTTAGCCTAGTTCATGCCATTCATTAATTGATGTTGCTTTTATTGTCTTAAAAGGATATCTACTGAGTACTGATTATGGAGAAATAAACATATAATTAATTACAAAGAAGGTTTGGAGTGGGAGATAATGAGTTAGAAGTAGATACTGCAAGAAGGCTGAGTAGAAAACTGTAATTGTAGGACTCCAGTTAATGTGATCTATGTTGATGATGTTATACATGATGGCTATTCCAAGGTTCGTGGATACAGGTTAAGATGTTGTATTAACCAAACTTGATAAACACTGTTAATAGCACAGAGGCCAAAGGAAGTAAAAACTGTGAACTCTCAGAATTCATTGCATGGTTGACTTTTGAAATTTAATTGAAGTTTAAATAACTATTTTAGCAATTCTTTTTAACATTTTTACTAAGACTATAAGGGTAGAACCTTGTGTATCTATTTTCTTGCATTTAGAACATGGCCTTGAATATAGTGTGTGCTCCATAAGTATATGTTGATTGATTTACTGAAATAAATGAATTAATTTATCCACGTACATTTTCCTGGTACCTAGCTAGAGCCTGTTTCTTATAATAACTGTCCCAGCTACTCCCAGTGAAACAGCCTCTCCCAAGGAAGGATTCCTATAATCCACTTGTGCTTTCCTTATGCTCCTCCTAGTCTGTGGCAATTGCCAGGGAGATGTGCTCAAAACACCTTGTGTAGCTGAGGCTCTTGCATCATTCTCTGGGAGAAGAACTTTCAAGTTCTGTTGCTCTGTGGAGACGAGGATGAAACTCCAAGAGGTCATCAATGCTCTTAACACTGCCTTTGTGTTGTTTTCATATAAATATTTTTACTGGAACAAGTTTTGGCAGAGGAAGCCTGCTCCCAGGACTGCGGAGAGCGGGAGAACTTTGTTCACCACATGCCAATGGTATGCACTTGAGTCAGCTCAGGGCCGGCGTGATTTCAACTCATGTCCTTTTCACTTCTGTCTTGATGCTTTCCCACTGACTCAGTGTCTACCCTTTATCCTTTCTTCAAATGGAAAACAGCTGGGCTAAAGTGAAGTTCATGTCCAAATCCCCTACTTTACTCTCTTATCAAGGAAGCAGCTGCTTTTTTTCTGACACATCAATTCCAGTACAGAGGTTTTGTTAATTATCAAAATGTGCAATTTGGTAGCTTACTAGAGGAGCATCCAAAACAGATTCCCACACTGAAGCGTCGCCTGCCACTCAATTATGGTGATTTCCTTTAAGGGTTCTTAGGTCATTTACTACTAGAAACTGTGAGAGGATACCTTTTATATGAGGTAGGAAAGTTTCTTTAATAAAACACAGTGACTGGCCATGGGTGTAATAGAGAAGGGGATGGAGTTATACGGGTTTCCCAGGTCCCTTAGGAAGGAATTAGAACTATCTAGGTTGCCCATACCCCTGAGAGTCAGAACATGCAGAGGCAGGGAGCAGAAAGACCTTACGAGTGAGCAGTTGGGTCACTCAGGTCCAGAGAATTGGAGTACAGTATGCGGCAGTGAAGGCCAAAGTGAAAAACTAGGGGCCCTAGGGGAGGTAATTAGAAACAAGTCTCTAGGGGTAGTTGCCATTGAAGTGTTGGATGATGGATACCTTCTCAAAACGATTCCTGGTGCATTATGAAGCTCTGTGAGCTGCTTATTTAGAAACTTCAGAACAAGTGACCTTGAATAGCTTATGGAGAGATTGTATTGTAGTCCTCCTGTTTTAACATCTCGCATTCAATACAAGGAAAAAACATATTTTCATCCTCTGCAGCAATCAACTTTTTATGAAACCACTATAATGATTATGAAAGTTAAATTTCCCCAATCATAAATCCAAGGGAAGACAACCTACCAGAACAGCTCACATAAAACAAAATAAAAACTGTGTTAAAGTGAGAAAAACTACAAAAGATATCTACACTCTAGCAGATGTATAAAATGCTACAAATGAGAGAGAGAGAGAGAGAGAAAGAAAGAGAGAGAGAGAGAGAGAGAGAGAGTGAGCATATTCCACTATGACTACTCCTTAAAGAGTAAACCAAAAATAAAGATGATCAGTTTTCAGACATGGCAGAAAAGAGTTCAAAACACTAGTAATTTATTTATTATATGCATGAGTGTTTTGCCTGCATGCATGTATTTCTGATTACCTGGGACTGTAGTTATAGATGGGTTATGAGCCATCAAGTGGGTGTTGGGAACTGAGTCCCGTCCTCTACAAGAACAATAACGGCTCTTAAAAGTGAAACACCTTCTAAGCCCTTAAAGTACTATTCTTAAAAAAAGACACAAAAAAAACTTCAAAGAGCAAGGAAAGGACTCAGATAGACAAAGAGTTGAGTCCAAGACATAGAAAAAGCTTATAAAGTCAATTCAAGACAGAGACAAGAATGCTATCGAAGTGTATGAAAGAATAAGAACAATGGAAACAATTTTGTGGAAGAGAAATTGAGAAAGGAAATAGAGACATGAAAAAGGTACTGAACAGAAATTTTGGAAATGACTCAGTCTATCAAACACTTAATATAAATAAAAAGCGCCAAAAGATGAAACTAAGGAGAGAAATGAATTCCACAGATGGTGAATAAGGTTGAGACAGTAACACACAAACACACAGACACACACACCATTTTCCATGAAAATGGTCAAAACCTTCAAGAAATATGGGGAACACTGAAGAAACCAAACCTAGGTTCATGGTATAAGAAAAGGAGCTGAGATAAAATCAAATGGTCTGGGCATGATTATCACCAATACTATAGCTGAGAACTTCGGCAACTCATATAAAAAAATAGACACTTAAACACAGGAAATATTTAAAGCTATAGCTAGGCAAGACTACAGGAGAAACTGATAAATAACACAAAATAGTCAAGATGTCAAAATTACAAAGCAAGGAAACAACATTAAAAGCTATACAGGGAAAACAACACCTAATAAAGAATGGAATGAATATTCCAAGCTTTTAAGTTAAATAGTTGTCAATAAATATTGCTATACCCAGCTAAATTATCTAATTAAGATAGAAGGATAAATAAGAATATTTAAAAACAAATACAAGTTTAGACAATTTACAAGTTATCCAACTATGCATAAAGTTTTTTAAGTAATCTGTATGAAGTGGAAGAAGGTTTCATACAAGAACATAGGGCAGAATATTGTCCATGAAAGCAACAGATGAACAGATTAGAACAGGAAAGAAATCAATTATGTTTAACACATCAGACCAATAAGCATTCAAGAATACCAGGCAAGGTAGAAAAATAACTAAATAAACCAACCAACAAAAACAAGAAGCAATAAAACTATAAGCAGTATTAGCAAACACTTCTCTTTTCTTTTTTTCAAAACAGTGCTTTTCTGTGTAACCCTGGCTGTCCTGGAACTCACTCTGTAGACCAGGCTGTCCTTGAACTTACAGAGATCTGTCTTGTCTCTGCTTCCTGAGTGCTTAATTAAAACCTTGAGTGAAAATTACTTTAACTCATCAATTAAAATGTACAGAAAAATGGACTGGTTTAATAAATGCAACTGAACTATCTTCTGTCTCCATGAAGCACTCTCAAGTAGGAAAGACACCTGTAAACTGAGAATCAAAGGCAGGAAGCAATCTACCAAACAAATGAAAGCATCAAACTAGTTGTCAGAGCAATTCTTATATCTAATAAAAAAAAAACTCGTCAAACCAAAAATAATCAGAAGAGATAAAAAGGCTTACTACATGTTGACAAAAGAAATTCATAAAGATTATATAACTATAGCAAATATTTATGCACCAAATCTTGGGAACTGTAATTGCATAAAATAAACACCCAGTGACATAAAAGAAAACATGAATACTATGGTGATTTGAAAGAAAATGCCCCCCAAAGGAAGTGGCACCATTAGGAGGTGAAGCCATGATGGAGGAACTGTGTCACTGTAGGGGGGGGGGGCTTTGAGATCTCTTATGCACAAGCCTCCCTCATTGTGACTGTCAGCTGACTTACAAGATGTAGAATTCTCAGCTCTAGCACCATGTTTGCCTGCATGCTGCCATGCTCCCCATTATGTGATAATGAACTGAACCTGTGAAACTGTGAGTAAGCCACCTCAATTAAATGTTTTCTTTATAAGAGTTGTAGTTGCAGAGTGGTGGTGGTGCATGCCTTTAATCCCAGTACTCGGGAGGCAGAGGCAGGCAGATCTCTGTGAAGTCAAGGCCAGTCTGGTCTACAAGAGCTAGTTCCAGGACAGGTTCCAAAGCTACAGAGAAACCCTATCTCAAAAAAACAGAACAAAACAAAACAAACCAAAAAAGAGTTGCTGTGGTCATGGTATCTCTTCACAGCAATAAACACCCTAAATAGGAATGTTACATTCCCAATAGTGATAGAGACTTGAACAACCCACACTCACATCTAGATAGGTCTTTCAAATAAAAAATTCAAAAAATAACTTTCAAGCTAAATTATACCACAGATATATTGGGCCTAACATATCTATAGAAAATTCCAGCAGTAGACAAGAAATACACATTTTTCTCAGTAGAGAAATGACCTCTAAAATTAATCACATTGTAGGTCAGAAAGCAAGCCTTCATAAATAAAAAATTAAATAATTGCTTCTATCCTCTATCCACAGTGATATCTAACTAGAAACCATGAATAACTTCTAATGACATAGGGAATCTATTTAGTGAAATTATAGCAAGGATTTCTTCAAATTTACAGAGCAAAATAGAAATCTAAAACCATGAAGAATTTGTTCAGAATCACAAATAGGCTTAACCCGAGAAGAACAACTACAAGACACCCAGTTAAAACACCAGATATACCAAGCAAAACCCAAAAGCTGTGGCAGGAAAATATTCATCTGCAAAGTCAAAGTGCATCAGAATTAAGAGTTTCAGAGTGGCTGTGGGACACAAAAACTTCTACTTACAACTTTAAAGGATAGAGCAGCACTGAAAGGCTTATTTTAAAGCCTGAAATTAAACAACTTCCAGTAAAGGTGGCTAAGACCAACAAAGTCATCTTAAAATTGACTAAGGAATACGAAGGACCTTTGAAGACAAACAAAGGCAGGTCATGGCCATGAAACCGGCACTGCAGAAGATTCTGAAAGGTCTGCTATACATAGACTAGTTCATCTCTACCACCATGAAGGGTCAGGAACATGCATTATGCTTATTTCTTGGCTTTTTCTCATTATGTGTGTGTGGCTGATACGGTGGCTCTCGCTTTGTAATTGTCCCTGAAGCATCTCCTGTAGTGCTACCAACTTAATCTAGATAGCTCTTTGCCTCCTATATGGCCTCCTGTCCGACCTTCCTCATTTTTGATTATATTATTTCCATTAATTTAGCTATCATCCCAAATCTGGGAGCAGATCCTATGTTTCATCTCCTCTTTGGGTTTGCTATGTCTTGGAACAATAGCTGCCCCTTTCCAGGTCATAGAAGTTTACATAATCTGTCTTTTTTTTTGTGTGTGTGAGGTGGTTCTCAGCCAACAAAAGAGGTTCCCCGACTCAGGCACTGGTTTTTCTTCATGTCTCATGTCTATAGCCCAATGCTTTTCACCTAACAGGCACCAAACAAATTCTTATTTAATAAGTGATTTTTACATCAAATATAATTTCTTTCATCTCATTTACATAAATCAAATTTTAGAAGATTTATGTTATTTTTAATTGTGTGTGTGTTGGTATGTCTCCATAGATACAGGTACCCTCAGAGGCCAGAAGAGGGTATTGGTTCCTAGAGGGCACCAGTGATTGGGTCCTCTGCAGGAGCAGGATGGACTCTGACCTGCTGAACTGTCTTTCTAGTCCCTAATAAGGGGGTTTTATAAATTAGGAATGTCACTGTGGGGAATACCAGGAAACGGAGTACAGGAGACATGACTCAATTCTAGCTTCTGTGTTAATTCACTGAAACCTCTACCTAGATCTGTTTTCTTACCCATAGAATGAGTGAGTTTTTGATGGTGCTAGTTGTATGTCAGTTCATATTTTGTCTTATTCATTTTTCTTGTTAACAAAGGCAGACTCAAACTCAGGAGTTCCTGACTTGAACTCTAGAAATACTTACTCTGCTTAATTTTCCCGAATCAAAGGTTGATATTAAATAAAAAGACAAACAGCAACTGAAAAGACACCATGAATCATAAAGTCAGTTCATGTTAAACCAGCTGTCCGACCTTGAGTGAAGCCTAGAATCTCTGGCTCCAGTGTCTCCATTTGTTCATGGAGAATATTGGCCTAGTTTGTAAAAACATGGCATTTCCTTAACTACTACCTATTCCTTCTATACAGAAAGCAGGCATTGCTAATCAGTTCCTGAGTGTTTTCCCACCAAGTCCAACCAGAAAATTAGCGGTCTCTCAACACAGGGCTGCAACAAGCTACTTTTAGTTTATAGGAATCGTTTTGATGTTAAGAATATACATGAGATTATAAAGTAAATAATTTTGTCCTTCTGTGCACTAGATAGTTTCCAGGATCAAAGTTCTGATATACGTCAACAGAGTAGATGTCAGATGCTTAGAATTTGTGTTTCTGGTCTCTGAGCATAGAAATGAGTCAAGGCTACGCATGGATCTTTTAACATGAGCCAATGCATAATCACCAGCTTGTGATCAGTCTGTAGTCCTTTGTACTTTTTCTTGCCTAATGCCATTGACTCAGCTGTATAAGCCAATAAGAGTATCAATGTTAAATGTATCTTAGCAGAGTGAAAATCAATGCTAATTGATGACAGATGTGGATACATGGTTCTTGTGTATCCCTTTTTTTCCCGATGGACTTCTGCAAAGGAAGTGTTAACTGACTTTGGCATCGTCTTTCCTTTCCTGAAGCCCTGTTTAGCAGAGCATTTGAGCACTTGGGAAATCCTTGATGCTTTTGGAAACTAGATTACATCAGAGAATTCTCTTAATTAAATTTATGTTATTCCATTTGTTTCTGGCATGCTATCAGTGTAAAAATAAATATTTATAGAGTAAATGAATTCTTCTCCTTAGAGGGCAATTCAAGCGAAAAGTGCCATGTGTCTTTGGAGTGACCTTTTATCATTTTAGCACATATAGAATCTCTGCCAGTTGGTTGCCTTAGTTCCTTTGACTTTGCAAATAGTTGATGCAGTAGAATACTTCTTGGTGTTGATGGCTAGCTTTTAAGTCTCTCAGGACAGTCAGCAGCTTTGAATCTTCTCGTTGCATCTATTATGAAACCTACCTCATGTTAGCCAGTTTTCAATAACTACTTAACAATGAATTACTAACTACAGTCCTGGAAGGATAGTTTTTAAAATAAATATCAAGGCTACAGAGGTGTTTTATTATTATATAAGAAAGTATAGTCTTAGGCCATATAATTAAATCAAAATATCAAGAATTTAGGATAGGGTGGTACCATGATTGGTGAAGATAACTTTTCATTCTCTTTGTAAAATTAACTTTTATTGTTTCTTTGTGGTTTTCTCAACCTGCATCGTGATCTTGCCCATCTCCCCAGCTTACTGCGTCTGCCTTCTGCCCTGCCCTTGCAACCTACCCTCAAAACAAAATTTAAAAGAAGAACCAATAACCAAATCAGACAAACAAAACAAAGCAAAGAGAGGAAAAAAAGGGGGGGGGGGAGAGAGAAAAAGAAAAAAAAGTATTTCATTGTGGAAGTTGTGTGACTTCACCATTTAGTACTTTCTTCTTTTGCAAGTGTTCATTGTTGTGAGTTGTAGGTCTGCATAGACGTTTCAGCCCTCTGTTACGTCATTGGCAATGGACTCACACCCCCCACCTCGCCTCCACAGTCCCCCCCCCCCCCCATTGTCTTATGTTGTGGAGATCCTGTACTTTAGGATCTGTAGGTATCCAACTCACAACTCTGAGCCTGGGAGTCAGCTGAACTGGTCAGCCCACCAGCTTTCCCCTATTGTCAGCTCCTCCCCCAGTGCATTCTTCCACACCGCCTCAGTCAACCCACCACTGCAGCCTGCGGCAATGTAGACCGCTACAAGGAGCAGGGCCAGTTCTGCTCTCAGGCCCTCAGTCCTGCTCCCTCACACCCACACCACCAGGACCAGCTCCACTGTCTTGCCCAGGCGCAGAACCCTCTCTCCCAGTTGCTGTAGGGGATGTGAGAGTGGAGGGACAGGGTCAATTTTCCTGTTCTCATACCCTCAGGGCTGCCTCATCTGTGCCCCAACAACAGGGCTAGCTCTAGTGTGCTGTCCTTGTGCGCTGCAGCTGGTGAGAAACAGGGTTAGTTCTCCCAGTCTGGCGAGTGATCCCAGGGCAAGCTCTCTGGCCTGTGGCAGGTATCAAGGACTCGGGGGAGGGCATCTTTCCCTCAGGCCACACTGGCAGATGAGGCAGTGGGGTGGGGTTAGCTCTGCTGCAGCCATGCCCTCAGCACAGGCTCACCTGCATCCAAACAATAGGATCAGCTCTAGTATGCCGTCCAGGCAGGTACAAGCCAGTGGTGAGGGGTGGGACTGTCTCTCCCTTTTGCAAGTTCCAAGGTCAGCTCTCCTGTTGCAGTATCCGGTGAGGGGGGTGGCTAGCTCAGCACGTTCCCCCACCCCCACCCCAGACCTCAATAAACATGGTTCCTATGATTCCTTGTGTTAAAACAGGCCTTGGACATCAATGGACATCCGCAGGACCACAGACCCCTACATAGCCTTCAGCAGTTGCTTGGGCCTGGGTGTCTCCATGACCCTAGCGGGCAGAACAGGCCCCTTAGAACATTATGGCCCAAGCAGCTGGATGGCCCTCGGATATCAATGTGATCTCAGATGACTGATCATACCCCAGGCACCCACACAGCCCTTGGTGGCAACAGGAGCAACTGACATCAATCCAGGCCTTAGTTACTGTAGGGCCATGGTCCCAGACATGGTCCTTAGCAGTTACCCTGACCCAGACAATACCATGTCCCCTGAGTGACAGCATAGGAGACCCGGATCAGCATGGCCCTGGTGGTGGCACAGCCCTTGGATACCCAGCATAGCCCAGATGGCAGCACATTTCACCCAGATCAGCGTGACCCATGTGGCACTGTGGCCATCAGACACCAACATGGCCCCCGGTGGGGGCCCAGACTAGAGGCCTCTGCAAGGTCCTTGGTGGTGACAGGAATCACAGACCTCATCCCAAGCACCCTCAGCCTCTTCAGGACTTTGGACCAAGAGTTGACTCTTGGTTATAGTCCAGACCTAGATATCAATCTAGACTCAGGTTGCAAACAAGCCATTTATATCAGCCTGTTCCTCAGCCACCTCAGGTATACCTCTTTCCCCAGACCATGACCTCCTTTCTCTCATCCACCTCCCCACCCTGTACTGTAATAGTACACACACTCACCATAATGGTGCCCTATTGCCCAGCGCTAGAGAGGTGGGAAGGCTCCTGGTTGGCACATACTTGTTGCTGTAGTCTTCTCACCCGCCCAAGGCTAGAAACCGGGGTTGTGCTTGATTGAGTCCTGCTCCCTCCAGGTACATGGAATGGCAGGGAGCTGCTGTTTGAAGATAACCTTTCCGCTTTACTTCTGCAGTATATCTCAGGGAAATGGCACAGCTTAGGAACATTAAAGAGGGAAAGAGCTGGAAAGTGCGTTGGTCAGCTTGAAGCTACTATAAAGCAAATTTTGTTGAATGAGTGACTTACATCATAAAGATTAATTTCTCATAGCTATAGAGGCAGGAAGTACAAAACCAGGGCTCCAGGGTAACAGGGCTTTGGATTGGGTTCTCTGGCTATGTCCTCATTTTGTCTTTCTTAGATTTAAGTGCACAGAGAGCAAACTCTGGTTACTTCATTGTGAAGGACTCTAATCTCATCATCATAGTTGCTGTACCCTCATGACGAATTCTGAGCTTCAATACCTCCTAAATGACTCATCTCAAAATAGGACCACCATTAAGGGGCTTAGAACTCAACATATGGATTCTGGAAAACCAGAACCTTAATCATAGCAATGAGTGACTTGGGAAGCCTGCTATACTGTGCAGTTATTAAGGCCCTAAAAGAATTTATTCCCCGCTAGGAAGGTTTAGCCTACACACGAGAGCGAACTATGTATGCCTGAAGTCCTGTTGGGCTTGTTGCCACAGTGGGATCTCATGAGAACCTTTATAGCGCAGAATGGAAGTCAGTGAGTAGGAAATATTAGAGAGAGGTAATGGAGACTCATAAATACAATTTGTATAACATCTCACACTCACCTTCTGCTTGTCTGAAACCAAAAATTCCCAGAGTATAGTATGACGATCAGGTTTAGAATTTTGTACTTAATCACATAAGACTTGCGTTTTCTTTTTGGATGAGTTATATGGGAATGAGCGTTTGGCACCTATCTCCTACTTGGAAATCTTTAGGCATAAAAATAACATTGAAAAACAAGCTTGTCATATGGCAAACAAACCTAAACAGTTATTTAAATCTATTTAGTTCTTAAAATGTAAACCTAAGCCATGACTTAAATTGCAAACTTTGAGATCTGGGTTGTAAAACCCAGCAAACCCTTGGCAAGATACTATAAATCTTTGAAATATTTTAATGATTAGAGCTTCAAAAATATGCTGTGTTTGAAAACGACTTGAGGGATTTCTACCATCACTCATTTCAATAGAGGCAGAAGGTTCTTGAGGTCACAGAAAGGGTTTGCCTGATTTGCCAGTGGGATAAAGCTGATGGTGTTGGAGTCTTCTTTTAGGAGGTAGATGTCAGCTTAGTAAAGGGATGACTTTTTACAAGCTGGAGTTGTCCAAAGATGAATATACTACCTTGGCACATGATATTTCAAGCATGAAATATAGAAACAGTCTCTGGCTTGCAATAGACCAGGGCAGCAACATCCACATTCCTTTTAGGGCTGGTCCCCACACAAGACCCATCAGGCATCCCATGGTGTGCTGTGCTGGTGAGCAATGTCATTAGGTAAAATAGATATTTAAAATGCATTTGAGGATTAAAATACTTTAGCTGAAAATGGATGTATTGGCATGTATTCTTGCCATAAGTTCAAGAGTATATTTCAGGTCTGAGCACACAACTCACCCTCTTCTAAGTCTCAAACACGGCCACAAGGAAGCCATAGCACAAGTCTTGCCATTTTCCATCTTTGTTTGGATATATGTTCTTTCCCTATAATACCATTCACCTGGCACCTCTACCCTCAGCATCAAGTTTTATGGTTTCTCTTGCTAATAATATCCCCTTTTAGCCCTCAAATCTTGTTCCTTGGTCTTATGGCTGTCACTATTGTGCTGTTTTTAATTATCACAGAAAAGCACAGTCTCGAGTCTATGTGGTGGTTTGGATAAGAATGACCTCCATAGACCCATGTATTTGACTATGTGGTTCCTAGTTGATTGAACTGCTTGAGAAGGATTAAAAGGTGTGACTTTGCTGAAGAAGGTGTGTCACTGGAGCGAGGCTTTGCAGTTTCCAAACTTTGAGGTTTCAAACATCCATACCATTTCTAATTAGCTTTCTCTGCCTCAAGGTTGTGTTTTAAGATGTGAGCTCACTGCTCCAGAACCATGCCTGCCTGCTGCTGTGGTCCCTTCTAGAATAATTATGGCACTCCATCTGAGACTGTAATCCTCAAATAATTGCTTACTTTTGCACATTACCTTGCTCATGGTGCCTTATCATAGAAATAAAAAAGTAACTAAGAGAGCCTGGGATCCTCTTTTCCTGAGCTCATACACTCCTTTCAGCTTTCATAAACAAGGCTGCAAATAACGTAGACATTCTTGGTTCACTAGTCTTTTTTTTAATTTTTTAAAAATTTTTTCCATTCAAAAATTTACACTTCCTCCCCTCCTCCCATTCCCCTCCTGCTACCCCACTCACTCCCCTCCCACCCCCTCCCTCCTTAAGATAGGGCAGGGAACCCTGCCCTGTGGGAAGTCCAAGGCCCTACCCCCTACATCCAGGACTAGGGAGCTTTGCATCCAAATAGACTAGGGCCCCAAAAAGCCAGCACCTGCAGTAAAAACAAGTCCTAGTGTCTTTATCAATGGCTTCTCAGTCAGCCCCCTTTGTCAGCCACAATCAGAGAGTTCAGTTTGATTGCATGCTCATTCAGTCCCGGTCCAGCTAGATTTCGTGAGCTCACATTAGAACAGGCACACTGTCTCATGCAAAGTCCATTGGTTCCCTAAGTAGAGGCAGGCAAATACCCAGGCAGGGAACACCCTTTCCTCTGACCCAACAACTTGAGATGCTGAGATCTTCCAATGGGGCCCAATTCTAGACTTCTTAAGTGTATAGCCGAGCAGTAGCTAAAAATGAAATAGAACCATGTGTTGTTCTGCTGTTCTTCAACACATGTTTCTCTAAAAGAATGATGCTTTGTATTATATAATCTAATTAAATGATACTTACCACAGTGGTATTTCCGTTTTATATCTTGACAGGCACAAAGCAAAATTGAGCTGAAGAGAAAATTTTGCAAATATTCCTTTTAGGTTCCTTTCTTAGGAAATTAGCATATTCTTAAAACTTCTGCACTAATTTGCCTTTAAGTCTATGCTAATGGCAACTTTTTTTTTTTTAAAAAATCTTCCACTTGTCTACTTTATATAACATGATGGATTTCATTTTCATTTTAAAATATAAATTAATTAATATTATTATTGTGTGTGCACTTGGTGTATGTGTGTGTGTCTCTGTATGTGTATGTGTGTGTGTTCAGGTACATGCCTGCCATGGCATACACATAGAAGTCAAAAGACAATTTTCTGGAGTCAGTTCTATTTCGCTGTGAGTTCTGGGAATCTAGGAATTGAGCTGAGGTCATCAGGTTTGTATGGCAAGCACTTTCACCTGCTTTGCCATCTTAAGCCATCTCACAAGGCAGAAACACTGAATTTTTTTTATAGAGGTGATATCACTTTGCATCATTTGTCAGAATCATTACATCACTGGTGGACATACTGAATTTTTAATGCACATTTACTCCTCAGAAAAACTAGCCTTAGTTATGTTTATACAGTTAACAGAATTGCCCCATAGAAATGCTTTTGAGGATAATCTTTTTGTAATTGGTTGTGAGCTAGAAGAACACTTTCAAAATGTGTTTCACTTTGGATGGGAATCAGAACAACTATGGCCAAATTATCTGGAACCTGGATCTGGACACGGACTCTGAAATGGAAAGATGGAACTGGAAAATGATTCAGGCACCAAGAAAGGGAACAAACGTGTCTCTGAATTCATCTGAGCCATTCTTGGATGGAAAGATGATGGGAAGTTCAAAGAAACCCATTCTGGTTTCTTTTGCTCAACTGACATTGCTCAGAGAGGTAGTTCTTAACCTATTTTGGGGTCAAAGACTTTTTTGAGAATTTGATGGAAGTTTCAGATAATTGCCCAGGAAAAGACTTTCTTACACAAGTAGTTACAGAATTACAGTTTCCAAACAAGAACTTCAGGCAAGGAGTAAGGCAAAGGATTAGGTACAAATTGTAAACTAAAGATCTTATTCAAGAGCTCAGTACTAAATTAGCATTATTTTGTACATGAATGTTTTGAGAATTTCAATCTCATATTTAATTACTTGTTAAATGTGCCTAGAGAATAGCTATATGTATTTGTCATCAGCAATACAAATTTATTTTACTTAAATTAATGCTCCAAGCTACAAAATGGAGTTGACTGTGTCTGTAGTGCCCCAGCAGTTAGTGAGTGTATTGCAATCATTGAGACCCCCTTTCCTGTTTTTACTGGGTTTCACATTTGATTCTTTCTTGCTGATCACTGTACTGCCCAGTCCCTCCCTCATTATTTCTGCTGTGATCTGCCTGTGGGTTTCTAGATGTTTTTCTTATCTACACCAATACAACACGACTACAGTACTTTTTATTCTTGGGCTCAGTCACTCTTAAATTTTTCTACTAGCCTCAAAGGTCATATCTAAAACTTTTAGCACAATATTCAAGATTTACCACCCAAATCTTATATTCCCGTGTTTTGGAAAAAATGTATCTCCTTACCTAGTGACTTCATGTTTCCTTCCAGATATCATACTCTTTCTTAAGAATCTCTTAGTTGGGCAGTGGTGGTGCACAACTTTGATTCTAGCACTTGAAAGGCAGAGGCAGGAGGATCTCTGAGTTTGAGGCCAGGATGGTCTATACTGAAAGTTCCAGGACAACCAAGGACAGCTAAGGCTACACAGAGGAACCATGTCTCAAATAAAGACCACCTCCAGATGCTATCCAAAACAAAAGAACAAAAGCTCTCCATCTCTTCCATCCCTTCCCTACATTGCTTTGCTTGCCTTGTCCTTCTTTTTGTGAGGAGTATTACCTTTGTCTTTCTGAACTTCTAGGGCATTATAATCTACATCTATTTTCAAACCTTTGTTGAGGTGTATCTAATACACTATAAATCAATGTGTCTAAATGTACAATTTAATTGTTTCTTAATAAAACTACAGAATTTCACAATTGTCTTCCACGATCCTGTCCTGCATATATTTTTAACATAAAAACAAATACAGTGTGCTGCTGATGTGTTTCAATGACAGAGCGCTTTCCTGGAATGTGTAACCTTAATTGTTAGGAAGCATGATCAACAAGTAACTTTCATAATTATAACCATTCTGAAGGTATTAACTCCTTTACCAATTATAAACTAAAGGCTTACAGATATTAAGTAATTATTCAAGTCCCACAGCTATTATGAGGCCAAATTAGCTTTGAGGTACAGAACTCCTTGATTACAGAGGACTTATTTTTAGGTAACACGACATAATGATTATATCCTAAAAAAAGTCCCTCTCTAAAATTGTACACCATTAAATAAAAATGTGATCAGTTCTATGCAATGACGTATTCAAAATGTCAGCACATATAAAAAAGGTCAGTAAACATCTGTTTGGTGATTTCATGAGTGCATACCCATGTTTCACAATGAACTTATTTTAGAATTATTCCACCATCGTTAATTTTCTCCAAATGAAGACAATGGTTGTCTTAGCTATGGGATAATTTATGCAACTATCTTGGGGTGGGGTAGAGACAAAAAGTTTTCTTAATCCCAGGGTCACAGAAAGGAAATGAGTAAAGCACTAATTTACGCCACTCTTGAGTCGGCAATCCTTTCTCCGTTCCATTTCTGGATCCTGTTACATAAGGCAGAGTCCCGAGTACACTGTTAAAGATTGTTTGGTTAGAATGAAAAATGAGGGAAAAAAAGAGGCGAAAATAAAGGAGACAGAAAAGAGCAAAGAGAGGAAGGATAGAAGGTAGGAAAAAGTAAGAGGACATGAAAAGAGAAAGAAGTACCTCATTTTGGAGTCTTGTTGAAGCCTCTCTCCAAATGAAAGACAAGAAAACCAACAGAAAAAAAGAGACTGCTGTAAAGGTTGCTTGCATTGTAATATTCCTTATGTAGAAAGATTTCTAATAATAATCATGCTGAAGGATTAAGTCCACAAGACCTTTGAACGTGGTATTTTTCTTTTCCCAGTTATAAACCTGTTTTCCTTTTTTTCTGGGAATCTTCCAAGAAACTTCATTTATGTGGAAAGATGAACTTTAATCCCTATGAAGGCCATTCTTGGTTGTCAACTTGACTATATACCTGGAGCTAACTAAAACCCAAGTGAGAAGAGGTCCGTTTTTTGAAAAAAAAACTTTTATTGATTGTGGATTTCACATCATACATCCTGATTCCATTCACCCCCTGGTCTCTTTGTACCTGCCCTCTGTCCTTGCAACCCTTCCCCCCCCCAATAAAATGAAATAAAATCAAATTTAAACGAAAAACATTTCATTGTACAAGCTATAGTGTGGCCCAGTGAGTCACACAGTAATGAGTCAGTGGTCTGGTTCAAGGCCTCTGACTTCTGCTACACCATTGATACTAGGTGCTCACTGGGAGTTCTCTGGGATATCCTATTGTTCCTCTGTGTCATGAGGATCCTACAATTTTGATCTGTAGGACTGGCCCCTTCATGTGTTCCAGTAGTTCATAAATTGGGTAGATGTTGGGGTGGGCCCACTCATAGCCCTGATTCTAGGCCTGGGTGGTAGCTGGGTTGGTCAGCCCACCAGCTCCCCCTTATCCCCAGCACAAGGGTGAACTCTCCAACTGTCCCTCACTAGCTCACCCAATATAACAGGCAACAATAAACAGAACCAGTTCTGTTCTCACGCCTTCAGGGACTGGCTCAACTGCACCCACACCATCAGGGCCAGTTTTACTGTGTTGCCAGGCTAGGTAGAGGGCCCACTCTCCCTAGCGCTGCAGCTGGTGAGGGGCAGTACCAGCTCTCCTGCACTCATGTCCCTGAGACCAGCTCTCACACCTATCACAGGTAGAGAGGGGTAGGAGGAAGAAGGCAACTTTCCCTCATCTATGCTACTACATGGCAGATGAGGGGAAAGAAGGATCAGCTCTCCTTTCTCACACCCTCTGTGCCAGCTCACCAATGCCCCAGCCAACAGGGTCACCTGTACTATGCTGCCAAGGTGAGGTGTAGGACCCATTTTCCTGGAGTACTGCAGCTGATAACAGGCAGGACCAGATATCTTGCTCTCATGACCCTGGGTCCAGTTCTCTTACATGCTGCGGGTGGCGAGGAGTGAGGGGCTGACGGGGCATCTCTTCCCTTACCCACGCTGCCACATGAAAGGTGAATAGTGGGGAGGCGGGGCAGCTCTCCTACTTTCATGCCCTCAGGACAAGCTTACTCTCACCTTCACCAACAGGGTCAGCTCTACTATGCTGCACAGGTAAGGTGTGGAGACTGCTCTCCAGAGTGCTGCAACAGGTGAGGAGCAGGGCCAGCTCTGCCACAGGTGGAAACGGATGGGCGGGGCTTCTCTCTGACCCATGGAGCTGCATGGCAGATGAGGGGTGGGGCCAGTTCTTCCTAGTGCTGCAGTCAGTGAGGGTCCGGGTCAACAATGCAGTCCTATACCTAAGGCATCAGTGGTAACCAGAGCCACAGACATCAATAGAGACTACAGATATGACAGGTCAGGAACCTAGATATGGCCTTGGCAGCAGCCCAGGGCCAGATGTCATCATGGCCTTTAATGATAAGCAAGCCACCCACCTCAGTATGATCTTCACCGCCTTTGCTCTTTGGATCTGCCTCTCTCCACATGACATGAAACATTCTGCTCCCCTCTCTCTCCATATATTTATTTGCTCACCATAATGGTGCTCAACTACGTGGCACCTCAAGGGTTTCTCTTACTCACCCAGGGCCAGCTTCCCAGGCAGGTGTGTGAGGAGAGAGATGCTTTTAATATGGATCTTTTATGAAGGGAAGATACAGCTTTAATCCAGATTATTTGAGGTGGGAGAAAATCCCCTTTAATCTGGGCCGCTCCTTCTGCTGGCAACCTATATAAAGAACATGGAAGAAGGAATCTCTTTCTATGCCTGATTGCCCTCACTCTGCTGACAAGTCCATTTCTTTACTAGCATTAGCACCTGCTTCTTTGGGATTCCAGAATACATGAAAGACCTGCTGAGACATTCAGCCTCATAGACTGAACAATTTTTGAATTCTTGGACTTTGCATTGGTAGACAGCATTGTTGGACGAACTAGGTGGACTACAACCTGTGAGTCATTGTAATATCCCCTTTATATATACATTCACTCCATCAGTTCTGTTTCTCTAGACACTAGAGAACCCTGACAAATACAATCCACTTATAAAACCTTTCTTTATTAGACTGTAATCCTACCAAAGGCACCCAAATAACAATGTTATGGTTTCATTTATTATTAATCCTACAGATTTGAGGAGAAATGCCACCAACCCAAATTATCATGAACAAATTAATTAAGCAATATTTATCTATCTATTTATTTGATTTGTGGACATGGGTTGCCTCCCCTTAAGGTGTAGTTCAAGAGGTCAGCATTAAACATGGAGATAATAAGGGTTTTTATAGTCTAGAGGTAGGGGGTTTTCAAACGAAGGATTTGGCAGGCAAATCAGCAGGGTTCCAGAAGCAGAGCAGAAGCACATCAACTTGATCATAACAACTTGAAACAAAGACACAGTTGCAAGGCAGTCATAATTACAGGTGATCATAATAGCCTTTTGAAGTAAAGGTATGGTTGCCATTACCCAAAAAAAGGCAACACAAAACTATCTGTAGTTAGGGTTACAAGTGGAGAATCCTCGAGAAACAGATATTTAATCACAAACAGGAATGAATCTAGTTTGTCTTTACTATAAGATGGCTTTTAAGAGTAAGATGGAGTCAGACTGGTTTCCCATCATTAAAAAGGAGAAAAATGAATCTCTTAGCAATGAATTAAACTATAGTTTAAAAAGTCTCAGATGATGAGACTATTCCTTAGCTATTCACATCCATGCTTGTGTGTGACTTTATCCTTCCATGAGTCTCTTTATTTTCATTAGCCCATGTTTAAATCATGATAAATATCTTATTAGTAAGATTCTGTTTCATACTAGTTCATCTTAAGATTGATTTCTGTGCTATACATTCTTCAGCAGATTGATGGTCTCTAAAAGGACTGACTCCCGAGCATCAATGTTTGCTGGCCTATGCTTATCTGTGTCTGCAAAACCTGGGATTGAGGACCAGAAGGAATGCGGCGAGCTAATGTCGAATGCTGTAGACAACCTCATTTCAGTCTCTGGTACTTTCATATGTGAATGTAACAAAGAAAGCAATGATCCAAAGAAGATTGTTTGAGTTCAGAAAGATATTATCAGAACAACAAGTAAACAACTTCCCTAAGTACATAGGAAATATCGACAGAGCAGTCCTTTTCCAGAACTTTCCCAGGGCAGACCAATTTAAACACAATTGCCTGACATGTACTATAGATTATTTCTGGGAAAGCACAAAAGCAAGGCAGAAGGCCATATCCAGGCTCAGGCTACACTGACCAACTTGGGTTCTTTATCTATGATCTGACATCCAGCAAGACTTCCAATGTCCCACATATCGTACAATAAATCAAATTTATATGTTCGCCACGGAAGCCACAAAATCATATCCAATGACAACCCAGGGAACAAAATGCACCTGAGGTAGGAGGCCTTCCGCCTTTTCTCCTGGAGCCTCTCTCACAGTTCCTCAAGACGTTGTTCACCGTATATCGGCCTCACTCTTGTGATCATGTTCGGACATCCAGGCTGCTGCTGGCACTAGTATTCTGCCACATGCGGCCTATGTCCCACTGTCAAAAGGAATGCATGCTGTCACCTTACCTTCTTAAGGTGATGAAAGGGCAAGCTCTATCAGCACACTCCTGAGCTATTCTCCCTCCCCATAGTCTCTTTTGAGTGCCCTGAGGTGGTGGGATATTTTAAAGAGTGTGGACCTAGAACATTATAAGCAGATGAACCTATTTTGTTGTTGGTGGTGGCAGCTTTAAGTTCCTATTTTGTAGCAATTAAACTTTCCAAATATAAGGAATAGAAAGAGGGAACATACATAAAGTATAGGAAAAGGAAAGAAAGGAATAAACTCATAAATGGAAAGAAGAAAGGAATAAAGAACACAGTGATTGTTGAAAGATGAAAATATAAAGAAATTAAAAGGAAGGGAGACAAGACGGGGAAATTAAAAGAGAAAAGAAAATGTGTAATGTGGAAAAATTTGGAGGTAACACGACAAGGCTGTCCACTCTCTCCATACCTCTTCAATATAGTGCTTGAAGTTCTAGCAATAGCAATAAGACAACATAAGGAGATCAAGGGGATTCGTATTGGAAAGGATGAAGTTAAACTTTCGTTATTTGCTGACGATATGATAGTATACATAAGTGACCACAAAAACTCTACCAAAGAACTCCTACAGCTGATAAACACCTTTAGTAACATGGCAGGATACAAGATCAACTCCAAAAAATCAGTGGCCCTCCTATACACAAAGGATAAAGAAGCAGAGAGGGAAATCAGAGAAACATCACCTTTCACGATAGCCACAAATAGCATAAAATATCTTGGGGTTACTCTAACCAAGGAAGTGAAAGACCTATTTGACAAGAACTTTAAGTCTTTGAAGAAAGAAATTGAGGAGGATACCAGAAAATGGAAAGACCTCCCCTGCTCTTGGATTGGGAGAATCAACATAGTAAAAATGGCAATTCTACCAAAAGCAATCTATAGATTCAATGCAATCCCCATCAAAATCCCATCAAACTTCTTCACAGACCTTGAGAGAACAATAATCAAGTTTATATGGCAAAACAAAAAACCCAGGATAGCCAAAACAATCTTATACAATAAAGGAACTTCTGGAGGCATTACCATCCCTGACTTCAAACTCTATTACAGAGCTACAGTATTGAAAACAGCTTGGTATTGGCATAAGAACAGAGACGTCGACCTATGGAATCGAATAGAAGACCCAGATATTAACCCACAAACCTATGAACACCTAATTTTCGACAAGGGAGCTAAAGGTATACAATGGAAGAAGGAAAGCATCTTTAACAAATGGTGCTGGCATAACTGGATGTCAACCTGTAAAAGAATGAAAGTAGATCCATATCTATCACCATGCACAAAACTCAAGTCCAAATGGATTAAAGACATTAACATTAATCTGTCCACTTTGAACCTGATAGAAGAGAAAGTGGGAAGTAGTCTACAAGATATAGGCACAGGAGGCCTCTTCCTAAGTAGGACCCCAGCAGCACAGACAATAAGAGAAACAATGAAAAAATGGGATCTACTGAAACTGAGAAGCTTCTGTAAAGCAAAGGACACTGTCAGTAAGAGAAAAAGGCTGCCTTCTGACTGGGAGAAGATCTTCACCAACCCCTCATCAGACAAAGGTCTGATCTCCAAAATATACAAAGAACTCAAGAAACTAGACACTAAAACTCTAATTAACCCAATTAAAAAATGGGGTACTGAACTGAACAGAGAATTCACAACAGATGAACTTCGAATGGCCAGAAGACACTTAAGGTCATGCTCAACCTCCTTAGTGATCAGGGAAATGCAAATCAAAATCACTTTGAGATACCATCTTACACCTGTCAGAATAGTTAAAGTCAAAAACACCAATGATATCCTATGCTGGAGAGGATGTGGGGTGAGGGGAACACTCATCCATTGTTGGTGGGAATGCAAACTTGTGCAGCCACTGTGGAAATCAGTGTGGCGGTTTCTCAGGAAACTGGGAGTCAACCTCCCTCAGGACCCAGCAATTCCACTCTTGGGAATATACCCTAGAGATTCCCTAACATACTACAAAAGCATTTCTTCTACTATGTTCATAGCAGCACTCTTTGTAATAGCCAGAACCTGGAAACAGCCTAGGTGCCCCTCAATAGAAGAATGGTTAAAAAAGGTGTGGAACATATACACATTAGAGTTTTACTCAGCGGTAAAAAACAATGACTTCTTGAATTTTGCATGCAAATGGATGGAAATAGAAAACGCTTTACTGAATGAGGTAAGCCAGACCCAAAAAGAGGAACACGGTATGTATTCACTAATAAGTGGATTCTAACCATAATTAAAGGTCTTTGAGCCTATTATTCGTGATCCTAGAGAAGCTAAATAAGAAGATGAACCTGATGAAGATTATTTAGCTATCCGCCAGGAGGTAGGAAATAGACAAGAGTCCCAGGTAACCTCGGGTGCATTGGGGGGGGGGTGGGAGGGTTGTTGGAAGGGGAGAGGGTTAGAGAGAAGGGAGTAGGGGAGGAATGGGGAAAGCTCGGTGGACCGGGATGGGGGGGAGGGAGGAAGGATGAATATGGGATCAGGGAAGAATATATTTCATCTAAGGGAGTCATTTTAGGGTTTACAGGAGATTTGATTATATATGGGATCCCAGGTCCAAGGAGAGATCCCCAGATTGTTCTCTGGACAGAGGAGAGGGTGCCTGAACCGGCCTTGGCCCATAACCATACTGATGTATATTTTGCTTATCACCATAGATCCTTCATCTGGCGAAGGATGGCGATACAGACGGAGACCCACATTGGAGCACCGGACTGAGCCCCCCAAGGTCCAAATGAAGGACGAAGAAAATGAAAAAGGAAATAAGGACTGCGAGGGATGCGATCACCCACTGATACAAGGGGACGGAACTAATGAGAGTTTATCAAAGCCAGTTGGACTGGGACTGAACGAGGACGTGATCTAACCAGATTCTCAGAATTTGGCCGGATTCTCTGAATGTGGCTGGCCCGAAGTCTTTCTGAAAAGCCATTGACTATGACACTGGGACTTGTTTCCTCTGCATATACTGGATTTTTGGGATCCAGTCTGTTTGGATGCTCACCTTCCTGGACCTGGAGGGAGGGGGGAGGGACTTGAACTTCCCACAGGGCAGGAAACCCTGACTGCCCTAAGGGATGAAGAGGGAGTAGGGGGAGTGGGAGGGTGTTGGGAAGAGGGGCGGAAAAGGAAACTTTTCTAATTTAATAAAATTACTTTAAAAAAAACCAAATGCACAAAAATAAATTACTGTAGTAGTTCATGGAATGTATCTATATTTCTTATTTTATCCAGTCCTCTCCAGGTATAACTTTTCAAGACATTTTTTTTTTAAAAAAAAGAGCACTGATTATTTATTTATTTATTTTGCACCAGGGACATACACAGTCATTAACTATTAAATTGTTGGTGATATATGTTAAAGATGCAAGTGAGAGAATAATACTGGTGCTACCAATAAACACACAAATTGATGCCCTCCTGAGTCAAGATGACAATCATCACTAAAACTCTCAGCTGTCTTTATGAATATTTCTACTTTAAAATGTTGTGGGAAATAGACATATTCCTACCTAAGTATTAAGGGATATGAAACAGTCACTGCAGAAGGCAGAAAAGCTTGAGATGGAGTTCTCCATCTGTGAAAATAAGATGTCTTTGGAACATCTCAATTTTTTTACCACTGACATTCCATGAGAATAGAATGAGTGAAAGGTGGGTTATTTAAACTGTAAAATACACGGACAAAATCGCATACACTGAAGAGAAAAACATAGTATAAAAAAAGCTCCTCTGTAGTTGAGGGACATCTAGGTTGTTTTCAGGTTCTTGCTATTACAAATAATGCCACTATGAATATAATTGAACACATGTCCTTGTGGTATGATTGAGCATCCTTTGGGTATATGCCCAACAGTGGTATTGCTCTGTATTGAGGTAGATTGTTTCATAATTTACACAGTGAAGTACTACATAGTGATAAAAAATGGCATCCTGAAACTTGCAGGCAAATGGATGGAGTTATAAAAAAAACATTGAGTGAAGCAATCAAGACCCAGAAAGAAAAATATAATATGTATTTACTGTTAAGTGGCTTCTAGACATAAAGCAAAGAAAAACCAACCTTTTGTCCACAACTCCAGAGAACCTAAACAACAAAGAGGACCCTAAGAGAGACGGACATAGATCTACATAGGAAGGAGAAAAAAAGACAAAATCTCCTGAGTAAATTGGGAGCATGGGAGTCATGGGAGAGGGTAGATGGGAAGGAAGAGGAAGGGAGAGGAGCAGAAAAAATGTGTGGCTCAATTAAAAAAAAACCAACTCCTTATAGAAATATAGCTTGTAACTAACATATGCTAGATCATTATAAACAAAAACCCCTAAAACCATACAGTTATGGTGTAGGAGTTTTTCTGTATTTGCGTTGCTTTCATTGGTTGAATAAAGAAACTGCCTTGGCCTTTTGATAGGGTGGAACTTAGATAGGTGGGAAGACAGAACTGAATTCTGGGAGGAAGAAGGCAATGTGGCAGATGCCATGAAGCTTCTTCCTGAGACTGATGCTGGTTAGAATCTTTCTCGGTAATCTATGACCTTGTGGTGTTACACAGATTGGGAGAAATGGGTTAGATCAGGATGTGAAAGTTGACAAAGAAGAGGCTAGATATAATGGGCCAGTCAGTAATTTAATTGATACAATTTCTGTGTGGTTATTTCGGGGGTTAAGCTAGCCAGATGGCGGGATGCAGCCGCTCCTCATACAGCATAGTCATAATGAACTCTTTCAACTTCTTGACTTTGTTCTAAGTCACAAATACGTCACCATGAGGCTGGCACTGTCATTAATCATATTATCAATTTCCTATTTTGCTTACTTTTATAAACAGAAAACCTCAATGGCAGTTAGGTTTATTCATGTACCTATGGTCACACATTGGAGTTGTAGGTCTGTCTACAGCCAGACTAGAAACAATACAGTTCCAGACTAGCATCACCAATACTTGACTGAGTCTATAACTCTACATCTCCAGTGTGCTTTTGTTCATTTGCGGGAACAAAAACAAATCCACCCTTCATCTTCTCCACTGGTTTTACCTGTTATCTCTCCGTGGTTAATCATTTTGGTTGTTGCTGCATCTGTTTCTAATTTATATAATTTTGTAATCATTTTAGTGACCGTCCCTTACAATTCTCTGGAATGTATCTAACCACCTACTGATTCATAGTCAGAAAGCCGTGTGTACTGAGGAATTTATACAATGTGAGGCAATAAGTTGATATTCATTACTTCAATCCAAAAAAAATATTGAGAAATCTCTTCTATTCCCCCCAATAAAGGACTCTTCAGTTTTGAACTCTCCAAAAAAAAAAAAAAAAAAAAAAAAAAGAAAGAAAGAAAAATTTGGAGGTAACAAAAAAGAAAGAAAAGCTTAGCTCAGTTTCAGCCAGGTCTGTGTATACGAAAAGAAAACTTTCTGAGTTCATGGTTTAACCACAGACTTTGAAGCACAGCTTGAGCTGGAAAGTCTTTTACTGCTGGAAAGCTTCCTCTCGCATAGGATCTCCTGAGTCCCAGGCAATGCTTGAAGGCAAACCTGGAAGCCCTGTTTTCCATTTCCACAAGGGAAGTAAGTATTCTTGCCTTCTGTGAGCCAGACATGGAAGAACTGAGTTCACAAGTGTTCAGTGCCAAGTGCATGTGCGTTCTGCATTGCTCTTGGGAGGTCAGCTTGCTTATGCCTTTCTTGATCCCGGTCCAGTGTGATTTCACTCATTGTGACAGGGATTCTGCATCGGGTTGTTAAAAGTGGTCCTCATTAAGCGAACATTAGACCACTCTGCAAGGCAGGATAAAGCAAGCTGTGGCCTAGGATGGGGAGTCTGCAAACAGAAGGAATGTTGGACTCTGCTATTCAAGGTTTAAGTTAAGCTCTCAAAATAATTCATGAATTATGCACATCTTTGAATTTTGCTTGTGCATGGACAATGGCTTTTGTTTATCTGAAAAAATTTGCATAACCATTTCTCCTTAACTGCCGCATTCTTCAAGATGATTTACTGTTTGTTATATTAATCTCCCACAGATAGTGGCGAACTTTGTTCATTGTGTTATAGTTGACCCCATCTCCTTACATATTCTGGGGAATTTTAAAAATATTAAGCACCAGGTCCTTTTATTAGGAATTTTTTATCTGGTGGATCTATATTTGCTCCCTATAGATGACAGTCATTGAGGGTTCTGCTCCTTCCTGTCTGCCGTACCATCTAGCCGCACTCCTACTCAATCCTTTCTCCATGTTGCCCTAAATGAACCATAGGCTCAAGTATTCTCTGATGACTTTGGATACCCTTATTTCTGAACTCTGTGATAGAGAATCATCCGGGAAGATCTCTGTGTCAGCCTTGGATATATATGTGCACCCACATATATGTAAGCATGCATATAAGCATGCAACACATACATAACTGTTTCTTTTGATTACAATAAAAATCATAAATGAAAACCAGAATTTCATCCTATTTTTAACTCTCTTATTTTCTTCTGAGAGAGTGTGTTATAGGTAAATTAAATCTCATTTAAGTATCAGATGTATTTTTAGTTCTGAGATGGGTTAGCATATTTGCGCTACATAGATTGGAATCTTGGGCTTTAAGATGGTCAGATTCTAATCAAAGCCATAGGTTAGGATCATAGGGAAATTCACCATGACATAGCATTTAGGTGTCAAGATATTATGAGTCCTCTTTGATCAAATCCTGCAGAGTGAGGAGAAAGAAAGCAAGGCGTGGAAATCGGAAAACAGACCTTCAGTGCTTTACAATGGTCTCTGGCATCCCCTGGGATGAGGTAGAACTGTCTGAGATAGGTGAGCAGAGGCCTTGGCTACCTACCTTGACTGATCAATGTGAACTCTCCCTGGAGGGGAAGGTCCTGAGGCAAGGTGGCTTTGCAGAGCCTGATAATTCCTCAATGGGCAAATAGCTGAACATTTTCTGATAAGAGAAGGGGTGCTTGACAGTACATGACAAGTCTGTTGCATTATAGATGATATACTATGTATCATATAATTCCGATATGGATGTATTTAAAATGATATGCCTAAACTGGGCGGTGGTGGCACACACCTTTAATCCCAGCACTTGGGAGGCAGAGGCAGGTGGATCTCTGTGAGTTTGAGACCAGCCTGGCCTACAAGAACTAGTTCCAGGTCAGGCTCCAAGGCAACACAGAGAAATCCTGGCTTGAAAAACAAAAACAAAAACAAAAACAAAAACAAAAAGCCTAACTCTCAAGTCCTGAAATTCTGTATGTAGTTTATTTAATTAGGAACACACTGTCAAAAAATACAGACAGTTGACCAAATGTATGTCTTTGGAGAAGTAAGAGATGAAAAAGTGTAATGATTTCAAAATAAGAACTGTATATGCAATTAAAGGAAATCAATGACTGTGGACTAATCATGTTTAGCAGGTGAACATGATTTCTGTGAAAGTTTGGTGACGTGAGTTCAATCCCTGGAAGCTGGTCCCAAGTAGTTGTTCTCTGACATCCACAAACACACTTGACCTACCAGCCCCGGCTCCCCCATGTTCCCAGCTACTGAGAAGTCTGTGTCTCGATTGATTCTGTCTCCCATTATGTGTCTTATCCTTTCCCTCCCTGTTCCTCATGTTTTACTTTCTAATACCCATTTCATCTTCTTCCCTGCTTTCTTTTCTCTTTCCTTTGTGCCTTTTTTCTTTCTCTAATTAATACAGACTGCCCCCCCCATTCTCACATACACAAGCACTCACATGCATACCATGTATTGAATATGCTGTAGTGTGAGTCCTACAAACATGGCCGAGATGAAATCTTATTTTGAAAAACATAATGAAACTCAGACAATCAAGGTGAAATTTTCTACCTTGACACAGTCCATATCTCTCAGAAGAGTGTTTCCACTTAGGAAGCCAAATTCCCAAACACTGAAGGGGTTGGTCTCTAAATGGTCTTCTGTTTGAATCATCTGAGATGGAATCAAACCCGTGACCTGGCTCCATGCCAGACGTAAGAATCCTGCTGAATGATTTCCCTTGTCTTCTGCTAATCACCATCATGTTGATTGCTGTTGCTGATGAGGTAAATTCCCTGAGCAAGCTGAGGCAATATTTTCCAAGGGAAAGTGAGTTTTGTTTTGAATTTTCTTCCCTTACCATTGCAAACTATGCTCACATCTCAGCTCTGGTCTGCCCGCAGACGACCATCTGGCCCACAGCTGCTGTATTCCAGTGGAAACTCCAGCAGCAGCAGTCCAAGGACTCCTTTTTGCTTCTTGTAAATAAAGATGTCTATGTTATAGGTTATTGCAACACTAGTACTGAAAAGTCAACAACTGTTGCTTCCTTTCATTCTTCTTTCTATAAATGGCTGTTTCTATCAGGGGGCATAGATATAAAGCATACAGGTAGACTTAAACTATGAGCATGACCACTTGTGTGTCATCACGTTGAAAGTACAACTCGGGGTAAAAATAGAAACTGAAGCATCAACATCAGAATCAATATAGCCACATCAACATTAATGTGGCCAGAAAAGCCTCCTGCTTGACTGCAGTTTCAATCATGGAAAATAACTTGTTCCTTCACTTTTCTTTCTCTTGTTCCAACCAAACCTGGTGATGTGGTTATGAACAACAGTAGGTAATACGTGTTTGTTAAACTTGTTGAATGTATCACAAGCATCTTCTTACTAAATTCTCTTAACCTTACTCTAAAGTAGTTAAGCATGTTACTTCTTTCATCCCAAGAAGATGACTCCATTGTCCAGAGTCACACAGTCTATACCAGTCTAATTCCATGTGATTCCTAAATAGATTATTGTAATCCACTGTAAAAGAGGAGTCCTGAATTATCCAACCATGAGACTTTGATGTAAAACACAGATCCTGGGCCATAGAAGATGATAAAAAGCAAAACAAAACAAAGTTCAGATAGTATCTGGTATCCTGTTTGTTCCTAGGATGTTGATCCAGATACTTAGTCCCATATTCTTCATGGACAGCATCCCCTCTTTCCTCTGTATGCTTTCATTTTCAGGCTTCAAGATGTAGACAGAGCTTTATGGTAAAAATAGTTCTACTGAGATGTTTACTAATATGGATATTTAAATGTTATACTGTAAAGACACTTTAACTATGTAGCATGAGTCTAATACTCAAAGAGAAGGCCCAGTCTAAACTGAAACTGCACTAATTTTTGAGATTTTGTGAGGATCGTAGAAGTCTTGTGTGCACTTTCATCTGGAATCTTTTTTCTCATTTTTTTGATGATTCCTGAACTTTTATTCTTGAAATTTCATTTTTTCATTGCTGGTATTAAGCAAAGCCAGACATTTTAAGCTTTAATGACCATAATATTAAGTCTTAAAGAACTTTTCATCTCTCCTTTCCAGAGCCTTTTGCCGTCAGACTGGCTGTGAGCTTTGCTTTGCTTTCTCACTTTATGCTTCTGTCTCAGAAATACCATCAAAATAACCTCATGGCCAATATTTGATCTGAGACCGATGATCCCCACAGTGTGTCAGTGCCTCTCTCTTAAGACTTGAGCTTCCTCACAGAGAATAAGAGGACTTACAGATTTACTTTGCAAATGAAGAAAACAAGACTTAATTCACCACATTTCTGGCTCCAAATTCACTGCTGGTAGATAAAGACCTGATATGCTCTTCATGCATAGCTTTCCCATCATGCATTTCCTGTTCTTAACATTCCCTCTGACAGTGTGACTTATATTAGAATTATCTAGAATGCTATATATAGCAAAAGCTAGACCCAAAGTATTCCCAAATAATTCCTTTGGTATGGGAGGAGCCTGGCCATCAGAATTTGCATGTGATCTTCAATTTTGATGTGAGAACCTTCGATCTGTCATGCTTATTTCCATGACACTTGGTGAACCACAGAGAACTCTACGAATGGCAAGCAGTATAAATATTAGAGATTTCTTTTTTGTAGCACTTGTTGAAAGCCGTGCTGTTAAACTAATGACTCCTTGGAAAAATAAGTTTTCTGTGGCTTCAGAGGCTTGAGAATCCAACTATTTTGTCATTCCAGCAGATGGTTTTCCACTCAGGATTGCATGATGCCCCAAGTAAACACAAGGCGAAGGTGATCATTTCAGTGTTGTGACTTGTGATACTTATCACGTTGCTTATGCTGCTGTGGATATAATACTTATGAGAGCTACCACCAGCTCATACGTGGCCTGTTCTCCAGAGGGAAAACATTAGCTAGTTTATCATTTCTCAGAAGTTAGCATATTTTCCAATGAATAAATTCCTGTCTTCTTCTGGGTTTGAAGCAATAACATTTTAGATGTGATCAGTGGTTTGGATTCAGAAGCAGAGTCTGCTAACTTCTGGGGAGGAAGTCTAGTTTGCTAAGCACCAATAGGAACACAGTAGGCATGCTAAGGGGCCAGTCCCCTAAACTGACCTGCAGTTCATTGTATGGGGATGGGGTTTACTCTTCCATTCTTCCTCCTAGTTCCCTGGAAAATCATGGATTTAATATGATGGAGACATTACAGGCAAATATTATTTTCTGAATAATGAAAATCTGGTTCATCAGAAGCTTCAAATAATCAGAATGCCAATTTGTTTTGCTAAAAAGATATTAACTCTTTTTTTGTTGTTATTTGGTTTTTGGGTTTTCAAGACAGGGTTTCTTTGTGTAGTCCTAGCTGTACTGGAACTCACTCTGTAGACCAGGCTCACAACTCCCAGAGCCATACCTGCCTTTGCCACCCAAGTTCTGTGATTAAAGGAGTGTGCCACCATTTCCCGGCAGATATGAGTTCTCACCTGGTAAATTATAAAGGCAATTTTAAAAGAGACTATAAGAAAAACACCCTCCCACTTATCATCCACATTCTATGAGATGGTGGGAACTGAAAGTTGGGAATGGTTTGTATCTGTCTATCATTCTCAACCACAGATGATCATGCCACAAGTTTTGGCAAATAAAGTCACCTTGCCCTGTAAATACTATTTGTTGAAAAACTGGTTATACAGTGGGCTATAATTTTTTTCCTTTTATTGAATGAAAATAAAAATGCAACACACTAAAATCTTTAGGACTCAATGAAGGCAGTCCTAAGAAGAAAGTATATAGTGCTAAGGTGCCTATATCAGAATGACTACAGTATAGGGAAGCCACACACCTGAAATTGCAACAATACAGTTGCTTAAATAAAAACAGTGCATGCTACAGCTCCTTTAAGAGAGGTCTTCCTGATTCAGTGGTAGCAAAAAATAAACAAACAAACAAAACACACAGTTTCAAAAAGGGTGGCATCCTGATTTGCTAGCACAAATGGCTCTGACTCTTTTGTGAGGTCAGACTTTGAAGTATTTAAATGGGGTTTGTGACCAGGGTGCTACAACTCGCCTAATGGCAACATAGACCTGCTGTGTGCCTGAAAATGGGGTAATGTGCATGACTCTCAGAGTCAGCAAACATGCCTTAGCCATGTTGGACTGGGCAGAGACAGCAGAACTGCAGAGTTGATCCTAGCCATGCCCAATTATCATTTAAAAAAAAAAGCAGTTCTGGTCAGAAAAGGATTACAGATATGCAATAAAGACAAACACAGATGGAAAAGACCTCTAAATGGGTCACAGTGTTGGGAGAGAAGAAAAAGAGTATGGAGAGTTATAAAAAGAAGTAAATGGTTTTAAAAAAATAAAGTCTTTAAAGAGACAGAGTACAGACAGTCATAGATTAAAAAGAGTAAAGAAAAATAAGCCAGGTAAAGATGAAATATAAACAGAGAGCTGTATTATGTATACTATTGTGTTTTCTTTAAATTATTTGACTGTGAAAGCACTAAGTACAGAGAGACATTTTATTGTATAGGCTACTAACCTAAACCAACATACACATTTTAAAGGTAGTTTGACTTCAGAATTTGGGTCTAAGGATTTGTTGCTTTGGAAAAGAGATTCTTCTTTTGTTTCCACAGAACTTGAGAACCTGTGGATTTCTTCCAGACTAATGTTGTTTGGTGAACCAAAACCAACCAAAAGGTTGCCATGAACACCCCCCAAAATTACTTTGCCCAACAAAAAACAGGAAGCAGTTTGGAGAGAACGATACCCAAATTCCCAAATATTGTTTATAAAAGTTTGTTTACATGTAAAGGGGGTATACTACAGAGATTTGCATTGGTATAGATCTTGCTTTATTGATACAGATTTAAGGTCAATTTTGTATATGTATATTTCTGCTCTTGATTAAGGTATTGTGTTTGTGCAGCTCATTTAAACATGTAATGTATAATTAAGAAATACAGGTTAATAGAGAGTCATCCATAATAGTCAAATTTGTAGTTAGGTTTTATATATATATTAGATATACATATTATATAGATATACATATTATATATCTATATATATATTAGATAGACCTATGGAATATGGCATTTAAAATGTTTTAAGAACTTAGACTTTTCATGACATGAGACACATCTGCTTCTGGCAGCACCAGTCTACTTTAAGAGGATGATGGGCATCAAAGAGTCTCCTTTTGGAGTTTGTTAGCATTTTGGGCAAGAAATTGCTCTTGCCTGGACTGCTTGATGTTATGCTGTATGAACTGGACATGCAGGACTCACAGAAAAAATGACTGCTGAAGTGGCCTAAAGAAGGTGAGACAGTCCTCGGGGTTCCTGCTTCATGAAAGAACTGCCAGACATTTTTCGGGACACAGAAAAAAGCAAGCGATGGACTGCGCCATTACAAGGAAGAACAGAGCTTCAGATTTACTGCTTCATGGAAAAGTGTGCTGGAGAAGACAGATGCTCCAGTGATACAGAAGAACTTTGAGTGACTGTCCAGGCAGTGAAATGTCTCTGTCAATTCTAGCATTTTGGAAGTTGCTTACAATGTACTTAAGTAATTAGGTAATTACATACTGTTAACTTAAGTAATATTATATCCTTCTGCAGTCTTTGATGGAGTTGAAGAATAGATAGTAATAGTTTTCCTTAGTTATGATAAAATACAAAGTAAATATAAATATTGTAACTGTACTTCTTGCTTGATACCAGTTTTATTATATGTAATTTTACTATGGTAAAGTTAAAGCCTTCTGTTTTGTTTAAACAGAAAAGGAGAAAAGGTGTGAGAAGTTCTTCTGTATATGTCTTGCTTTTATTGGCTGATGAATAAAGCAGCAGCCTTGTCCTGTGATAGAGCAGAGTAGAGCTGGTGGGGGGAAGCTAAACTAAATTCTGGGATAAAGAAGATGGAGTCATGAGATGCTATGTAGCCGCCAGAGGGGAAAGACACAAGCTGCCAGCTGGAACCTTACTGTTGAAGGAAGCTACTAATTAGTTCTGGCCGCTTAGCCCTGAAACAATCACACAGAAACCACTGCTTGGCCCATTAGCTCTAGCTTCTTAATGACTAACTCTTACATCTTAATTTAACCTATTTCCATTAATCTGTGCATCACCATAAGGTTGTGGCCTACTAGCAAAGTTTCAGCACGTCTGTCTCTGGCAGCAGCTCCATGGCTTCTCTCTGACTCCACCCTTCTTTCTCCCAGCATTCAGCTTAGTTTTCCCTGCCTACCTAAGTCTGCCCTGCTATAGGTCCAAAGCAGTTTTTTTTTATTTATTAATGGTAATCACAGCATACAGAAGCGACTCCCACATCACCTTGCTGATAGACCATGAGCCTTATGGTAAAATATAAAGTAATGGAAATGGGTTAATTCTAAATGTGAGAGCTAGCTAATAATATGCTTAAGCTATTGGCCAAACAGTATTGCAGATAATATAGTTTCTGAGTGATTATTTCATGGACTGGGCATCCAGGAACAGACAAGCAGACTCCAACAACACTTAGCTAAATTGACTAAAATGAAAAAAAATAATAAATCAATAAAATTATAAATGAGATGGAGGATATTATAGCATATAACAATAATTTTCAGAAAACTATAAGGACATATTTTAAAGGCACACTAAGCTGGAAAGTCCAACTGAAATGGAAAAGTCTCTAGATACAGTATAAGAAAATAAAGTAAGATTAAATAATTTAAACTGATTCATTAACCACCATTGAGTTTAAAACAGTAATAAAATCCTTCCCAACAACATAAACAAAGCCAGAGACTAATGGATTCACTGCATAATTCTGTCAAGACTTCTAAGAACTAATATTAGTAATACTTAAATTGTTCTGTAAAATATAAAAGGATGACAGGCATTTAAATCCTTTTAATGATGCAATATTACCCAGACTTCAAAACCAGATGAAGATACAAAAATAACAACAGAACTAAAGACTATCATCTCCCTGATGATCATAGATGCAAAAATTCTCAGTAGATAATGGCAAACCCTATTAAACCATATTAAAATGGTCGTTTATTGTAGTTGGATACTGTTTATTTGTTCCCGGCCACTCAGACCAAAATAACCACACAGAAACTGCATTAATTGAAACACTGTTTAGCCTGTTAGCTTAAACTTCTTATTAACTAACTCTTACATCTTAAATCAACCCATTTCTATTATTCTATGTATTGCCACGAGGCTTGTGGCTTACCAGAAAGGTTCTTGGGTATCTGTCTTTTTCAGCAGCTATATCTCCTTGATTTTTACTACTTTCTCTCCACATATCTGTTTGGAATTCCTGCCTTGCTCTGTTCTGTGCTGTCTAGAGCCCAAAGGAGCTTGTTTATTAACTATTGATAACATAATTACAGCATATAGAGGGGAATACCATATCAACTTTTCTATCTAAATAAAAAGGAAGGTTTTAACTTTAACATAACAAGACTACATACAGTAAAACAGTAATTAAGCAAGAATTATAGTTACAATATTTATATCTACTTTATCTTTTATCATACCTAAGGACAACTATAATTGTAACTATCTATTCTTCAACACCATAAAATACTCTAGAAGGATATAATATTACTTAGTTAACATGAAGTGCACTGTAAGCAACTTCCAAAACTCTATTATTAACAAAGACATCTTGCTGTCTGAATAGTCACCCAAAGTTTTTTTGCAATAGTGGAGCACCCATCTTCAGCCTACAGGCTCATAGTGTCCAGTAAACTTTTCCATGAAACAGTAAATTTGAAGATCTATTTTGCCTTGTAATGGCAATGTTCATCATATGCCTTTTTTTTGTGTCCTGCAAAATGTCTGGCAGTTCTCTCATGAATCAGGAACTCTGAAGAACTGCCTCACCTTCTTTAGGCAACTTCAGCAGTCATTTTTTGAGACTTGCATGTCCGGTTCATACAGCATACTATCAAGCAGTACAGGCAAGAACAGTTTCTTTCCCAAATGGTTAACAAACTCCTTAAGGAGACTCTTCAAAACCCATAATCCTCTTGAAGTAGACTGTGCTGCCAGGAGCAGATAAGTCTCATTGTCATGAAAAGTTGTAAGTTCTTAAACATTTTAAATGCCATATCCTGTTAGTATTTGAAAGATTTGAAGAATACCTATCATCTGAAATATATCTCTGTACATCTCCAAAACCAAACTAACATGACTACAAGCTTGACTATTATAGATGACTCTCTATTAACCTGCATTTTTAAATTATACATTACATTTTTAAATGAGCTGCACAAACACAATACCTTAATCAAGAGCAGAAATATACATATAACAAAATTGACCTTAAATTGGTATCAATAAAGCAAAGTCCACACCAATGCAAAGTATTTCTCTTTATATAATATCTCTTCCCCTCCTTTTTTAGAGAGAGATTGTGACCATTTAACCATTTCTAATCAACACCCATTAAATGAAAATAAACATTTGCAAAGAATCATTTTGGGAATTTAGGCATAGTTTTCTCAAAACTTCTTCTTGCTGTGTTTTGGGTGAAGTATTTTTTTGAGGGAGGGTCATGGAAACCTTTTGGGAAGTCTTGGTCCATCAAATGACATTAGTCTGGAAGGAATCCACAAGTTCTCATCCTCTATGAAAACAAAAGCAGAACCTCTTTTCCAAAGCAACATATCGTAAGACCCAAATTTTGAAATCAAGATACCTTTAAAGTAATTATGTTGGTTTGGCTGGCAGCCCATACAATGAAATGTTTCTCTGTACTTAGCTCATTCAAAGTCAAAAAATTAAAAAACCCACAATAATGTACATAATCAAGACTCTCTGTGTATATTCTATCTTTACATGGTCTATTTTTCTTACTCTATTACTTTTTCTACAAGTTTAATATTTATTTCATTATCTTTACTATTTTAATCTATGACAATCTGTGCTCTTTTATATTATAACTGTCTCTACTCTGTTTACTCTTTCTTTCAATCCTACATACATTTATCTAACATTGTAACTCATTTAGAGGTCTTTTTCCTCTGAATTTGTCTTTATTGCATGCATATATGTAATTATTTTTGACCAGGATCATTTTTTTTTCTTTTAAATGCTAAACAGGTATGGGTAGGACCAATGTTGATTTGCCTTTTGGCTCTGCTCAGTCCAACATGGCAGAGATCTGTTCAGTGCCAGCTCTCTGAGCCATGCTCACAACCCCATTTTTAGGCACACAGCAGGTCCATGTTGCCATTAAGCAAATTGTGGCACTTTGCTCACAAACCCCATTCAAGTGTTCAGCCTCCTGAAAGAGCCATATCCTCTTGTTGTTGTTGAACAAGCCAGGGTTGTTTATGCAACTAGCACAACGAGGAAGCCTTCTTAAGGGAGCTGTGCAGTTTTTGTTGCTATTGCTGAGTTAGGAAACCTTTCTTAAAAGAATATTACCTCTGCTTGTTTCTAGAAAACAGAGCCCACCTGAGAAGGTGTTGCTACCTAAAAGTCATGCTTAGCTTTGTTATTTTGTGTCTAGAGTTCCTTTCCAAGCTTTCTCAGGTTTTATGTGGATGTATTTGGCTCATGTTGGAGTGCCAATTAGTAGTCAGAGGTTTCTTGTTCATTCCTGGCTGCTCAGACTTGAAATAATCACACAAAACTGTATGAATTAAAACACTACTTGGCCTATTAGCTTAATATTCTTATTAACTAACTCTTGCATCTTAAATTAACCTATTTCTATTAATTTTTTATGACTAAGTTGGTTTCATTTCATAGATACAGGGATGGTTTGGTATATGTAAGTCAATAAATGTTATTCATCATGTAAACAGAATCAAATACAGAAATGGCATTGAAATCTGAGATACAGAAAAGGCCTTTAACAAAAATCTGACATCTCTTTACAATAAAAATTATGGAGAGGCTAGGAATTGAGGGAGATTACCTCAAGATGATGAAGGTTATATACAACAAACCTGTAGTCAACATCACTATAACTAGAAAACAATTCTAAATGTTTTCACTAAGACCAGAAGCAAGACAAAGATATCCATGCTTTTCACTCTTGTTCAATATAGTGCTTCAAACCTTAGCTAGAATAGTAAAACAATACAAATATAAAGAGGAGAAGTTGAAGTATATTTGCTGATGATGTGTTTTGTTATATATGAGACTCTGAAGACTTCAATAAACTCTTGGGGCTGATAAATACTATCTGAAAACAGGCAGAATACAGAACTAACACAGACAAATCAGTAGTCTTCTTAGAAACCAATGGCAACTTACCAACATAAATTAGTTTCTGGTGTTGTTGTGGACAAGAGAGTTTCACTTGATATTGTTTTTCTTTTCTTAGGATGTGGTATATTTTTTTCTGACCTCAGACTGTATTGTGTCATAGTGTGGTTTGTTAACTGTCTACTCAGTACACCAGACAAAGGCTTGACATTTATCCAGTATACACAAATGCAATGTAGTAGTCGATTTCCATTTTGATTGGGTTGTGATTGTAGCAAATGCTATAATCCAGATTCCTCTTCAGCAAAGAAGCATTGGCTCATCCAGTTGCGGGGGCTATGGCCAGGCTATGCCCTTTACTGAGATCACTATTGTTTGGACTTGACATTACATTATGTTTATCATTATGCCCCCTTTACGCATTGTTAGCAGAAGATATAAAGGTCCAGTTTCCTTCCTTCAGTGAAGCTCTCAGAGTGAGTCGCTGAGACTTTACAACAGATAAATGTGACCTTTGTCTCAGTCCTGCCTGCTTACTTTCTATTCCACAGATACCAATCAGACACCCTACCCAATAAACACCCTACACAATGACATTCTTCCTGCAGAACTTTCCCTGTCACAACTTACAGTGGGGCCCATGCTATTCAGATGTTGAGAATTTTCAGTAGCAGCCTTGGCTGGGTGCTCTTGAGCCCTGGTTTATATCAGGATACAGTCACGTGTGTTGTAGTCTGTGAACCTTTCCTTAAAGAATTTGTGTGTCATTTTCTTCCTCTTGTTCCCTCTGTTTTTCTAAATAGCTTTAGCTAAGAGTTTGACTTCATTTATTCATCTTTTTACTATCTTCTACTTATTATATTTCTATAGCTTGTACTGCTATTTCCTTGTCTGTATTCAGTAATTTGATTATTGTAAGTTCATTTCCAAATGTACTTTATCATCATTTTCTCTACCTTCTACACCTCCCCACATTTCTTTTTCTCCATTTACCTTCTTTCAATTTTATTAATATAATATTTCCTATTTATACCCTTATAATAGGTAAAGCACAGTATTGAAAATTAAATCTGTTCCATTAGTTTTAGACCTAGAAGAACTTTTGCTTAGCAGGCTTTAGTGACTGAACTTATTCAAAAATTTATTTGCATGTTTATTTAAAAATTAGGTTGATGCCTCTGTGTTTAGACTGTTAGGTTGTTCATACAGTTTCATGGTGTATATTCTCTGCCTCTACTGTGTTCTTATCCTTCAGTTCTACTTGTCCAGAAACCCTTGGCAGGGCCACATGCTAATTTCCATTTGTGTATATTTCTCTGATATTCTGTTCCTTAGCTTCTGATCTCTCTCTTTGCCAGGAGCATTATTCATGTCATTGCAGAAACACCATAAAATTATAGAAATGAACATTTTAAACAAACAAAACATGTCCCTGGAGAAGGCCAGAGAACTTGCTTTGGGATTTTAAAGAGAGTGTTTCAGAGCCATACAAAAAAAATCAATAAATTAGTTGAGGTGAAGCAGGATTACAGAAACTGCTGTATCTGAGGATGGCAAAGAAATTAGCTTTCCTCTCCAAGTTTGTGCCTTATTCGGGGAAAAATAAATGTAGTAACTGTTTATATTCAGTGGAAATAGCAGAAAAAACTGGACCACAATCTGAATTACAGGGAAACCAAGAATGACAAACTTAAGGCTTTCATCATGAAACTGAAATTTTAAATACTCACCTAAATAACATTGTTTGAAGTCAAATGGAGTAACATAGTTCATGATGAGCTATTCTAGCATACTTGTAAGCACTGGTGAGCATGCTCCCAGTTTCATGGACCATAAACTTATGAAAATGACAAGAAATAGAGAGCTAATTTCTGATTTCTGAGAAACAGAAGCTACGGCTTTATATCCAGGTGCTGTCGTGATGAGGCAGGAGCAAAGGCCTAGAATTCTAATCCCAACCTTCCACTCTAGCACTTATCCCATAGTGCGAAAAGATAATTCAAACACAGTTTGTTCATCAAAGACAGATAAACTTTGAGGTCAACAAGCTAAAAGGTTATCTGTAGCAGGACTTTGCAGAACCCTTAACATAATTCAACACTCTAAATCTTAATGTTCTGAAACCATAAGAAATTACTGATCAGTTCTGAACATCCCTTCATCGGCAATATCTTTTTTTTTGTCAAAGTGATTTGCAATTGAGAATCACACTTCGGGAAATGCGATATGTACTTGCAAAGCTATTAGGCAAGCTCAGTTAATATTTGAAAGTCAGGTTCAGTGAGACAACCTTTCCTAGACATCCATTTCTTTTGTATATGTGTGTGGAATGCACAGCACATGTGTGTGTAGAGGCCAGAGGACAACCTTGGGTACTGTTTCTCAGAAATGTTGTCTACCTTTTTTTTTTTTTTTTGAGACAAGGTTTCTGACTGACCTGCAATTTTCTAAGTAGACTATAGTTAATGGACATAGAGTTCCAGAGATCTGACTGTCTCTAGTTTACAATTCTGGTATTACACATCTGTAGCATCATATCCCACTTTTTATGTGGAGGCTGGGGACTTGAACTCGGGTCTTCATGGTTGTAAGGCAAACTTTACTTTTGGAGCCATTTCTATGACTTTCTTTTTAAAAATTATATTTTTATCTTGAGAATTTTTCACATCAGTTTTATCTATCTATCTATCTATCTATCTATCTATCTCCTTGGTCCGGGAGAATTGTCTGTATTCTGTCAATCATATTTTAAATAAATGCTGATTGGCCAGGCAGGAAGTATAGGCAGGTCAACCAGATAGGAAGTAGAGGTGGAGCAGTGAGAACAGGAGTATTCTGGGAAGAAGGAAGCTCTTCCCACAGTTCTGCCCAGACCATTGGAGAGGCAAGATGTAAGCTGCCCCACTGAGAAAGATACTGAGCCTGTGGTTAACATATATAAACATAATGGGCTAACATAAGTTATAAGAGCTAATAAGTAGCCTGAGCTAATGGGCCAGTCAGTTTATAATCTTATGGAGTCCTCTGTGTGATTTTCATTGAAGCTTGCTGGCTTATTGGGGTACCAAGCAGGACAGGAACCCCAACAAGCCAGCCCTCATGTTACACATCGTGAATTTGTGAGCACATGTTATTTCTCATGTGAAAAGTACTGAGTAGGCAGACATTATTCCAGATCAGGAGTTAGTTTAGTATCTAAACATGACCAAGATACAGCATCTTTTTTGTTATTTTTGTTACTGATCTTGTTTTGTTGGTTTGCTTGCTTTTATTCCTCACCCCACCCCCCCATTTTTTCGAGACAGGATCTACCAGATGACCTCTTTAACCAGTTAGGCAATTTAGACCAAGCTTCACGAGAGATTCAATTTTCTCCAGTTTAACCTTGAATCTCAGTTCTCCTCTCTCAGTTTCATAGGCAGCTGAGATCATATACATGCTCCACTGTTGTTCTTGTCACACTTTGATTATTACATGAAGTGAAAACTAAAGTATGGAAGCTCACAGAAGTGGATCTGTTCTACCTTGACTGGAGGTCAGAGAGTTCAGGCCTATTCTTGCTTCTTCAAGGCTTAAGATGTGGCCACTAACAAGATAGATATCTTGATCTAGGCTGTGTGGTATGAGAGGTCCTTCTGTCTGTGTTTGCTTTTATTGGTTAATGAGTAAAGAAATTTTTTGAACCTATGGCAGGGAAGAACAGAACTAGGAGGGGAAAGGTAGGCTGTATGCTGGGAGAAAGAAAAGCAGAGTCAGGGAGAAGCCATAGAGCTGCTGGGGACAGACACTGGTCGAAATTTTAGCTGGTAAACCACAACCACATGGTGATGCACAGATTAATAGAAATGGGTTAAATTAAAATGTAAGAGTTGGCCAATAAGAAGTTAGAGCTAATGGGACAAGCCCGTGATTTAAATAATACAGTTTCTGTGTGATTATTCTCTGCCTAAGCTAGCCGGGTGGCCAGGATAGAACAAGCAGCTTCCTCTTCCAACAGTTGTGGTCCCTTGGTGTATTGGGTATTAAAATGGTCCACAGAGATGTATCCGTGAGTTCAGGCATATTGTTGCTCCTTCAAGGATATGAGGGAGGTTTGACCTAGGGAGTGGCTGTCTACAGGATACTCAGATACAGGATACAAATCTGTCTGCCTGGCATTTCTAATCTATATGCCCCTATTCTGGAACATGCAAATCCAGTCTAGACTGGGTCTGGACACTAAAGTGGAGATGGATTCTGCACAAACAATGTAGCAAGATGCCACAAGTGCTACTGTAGATACAGCACTAATATTCAACGGGAGCACAGAAGAAAATTTTATTCATGTGAACTGAAATTATTAAGTCTCTCACATCCTTTACTTGAAAATAATAATAACATCCTGGAGCTTAATACTAGGTTTTTCTCATGCCAGGAAGGCTGCATCTGGTCTCTTTCTGTCTGCTGGGAGAGTTACACAATGTTTTTGTAATCTTGTGAAAGAAACCACGCAGTAGCTCTCACTCTCCACTCCTGTCCTTTGCAGATTTTATCCACCTCCCTTGTATGTTTCCATCCAAGTCTGTCACAACAGTTTCTGCTCAAGGCAGTGCCATTGAGCTACATGCAGATCTACTCCAGTTTTAAAAAGCACTAAGCCCACTGGAGAGTTACTTTGTTCTCAAACCAATTCCAGCCATGAAAGCTCTGAAAGAAAAAAAAAAAAAAACAACTTTTTCATTTCTCCAGGGGAACAACTGCCTTCCAAAAATCCTTCAGTAAAACTTGCTTCAGACAAGAAAACATTGTAACAGATGCAGATCTTTACTTTCTTCAGCTTCTTCTCCAAATGATAATTGGCATGCTGCAATGCTAGACAGGGTGACAGGTGTACTAGAAACATTCTAGATAATCCACACAGTAGCCTTATCAACTGGGTTCTCCTGCTCTCACTTTACAAATGTGGACAGTGAGATAAGAATTTATATATTTTACTTGGTAATGTATAGACAGCAGATAAGTTGAATTGGAATCTGTGTTTTCTTACTGCTTGATGAAAACAGTTTCACTGGAGACCAACCAGTTGTCCCTGAGTGCAAATACACTAATTATTTTATTGACATGTGAATCTTATTGTTTATTTTTGCCTGACAGTTTGCTGAGGATTATTCCCACATATTCCATGCCAGTAAACTACTAAAATAGGAGATTTTTAAAGTAGATTTTCAGTTTCAACTTCTAGAGAATTTTTGACTGTGTGGGATTTTGAGTGGGACTTATGCTTTCAAGAGTCTCTCTTCGCAAGTTGATGACCAAGCTGGCTTGGAACAGCGGTTTACTCTCTCAGTATTAACCCTGAATGCACAGTTGAAGACACAATAAGCTTTCTCTTGCAAGAAACCCAAGAGTGAGTCTTACTTCTGGAAACCTGTCTTTCCTCTATATACAGTTGATTTTCGTATTTATTAAGCAAAGGTCCAGAGAATCATGTCTTGTTTTCAATTCTCTCTTCATCTCATGGTGCACACCATCATGAGATTTACCTCACTGGATCTGTTAGGGGGCTTGTGTTATGACAGTGGCTACCCATGATAATACACAAGAAAACAGGCAGGAATTGGCTTATATTTTTTAGAGACGTCACTATGAAAGGAAAAGAAGAGAAAAGGTAAGTATATGCTTGTATAGAAGTTCCCCATAATCCCTTACAGGAGAAATAGATAACCAATTTAGAGTTCTGGAGTGTTATGCACTAAGTCTTGTTATAGTTATGCAGTAGTGTTTTAAAAGGTATATTTTCAAAAGCTACTCCTTCTATATGATTGATCTTTTTCTCATAATAGATCCTATGCACTTTAATACCAGGTGTGTAAAATGTCAACAGGTGTTAGCACCCAAACATTTTCTTTCTACTTTTACATTATGAAATGCAGATCGTTGAACATGGGTCACTATTCTTTTTCTGAAAGATCACTGTCAATTTTAAGAACTTCTACAGTTGCATTGATAATAACGCAAGTTTGTGTCGAACTGTAGTTTTCCTGTTTTCTGTACTTAACAGTAGATTGTAAATTTCAGATCTCTCTTTCTCTCTTCCCCTTCAGTATATATCTGTAAATGCATACTGCATTTCCATAACATAGATGTCTACTGTTTGAGTTTGTGATGTGATAATTATTTCATGAAGTAGAATTTTTCCTAAATTTAAAAGCATATTAGAGAGCTCAGTTTGCTGCATATATGATGTGGGATGCCCCTCTGTATGCTGTGAATATGTTTTATTACCAAAGAAGCTTCATTGGCCTATGGCAGGGCAGAATACAGCAAGGCAGAGAAGCCAAACAGAGATAGAGGAGGAAAGAAACAGAGTCAGGCAGACGCTGCCAAAGGAGAAAGATGCCAGAACCTTACTGGTAAGACACAGCCTCATGGTAAAATATAAAATAATAGAAATGGGTTAATTTAAGTTGTAAGAGGTAGTTAATAAGAAACCTGAGCTAATAGCCAAGAGTATGTTATTAATATATTTTCTGTATGATTATTTGGGTCTGGTCGGCCTGGAAGTGAAAGCGCAGTTTGCATTTACAGATATATCAAATGGGAAAAAGAATGTTGCTTTATCTAAATTCCAACATCACTTCTTAACATCTGCAATCAATCCTCCCAACAGTAACTTTCATTTATTATTTTTAATTGTACAGTTTTAAAAAAACAGTTATTAAACCACGTATCAGACAGTTTCCTTTACTATTCTGGCAAGCATGAGCTAGTGTCAAAAATGAGGACAGCTTGTCCCTAAATCAGGAGAATAATGTCTTGATTCCCATAACCCACATGCTGACTCACAGCCATCTGTAACTATTGTTCCAGTCTATCTGACACTCTCTGTGGCCTTTATCAGTACCTGGTATAAGTGGGGCATATAAATGCACATGCAAACAAAAATATGTGCACATAAAATTTGAACATAAAAATAAAAAGATTTTATATAGAGGTCCCCCTGGGAGGAGGAAATAGACAAAATCTCTGAAAAATTGGTAGCATGGAGGTTAGGGGAGAAGTGAAGTTTTAAGGAGAGGAGGAGGGGAGAAGAGGAGGAAGGAGGAGAACTTGAGGGAACAGGATAGGTGAGATGGGGGAAGGACAGAGACTGAGAGCAAGGGATATTTTGATTAAGGGAGTCATTATGGGGCTAGCAAGAAACCTGGCACTAGAGAAATTCCCAGGAATCCACAAGCATGACCCCAGATAAGACCCTAAGCAGTATGGGGCTGGAGAGATGGCTCAGTAGTTAAGAGCACTGACTGCTCTTCCAGAGGACCCGGGTTCAATTCCTAGCACCCACATGGCAGCTCACAGCTGTCTGGAGATCCAGTTGCAAGGGATCTGACACCTTCACACCAATGTACATAAAATAAAAGTTAAATAAACTATAAAAATATATTTTAAAAAAGATTCTAAGCAGTAGTGGAGAGGGCACCCCAATTGGCTTTGCTCTGTAGTTAGATTGATGACTACTTAAATGTCATCATAGAACCTACATCCTGCTACTGATGGAAACAGATGCAGAGATCCATAGCAGAGCACTGGGCTGAGCTCCCAAAGTCTAGCTGAAGAGTGGGAAGAATGAGAATACGAACAAAGAGATCAAGATCATGATGGGGACACCCATTGAAACAGCTTACTTGAGATAATAGGAGCTCACCAACTCTGAGTGGATATGGAAGGAACCAGTATAGGACCAAGCTAGACCCTGTGAACGTAGATGATAGTTGTATGGCTGGGGTAGACTGCAGATCCACTGACAATGGCACCAGGATTTTTCCCTGCTGCTTGTACTGCTGTTTTGGAACTCATTCTCTTTAGATGCTCAACCTGTATGTAGTGGAGAGGGCCTTGATCCTTCCTTGGAGCAATGTGCCTTGCCCTCTCTAGGGCGTAGATGAGGATGGGGTGGGATGGAAGGTAGAGGGGATGGGAGGACAAGAGGAAGTGGGAACTTGGATTGGTGTGTAAAATGAAAAAAAGTGTTTGTCTTCTTTTTTTTTTTAAAAAATAAAAACTATTAATTAAAAAGTAATGTAGAATGTAACAAAGTATAAGGGAAATCATGAACTGTGTTTACACATTGTCTACAGATATTCTTAAGAGAAAATTCATGAGTAGCTGCAAGAGGCTGGGATTACATCCATGGCAACATCATTGCAGTATCATCATTGAGTTCACACTGAGACCCATTTGGTTCTGTCTTACAGATACGTGTGATCATAGCTGTACAGTTCAGAGGGTTATCATATTCAGTGTTGGCTTTTTCTGTGTATTGACGACAACTAAGTAGCAGTTTTTTAAAATGTGCCTTCTTTTATGCCAAACATCTCAGATGACGTTCCTCCTCTAAATTGTGCTGCAGGATAACATGATACTAGCTGCTGTCAGCCTCCAGGATAAGGCCCCTGTACCTTGGCTCCAACTTGTCCCACTTTAGCTTCTTCCAAAACAACACTATAACAAATTGTGGAGGGTTCATAATCATCAGAGGATTTTTGTGGCTTGAAAATATACCCCAAATTGCCAATGATGAATATTCCATAAGCAAGAAGGCTTTTTAGTTCCAAATGCTATTAGGGAAGCACAAACTTTGTCAAAAATACTTATTTTGTTAAATACTTTTGGACCGAACAAATGACTTGAGAGATTCTGCAGGAAGAATACAAGTATGACTGCCATTTACATTCAAAGTGGGATTTTCCTGAGCGAGTTGACTTCAGATGAAAAGTCTCCACAATCAGATCCACCTTCCAGAGGAGATGAGGGATTTGTTCATATTTTCCAAGAGCTCATTCTCTAGGTTCAATCAGTTTTGCTTGTATTACTGGAATAGTTCTATTTATAAAAGATTGGAAGTATTCCTGCCGATGATTAGTGAATAAATTGGTCACTGTTTGGAAGACAATTGATTTTCTCATGTATCCAAAGGATATTGCTTGTTTGGAGACTTGCTTGAGCTGTCGGACTATATTAATACAACTTGATTCCTTGCACATATGTTTGGAACATCCTGAAGGGCCTTTCTGAGGATCTAGTTAAGATATATGATTTTAAAAAAGAGAAAACAAAGGCTTGAGAACCAAAGAAGCATCTCCAAATGTATGCAGTGAGATCGGTCTGACTCTTCTGGTTTCATTCCTTCAGGCATTCCATCACATTAATATGTAGTTATTTTCCATTCCTCATCATTTAGCTATTTAGGGCACACTGTGTGCCAATCATTGTTACAGATTCTATAGATACCCATATATCTGAGTCTCTATATTTGGGGATCCGAATAATGTAAAGGAAGAAAACATTAACAGTAAGGTCAGAAGCACATTTAAAAAAAAATACTATATTTTAGGGATGGAGAGATAGTGCAAACAGTTAAAGGCTTTTTACTGTTTTTTGTAGAGGAGTTGAAATCAGTTCCTAGGGTTTGCACAGGGAAGCTTACAGCCATCTGTAACTTTAGCTCCAGGAGATTCTAAATTGCCTTCTGAACCTGGAGGGTACCTGCAATCTTGTACACAATGTCTTTTCCCCAATTAAAAACACAAAACAAATCCTTGAAAAATTACTATATTTAGACAAATGCTTTCCAAATATTCTCTGTACAGCAAGTGAAACCAAAGCAAGGACACAACCTACAAGACAAGAGCAAGTATTTACAAGTTGTGAAATATGGCAAATGTTTGATATCTGGAGTAGATATGAAATGTTGGGAAGTCAATGGGAAAACAGTAATCTGATTTTTAAGACAGTCAGTATGCCCAAACACACACATATTTCTTTTCTTTCTTTTTTTTTCCGTTAGACTTGTTTATTCAAGTATATATAAGTTTATTCAAGTATGCCCAAACACACACATATTTCTTTTCTTTCTTTTTTTTCCCGTTAGACTTGTTTATTCAAGTATCCGAAAACACTCTTTCCACTTCCTCCCCTCCTCCCAATACCCTCCCACTTCCCCCACTCCCTCTCCTCCTCCCTCACCATTCCCAAGAGCAGTAAGGGTTTCCTATCCTGTGGGAAATCTAAGTTCCTCCCCCCTCCCTCCAGGTCCAGGAAGGTGAGCATCCAAACAGGCCAGGATCCCAAAAAGCCAGTCCATGCAGACGAAACAAGACCCAGTGCTATTGTCAATGGCTTCTCAGTCTTCATTTGGACCTTGGGGGCTCAGTCAGCCCCCATGTCAGCCACATTCAGAGAATTCGGTTTGATCATATGCTCGTTCAGTCCCAGTCCAGCTGGCCTTGGTGAGCTCTCATTCGATCAGTCCCTTTGTATCAGTGGGTGAATGCACCCTTCGGTCCTGACTTCCAGTGCTCCAATGTGGGTCTCCGTCTCTATCTCCATCCATCGTCGGATGAAGGCCCCCTCTGATTTTGCTTTCCTTGCTCACGATCTCCCTCCCTCTGCTTCTCATTTGGACCTAGGGAGTTAAGTCCAGTGTTCCAATATGTGTCTCGGTCTCTATCTCCATCCATCACCATATGAAGGTTCTGTGGTGACATGCAAAATATTCATCAGTGTGGTTATGGGCCAAAGCCAGTTCAGGCACCCACTCCTCTGCTGCCCAGAGTACAATCTGGGGACCTTTCCTTGGGCCTGGGAACCCCTCCAGAATCAAGTCTCTTGCAAACCCTAAAATGGCTCCCTTAGTTGAGATATAAACTTCCCTGCTCCCATAACCATCCTTCCTCCCTCCCCCTCCCATTCCCCCAAGCCGTCCCCAATCCTCCCCCTCTCCTTTCTCCCTAACCATCTTCCCTTACTTCCATCCCCCACCCCCCATGCACCGAAGTTTGCCTGGCAATCTTGCCTAGTTCTAATATCCAGGAGGATAACTATATGATTTTCTTCAGGTTCACCTTCTTATTTAGCTTCTCTAGGATCACAAATTATAGACTCGAAGACCTTTAACTATGGCTAGAATCCACTTATGAGTGAGTACATACCATATTCCTCTTTTTGGGTCTGGGTTACCTCACTCAGTAAAGCGTTTTCTATTTCCATCCATTTTCATGCAAAATTCAAGATGTCATTGTTTTTTACCGCTGAGTAAAACTCTAATGTGTATATGTTCCACACCTTTTTTAACCATTCTTCTATTGAGGGGCACCTAGGTTGTTTCCATGTTCTGGCTATTACAAATAGTGCAGCTATGAACATAGTTGAAAAAATATTTTTGTAGTATGTTAGGGCATCTCTTGGGTATATTCCCAAGAGTGGAATTGCTGGGTCCTGAGGGAGGTTGACTCCCAGTTTCCTGAGAAACCGCCACACTGATTTCCACAGTGGCTGCACAAGTTTGCATTCCCACCAACAATGGATGAGTGTCCCCCTCACTCCACATCCTCTCCAGCATAGGCTATCATTGGTGTTTTTGAGTTTAGCTATTCTGACAGGTGTAAGATGGTATCTCAATGTGGTGGTTTTGATTTGCATTTCCCTGATCGCTAAGGAGGTTGAGCATATCCTTAAGAGTCTTCTGGCCATTCGAAGTTCATCTGTTGTGATTTCTCTGTTCAGTTCAGTACCCCATTTTTTAATTGGGTTAATTAGAGATTTAGTGTCTAGTTTCTTGAGTTCTTTGTATATTTTGGAGATCAGACCTTTGTCTGATGAGGGGTTGGTGAAGATCTTCTCCCAGTCAGAAGGCAGCCTTTTTGTCTTACTGACAGTGTCCTTTGCTTTACAGAAGCTTCTCAGTTTCAGTAGGTTCCATTTATTCATTGTTTCTCTTATTGTCTGTGCTACTGGGGTTCTACTTAGGAACTCCTGTGCCTATATCTTGTAGACTACTTCCCACTTTCTCTTCTATCAGGTTCAAAGTGGACAGATTAATGTTAATGTCTTTAATCCATTTGGACTTGAGTTTTGTGCATGGTGATAGATATGGATCTACTTTCATTCTTCTACAGGTTGACATCCAGTTATGCCAGCACCATTTGTTAAAGATGCTTTCCTTCTTCCATTGTATACCTTTAGCTCCCTTGTCGAAAATTAGGTGTTCATAGGTTTGTGGGTTAATATCCGGGTCTTCTATTCGATTCCATAGGTCGACTTCTTTGTTCTTATGCCAATACCAAGCTGTTTTCAAAACTGTAGCTATGTAATAGAGTTTGAAGTCAGGGATGGTAATGCCTCCAGAAGTTCCTTTATTGTATAAGATTGTTTTTGGCTATCCTGGGTTTTTTGTTTTGCCATATAAACTTGATTATTGTTCTCTCAAGGTCTGTGAAGAAGTTTGATGGGGGATAACGCCTCCGCCAGCCATCCCAGCTTCCATCCAGAGGGCCTTCAGAGGGATCCTTCATCTGGCGAAGGACGGCCATACAGACGGAGACCCACATTAGAGCACCGGACTGAGCCCCCCAAGGTCCAAATGAGGAGCAGAAGGAGGAAGAACATGAAAAAGAAAATCAGGACTGCGAGGGATGCTATCACCCACTGATACAAGGGAACGGATCTAATGAGAGTTTACCAAGGCCAGTTGGACTGGGACTGAACGAGGACGTGATCTAACCAGATTCTCGGAATTTGGCCGGATTCTCTGAATGTGGCTGGCCCGAAGTCTTTCTGAAAAGCCATTGACTATGATACTGGGACTTGTTTCCTCTGCATATACTGGATTTTGGGGATCCAGTCTGTTTGGATACTCACCTGCCTGGACCTGGAGGGAGGAGGGAGGAACTTGAACTTCCCACAGGGCAGCAAACCCTGACTGCCCTAAGGGACGAAGAGGGAGGAGGAGAGGGAGTGGGGGGAGTGGGAGGATGTTGGGAAGAGGGGCGGAAATGGAAACTTTTATAATTTAATAAAATTTACTCTAAAAAAAAAAGAAGTTTGATGGGATTTTGATAGGGATTGCATTGAATCTATAGATTGCTTTTGGTAGAATTGCCATTTTTACTATGTTGATTCTCCCAATCCAAGAGCAGGGGAGGTCTTTCCATTTTCTGGTATCCTCCTCAATTTCTTTCTTCAAAGACTTAAAGTTCTTGTCAAATAGGTCTTTCACTTCCTTGGTTAGAGTAACCCCAAGATATTTTATGCTATTTGTGGCTATCGTGAAAGGTGATGTTTCTTTGATTTCCCTCTCTGCTTCTTTATCCTTTGTGTATAGGAAGGCAACTGATTTTTTGGAGTTGATCTTGTATCCTGCCACATTACTAAAGGTGTTTATCAGCTGTAGGAGTTCTTTGGTAGAGTTTTTGGGGTCGCTTATGTACACTATCATATTGTCAGCAAATAACGAAAGTTTAATTTCATCCTTTCCAATTCGAATCCCCTTGATCTCCTTATGTTGTCTTATTGCTATTGCTAGAACTTCAAGCACTATATTGAAGAGGTATGGAGAGAGTGGACAGCCTTGTTGTGTTTCTGATTTTAGTGGAAAAGCTTTGAGTTTCTCTCCATTCAATTTGATGTTAGCTGTCGGCTTGCTGTATATTGCTTTTATTATATTTAGGTATGATCCTTGTATCCCCAGTCTCTCCAACACCTTTATCATAAATGGGTGTTGAATTTTGTCAAATGCTTTTTCAGCATCCAATGAAATGACCATATGATCATATGATCACATGATTTATTTATATGATGGATTACATTGATAGATTTGCATATGTTGAACCAGCCCTGCATCTCTGGGATGAAACCTACTTGATCATAATGGATAATTTTTCTAATGTGTTCTTGGATTCGGTTTGCCAGTATTTTATTGAGAATTTTCACGTCGATGTTCATGAGTGAGATTGGCCTGTAATTTTCTTTCTTGGTTGTGTCTTTGTGTGGTTTTGGTATCAGGGTAACTGTAGCTTCATAAAAGGAGTTTGGCAGTGACTCTTCTGTTTCTATATTGTGGAATACATTAAGGAGTATAGGTATTAGCTCTTCCTGGAAGTTCTGGTAGAATTCTGCATTGAAACCATCTGGTCCTGGGCTTTTTTTGGTAGGGAGATTTATGATAACAGCTTCTAATTCTTCACGACTAACAAGTCTATTTAGATTGTTCACCTGTTCTTGGTTCAACTTTGGTATATGGTACTTATCTAAAAAAATGTCCATTTCTTTTACATTTTCCAACTTTGTGGCATATAAACTTTTGTAGTAAGATCTAATGATTCTCTGAATTTCCTCTGTGTCTGCAGTTATTTCCCCTTTTCATTTCTGATCTTATTAATTTGCATGTTCTCTCTCTGCCGTTTGATTAATTTGGATAGGGGTTTGTCAATCTTCTTGATTTTCTCCAAGAACCAGCTTTTTGATTCATTGATTCTTTGGATTGTTTTCTGTGTTTCTATTTTGTTGATTTCAGCCCTCAGTTTGATTATTTCCAGTCTTCTACTCCTCCTGGGTGAATCCGCTTCTTTTTTTTCTAGCGCTTTCAAGTGTGCTGTTAAGTCTCCAATGTGTGCTTTCTCTGTTTTCTTTAATTGGGCACTTAGTGCTATGAACTTTCCTCTTAGCACTGCTTTCATAGTGTCCCATAGGTTTGAGTATGTTGTGTCTTTATTTTCATTAAATTCAAGAAAGACTTTAATTTCTTTCTTTATTTTTTCCTTGACCCAGGGGTAATTTAATAGTTGACAGTTCAACTTCCATGAGTTTGTTGGCTTACTGGGGGTAGCATTGTTGTTGAATTCCAACTCTAATCCATGGTGATCTGACAAGATACAGGTGGTTACTAATATTTTTTGTATCTGTGGAAGTTTGCTTTGTTACCAAGTATGTGGTCAATTTTTGAGCACGTTCCATGGGCTGCAGAGAAGAAGGTATATTCTTTCCTATTTGGGTGGAATGTTCTATAGATATCTGTTAAGTCCATTTGATTCAATACCTCCAATAATTCTCTTATTTCTCTGTTGGGTTTCTGTCTGATTGATCTGTCCATTGGTGAGAGAGGTGTGTTGAAGTCTCCTACTATTAGTGTGTGTGGTTTGATGACTGTCTTGAGTTCTAGAAGTGTTTCTTTTACATAAGTGGGTGCTTTTATATTAGGGGCATAGATATTCAGGATTGAGACTTCCTCCTGATGAATTGTTCCTGTTCTGAGTATGGAATGTCCATCTATATCTCTTCTGATAGATTTTAGTTTAAAGTCAATTTTGTTAGATATTAGAATGGCCACACCTGCTTGTTTCTTAAGTCTGTTTGCTTGGAAAACCTTTTCCCAGCCCTTTACTCTGAGTAGGTGTCTGTCTTTGTGGTTGAGGTGTGTTTCTTGTAAACAGCAGAATGTTGGATCCTTTTTTTGTATCCAATCTCTAAGTCTGTGCCTTTTTATAGGTGAATTGAGTCCATTGATATTAAGTGATATTAATGACCAGTGGTTTTTGATTCTGGTTATTATTTTTTTTTTGTGTGTGTGTGTGTAGTAGAGCTTGTGTGTTTCTCTTCTTTGAGTTGTGGTTGTGAAGGGTCCCTAGATGTCTGGATTATTGTAGGCAATGATGGCAATGTTGGATTCCTTGGGTTGCAATTTTCCTTCTTTTACTTTCTGTAAGGCTGGATTTGTGGCTACGTTTTGTTTAAATTTGTTTTTATCCTGGAATATTTTGTTTTCTCCATTGATAGTAAATGATAGCTTGGCTGGGTATAGTAGTCTGGGCTTGCATCCATGGTCTCTTAGTTTCTGCAGTTACTCTATCCGGGACCTTCTGGCTTTCATGGTTTCCATAGAGAAGTCTGGTGTAAGTCTGATAGGTTTACCTTTATAAGTTACTTGATCTTTTTCCTTTGCAGCTCGTAATATTCTTTCTTTAATCTGAATGTTTTATGTTTTGATTATTATATGGCGAGGGGATGTTTTTTTTTTTTTTTGATCCAGTCTATTCGGTGTTCTGTATGCTTCTTGAACCTTCATAGGGATATCGTTCTTTAGGTTGGGGAAGTTTTCTTCTATAATTTTATTGAATATATTTTCTGAACCTTTGATCTGCAATTCTTCTCCTTCTTCTACCCCTATTATTCTTAGATTTGTTTTTTTTTTATTGTGTCCCACAATTCCTGAATGTTTTGTGATGAGAATTTGTTGGATTTGCTGTTTTCTTTGGTCAGAACGTTTAATTTCTCTATGGTGTCCTCAGAGTCTGAGATTCTTTCTTCTATCTCTTGTATTCTGTTGGTTATGCTTGTTTCTGAAGTCTCTGTTCATTTACCTACGTTTTCCATAGCCAGCCGGCCCTGGTTTGTGATTTCTTCATTGACTCCATTTCAGTTTTCAAATCTTGAACTGTTTCCATTACCTGTTTAATTGTTTTTTCTTGGTTTCCCAGAATTTCATTTACGGATTTACTCATTTCTTCAAACTTTTTGGTATATTTTTCTTCCATTTCTTTACTCATTTCCTCATCTTTTTGTTATACTTATCTTCCATTTCTTTATGGCAGATTTTCACCTCCTGTTTAAGTTTCTCTATTATTTTCATAAAGATCCGCTTAGAGTCGATTTCTTCTATTTATTCTGGAGTAGGGTCTTCAATTCTTCTAGTTTCATGATCCCTGGATTCAGGAGATGTCATGTTGCCTTTCAGGTTGTTGGAGGAATTCTTGCATTGGCACCTGCCCATCTCCTCCTCTCTGGATGAAACTCCTCAGCACTTTCTGGATAGAACTCCTCAATACTCTCTGGGTAGGACTCCTCAGCACTCTCTGGATAGAGCTCCTCAGCACTGCAGCAGGGATAGCTGGTATTTCCAGGACCCAGGAAACAAAAGGGCAGTAGCAGTGGGGGCAGGGAGGGGTCCCGTGGAACACCAAAGACCCTGCTGCAGAAGCTGAGGGGGGAGGGGCTGTGCTCTCTTCCCAGACAGACCACCCAGGCGAGCACCCACTCACCTCTCTGGATAGAGCTCCTCAGCACTGAAGCAGGGATAGCTCCACATATATTTTTTTTTTATAAGGAGACTCATAAATGTGAACAAGTATATTTTAAAAAGTGTTTAACATCACCAATTGTCAGGGAAATTCAAATTATATCCACAGTTAGCTTTCACCTCTAACTAATAGTGGATTTTGTAAAATATCAGCTTACAAGAGCTGTAAGAATCTGGAGGAAAGGGAACTCTGGGATGTTTATGTTAGGGTTATAAATTAGAACATTCATTATGGAAAATAATATAAAGATTCCTAAACATGTGAAAATAGAATTACAAAAGAGTGTGGAAATTCAGCTACTGGGTATAGATCAAAAGGAAATAAAATCAATATGTTGAACATACACCTGCAGCTTTGATGTTTTCTTTAAAAAACTTCATAATAACAGAAATGGTGTCAACCTAATTGCCTATCAGCTTGTGAAATGATTTTTAACATGTATACATAGATGCAATAGAGTATTATTCAGCCATGGGAAAACATGAAATCCTGTCATTTGTATCAGTTTGGATGGAGCTGAGGATGACTATATCAGTAAATATGCCAGGCACAGAGAGACAAGGAAATGCTACATAATCCACTCCTATGCAGAACGTAAAATTGCTGACCTACTAGTGGTCGAGAAGAGGAAGGGATAGATGGGAAGAGATTAGTGCGTGGCTGCGAAGCTAGAATTACAGAGGAATTCTTTTGTGCTCACACATAGTAAGGGAGATCACAATAATCGACTGTACATTTCAAAGGCTAGAAGAAATGATTTAAAAAGCCTTTTTCCACACTGAAATGATAAATGTTGAATGCTGTCTTATGCTTGTCATTATGGATATACATGTATTGATACAGTACTCTAATATTATGTACAAAATGTATATTTTTTATGTTTCATGTAAAATTATATATTTTTACAGTTTCTGGTTTTTGTTTTACTTTTTCTCTACAAATTATGAGTACATATTAACTGTTACCTGCCACAAAAGGAAGCTCTTCTGTCTAAGGTGGATAGCAGCACTAATTTAATGGTATAAATATGAGTATTTTAAAAGTAGCTTGGCAAGAAGGCTATTTAGGTTAATATCAGTAGTAAGTTCTGCCCATAGGTTCTTTGACGTCCCCAGACATGTTATTTGTGCAGGTTTATAGTACCAGGTATGTTTGTTGCTATGGAACAGCCTTAAGTTCAATTAGAAAGTAGTTGGTTACCCCTCAAACAACTATGTCACTATTACACTAGTAATATTTTCATTACCTGGCAGATCAGTACTACGGTACTCAGGATACACAGTTGTGTAAGACTGTTTCTGCCTCCCTTGTCCCCTGCCTCCAGCAACCTGAATAACACTTCTGAAGCTATGGATGCTAGTCAGATGGGTGGAGGCTTCTAGCTCAGTCCCAACTAGATTTACCTGTTTACTGCTTCCCAAGTGTGAAGTGTTTCACAAATATAGTCTTATCATCTATATCTGGTGACAATAGCTTCCATTTCTTTCCATTTCCAGCTTCTCTGTGTGTGATACCCCATACCTAGAACTTGAACTTTTATTTGAAGACCCATGGTCTCTGGGAGTAACATCAGCACTTCATGAAAGGTATTTAGTTCAAACTTTTAAAAGATTAACTAAATCTTTTCATTACCCAATAATTTAACAAGTTTCCATATGGAATTTTCCTATATCCTAGTTTTTTGAAGACCCTGCCTTATCTTTATTCCCTTTGCTCTTATTTAAACTTTTTCAATATTTCTAGTATTCTCTCCACACATTCATATTAGCTGTGTTTTATATTTTTCCTTCTAAGAGCTTTCACCATCCACATTTCTCATGACTTCTTTGTTGTTCATTGCCTTCTACAGACCCTTCAATTAAAACACAGAAATATAAAAATTCAAACTGTTATTCACCTATGAGAGAACATGGGTTTGTCTTTCCATATCTGGGTCACCACACTTAGGATTTTTTCTAACACTAATTATTTTCCTGAAAATTCCATAATAAAATTTTTCTTTACTGCTGAGTAAATGTGTGTAAATGTTACACATTTTCATTATTATCTCTTAAATTTTATCTATCTATCTATCTATCTATCTATCTATCTATCTATCTATCTATCTATCTACATACCAATTCCAGTGCCCCTTCCTCCCATAATTCTTGCATTAGGATATTATCATTTTCTAGTTTTTGTGAACAAAGCAACAACAAACATAGATGTAAATATATTTATGTTGTAGGATAGGTAGTCCTTTGGATGTATGCCAAGTAGTGTGCATGGGTCATTTGGTAGTTTACTTTTAGCTTTTTCAGAAGTCACATTTATTTTTATGGTAGCCACACTAGTTGACACCCTCACCAACAGTGGATAACGGTACCTATATACTCAACACCATCTTTATTTCCTCTTGATAGCTATTCTGAAAGGCATGAGAAGGATTTTCAAAGTAGTTTTAATTTTTATTTTTCTGATGTCTAAAGATATTAAGTACTTTACAATGCTATTGACATAATTTTATCTTTTGATAAATTTTTACTCAGATCTGTGGCACAATTTTGGACTAGACTGTTTTCTTAATTTTAGTGTTTGGAACCCTTTGTATATTCTAAACAGTATTCTTCTTTTAGATGTATAGCTAGAAAAGGTTTTCTTCCATTCTGCCTCTTCACTTCTTTGTATACAAACTTTTCAAGTTTGTGTGGTTTTACTTGTAAGTTGTTGACCTCATTTTCTGAGCAAGCATAAATATTTATTTATAACTGGGTCTTATATGGTATCCTTATGCTTTTTTGTATTAGCTTCAGTTTTATGCTGAGATCTTTGATTATCAAGAGTTGACTTTTGTTTAAGGTGATGGAGAAAGAATCTAGAGTCATTCTACATGTGGGTATTCAATATTCTGGGCACCATTTGTTGAAGATGCTGCCTTTGCTCCCATCTGTATGTGACAGGTAGATGAATTTGCAAGGGCTTGCATTTGGGTCCTGATTTAAATGATCATTTCTGTCAGGGGCCATGAGAGATACAGCAGGTGATAACTAATGTTCAACAGGCCTATGTTCCAGATGAATGATTCTCTGATAGGAAGTCACACTTGAAAAGGCCGTGGAGTTCTGACTGTAGAAACCAGTTGCTCCTGTGTGCAATTTTTCTATGAGTCACTTCATCTTTTCCCTAAGAATTTCATTTCTTTCCTAAGAATAGCTTTGGTTGTTTGTCCATGGCTGTGTGATTATCTCATGAAAATATTCCATCTATGGGGCACATATATCTATAGGTGGTCAAGAAGATGACTTTCATTTGACTGTATAGTTTTGATATATAGAATGTATACTGGGACATGCTTCATAACTGGATCTATTTGTCTGTAGATACTTAAAAGCCTGCCTTTTTCTTTTGCTCAGACTAACTGCATACAATTAGTTCCTTTTAACCTCAGAAAAAGTTCAAACTAGGCTAAAGGATTTTTGTAAATACACCATAAGTTTGAAATCTTAGAGCTGTGTACAAGGTCAGAGCCATAGATATCCAACCAACATTACTGAGAAAATCATGCCAGATCTTTGCTTGCTATGTTTTTTTAACAATAGACCTATGTCTCAAAGCTTATTTCACTGGGCACTGTAAAATGATCTTAGTCTTGTAACTTTGGATCCTTGTGTTGCCATGAGAAATGGCTCAGTTCCTTATCATTTGCTCTCGAAATGTGCTCTTACCCAACTAGAGGAATTTCTTTACTACTTCAAGGATCCTGAAAGAGAAGAGTTTTTAGAATAGAAAAGACTAGACAAAGAAGATAGGAAGAATTAAAAGTAGGAAAGGATTATTAGAGTAGAACAATAACAATAAAGAAAATGACACAAGAGATTCATCTTCCACTCTCAGATCCCAAGTCACTCACTTGCCATAGCATTCTATCAATCCTTAGAGGGAATTTAGGCTGGTACACAATAGCCATCATTACATTTCTGTGCCAGTAACATCCTATTTTTCATTACTATGGTTCTGTATTATAATATGAGATAAGGTATAGTAATACTTCCAACCTTGTTCTTTCTTTTTTTTTGAATGTTGTTTTAATGAAGGAAGTTACAAAATAATTCCACACTAGTTCAGAATTATGTATAATCAAGGGTTATTTATTTAGGGGTAGACTCACAGGTAACAGTCCGAAGTCACAGTCCTCTACACACATGGGGAACAGGAACCAAATCAAGCAGCCAGAAGTGAGAGAGTGAGTGCAAACTTTACAGCTTCATTTATTGTATAAGAGACCACACCCAAGTGGGTTGGTATCTTAAAGGCTATTGGCTGAAGGAGCTCCCACAGCATTGGCTTATATATTTGAGTTTTTCTTTTGTGCTTTCATGTGAATTTTAAGCTTCTTTTTCTATTTCTATAAAAATGGTGCTGATATTTTATTATTATTATTTAGGATTGCATTGAATTTGTAGATTGCTTTTGGTTTGATGACCATTTTTACAATATTGATTCTTTTAATCAATGACTGGGAAGTCCCTTTATTGTTTAGTATATACTTTAATATCCTTCTTTAGTGTCTTATAATTTGGCTTATAAAAGTCTTTTACTCCTTGATTAAATTTATTCTAACATGGGTTTTTTTATTAGCTTGTTTTTGTCTCTTTTGTTGTTTTGCTATTGTGTGTTCGTTCATTTCCACAGTCTCTTTTTTTGTGTGTGTGTTAGTCATTGATGTGTAACAATGGTACTGAGGTTTTCATGGTGAGTTCGTATCCTTCCATTTTTTTGGGGGGGGCAGTTTTGAGACAGGGTTTCTTTGTGTATCCTCAGCTGTTCTGAAGCTCACTCTGTAGATCAGGCTGGCCTTTTAATCAGAGATTCTCCTACCTCTGTATCCCTCCCAAGTGATGGGATTAAAGGCATGTTCTAGAACCTGTGGGCAATGCATCCTTCTATTTTGTTTAAAGTATTTATCCACTCTAAGAATTTTCTGGTGGAATCTTTAAGTGTTTTGTAATGTATACAATAGTGTTGTTTGCCAATGACTGTTGAGTCCTCAGTCCTAAATGAGATAACTAAGTCATCCTTTCTATGCTTCAGGGAGCATCACCAAAAATAAGGTGGACAGATTGAAAGAACTGTAGCATTGGAGAAGTTCTATGAAACACTGACTTCTGAGTATGCCATGGTCAGTGTGGTCCTGCACATACAATATCTATGTCTCCCTGTATAAAAGTGTGAGTCATGGAAGTAGGAAGGAGACCAGATGGAAGGAAGAAGCCGGTCTGTATGAGTGGGAGAGGGTAATGGGAAAATATGTTTAGAATATATTGCACACATTCATAAGATATTAAAAGATTAAATTAAAACAATAGTTGTTAAGTTTAATGTACTAAGAAAACACAAAATACAGAATTAACATGTTGAAGAGGAGATAAGAGGGATGAACAAAGGCAGAACATGAGGAGCATCTGGGAGATGACTTGTAAAGGCTAAGCAGAATTAAATGTATTTTAAGCAGAAAGAAATGTGTGGTGATTATATTGGGAAACAAAAAGATGAGAGATATAAGGTGAACATATTATTCCAGATATGACTGGAAAAATGAAGAAAACCAAATAGAACATGAACTATGAAAAGCAGTGGGTGTGAACTGGAGAGAAACAGAACACAGATTTGACAGTGTTCGTCGATATAAAGACTGATGGAGAAATAGCTTGGGTATTTACAAGATTTATGTATTACTCCTGATAAATTAGAATTATTTTTTAATCAAAATGGGATGTCTAAATGAAACATTTGTAGTAAAATTTACAACACATTGAGTTTAAAATGCTCTGTGTATCTTGAGTTCAGTATATTCTATAAGTTACAAAGCCAAGAATGTTCCGTAGGATAGAACAACATAGAAAGAATTTAATCTCCCAAACCCACTAGTAACTTAAAGATATTATTTGATGCAATAGATGGTGACCTAGTTGCTAGAGTTGTTTGACCTAGTTTCTAGAGTAGAGTCTGATGTAGTTGGCAGATATGAATCCAGTCTCAGGTCATTGTGAAACTTTATTAAGGTGTCTCCTTCCATCATGTTATTTTCCTTATTCCCTAATCTTTCCTTTATAAGAATCAGCCCAGGACTGGAGCTTTCAACTTCAGTTTGAGCAACTTGTCTTTGATAGATATTTCACCTTCATAATTCTGGTCATATTAAAATCATACTTCCTATCTGTAAAACATCAAAGACTTCTTACCATGCAGATATTCTAAAATAAACTAATAAATATGAAAAAGTTTTGAAACAAAGCATAGATATGAAATGTACTGTATTGTTGTTAACAGTGATGAAAAAGTGACTGCTGTTATTTTAGTACACAGAAAGTTAAATTCAAAGAAACATCCTGAATAAAGAAAAAAGTTACGATAGAGTTGAAACTTTAAAACAAAAGCTAATGGAAGAAAGCTTTTGTTTTAAAGTTTCAACTCCCAGGTGGCCAAGGAGATTTCCCCAACTAGTTCCGTGGGCAACAGAGGTGAGGGTGCCTGTACTAACCTTATCCCATAGCCACAATGATGAGTATCTTGCGTGTCACCATAGAGCCTTCATCTGGCGATGGATGGAGATGGAGACAGAGACCCACATTGGAGCGCTGAACTGAGCTCCCAGGGTCCAAATGAGGAGCAGAGGGACGGAGAACATGAGCAGGAAGGTCGGGGCCGCGAGGGGTGCGTCCACGCACTGAGACAATGAGATTGATCTGGTGGGACCTCGCCAAGGCCTGCTGGACTGGGACTGACAGAGCGTGTGATCAAGCTGAACTCCCTGAATGTGGCTGACGGTGAGGGCTGACTGAGAAGCCAAGGACAATGGCGCTGAGTTTTGATTCTACTGTGTGTACTGGTTTTGTGGGAGACTGATCTGTTTGGATGCTCACCTTCCTGGACCTGGATGGAGGGGGGAGGACCTTGGACTTCCCACAGTGTGGGAAACCCTGGCTGCTCTTGGAACTGGAGAGGGAGGGGGAGAAGGTGTAGGGGAAGTGGGCGGAGAATGGGAGGAGGCGAAAATTTTTAATAAATAAAGGAAGAAAAAAAGAAAGAAAGAAAAGCTTTCTATCCTCCTCGATGAGTTATGTGTCCTTTCAGTGGACACATGACTTCCTTAAGAAGTCACTAAAAATATACATAAATACAATATCATAAGCCCTGACAGGCTATAACTAGGAATGTATATGTGCCCACATACATGTGCATAAATGCATACAAGAACAATTAGTGAAAAAACAGGTAATAGATTTGACAGGGGGTGGGGAGGGGAATAAGGAAGTGTGTGGAGGGAGAAAAGGGAAGGGAGAAATATAATTATAATCTCAAAAGAGAATAAAAAGAAATAACTCCTGAAGCAAGAGGAATAAAACAAATGGCAAATAACATCTCTTTGCTTAAGTCAAGTTTGTTAAGATCCTCATTGTGGAACTGTGAAATCCTTAATACGATTTACAGTACTTGGTGTGTTCTGACCTGTGTGATCTCCTCCAACTTTATGCTTTCGTTGTTTTTCTCCATTGCAACTTCTCCTGCTTCCATCCTAATTGTCCTTTACTTCCTTAGCACACCACACCACCATATTTTTGTTGTTTCTTGTGCTTAGAATTCATTTCTATTGGCTCCATTCTCTCCCTGAACTTTTTCTTCTACAACTGACAAATAATTGCAGCAGTATTCTTCAGGGTATTACCTGGATCATCCCCTCTTCAGGATGACACCCTCAGAAAGTTTCAAATGCCCATAGCAACTGCTGTTACTGCATAGTGTACATGTTTCATAACTGCAATTGTAAATTGTTTGTGATTTGTGTAATGTAACATGGAGAAATGGCTGTATATTTTCCTGAGACTTTTTTTTGTGCACAGTAAACAGGCTCCGAAATGCCTTTACATAGTAGATTCTCAGCACGTGTCTCTTGAATTAATAGTGTACTGAACTATATTTAAGACAAATATTGGGCAGTATTTTCTCTTTATTTATTTTTGCAATATAGGAAATCAGACCAATAGTTTCACATATATCATGTAGTTGTATGCCATATCTTGAATTTTTCTGTTAGAAATAAAAATATTAAGAGTAAATACTGACTAACTTAATTTTAAACATATAATTCTATCTGTCAATATTCATATTTAAATTTTTATGCTCTGTATACAAGAGGAAATTTACAAATCAAATTTACAAATCAAAATTGAACGTTTGGCAAAATACGTGATATAAATGATCTCCTGTGACAACAAAAATAAATCCTTCCAGTCTGATTTTGAACGATTCCAGATGTTTCAGTGTGGCATGTTTCTGTAAAAGCTTTTTCAGCATTACCACTGTCACAAATCATTTCCTGTGTGTATAGCTTTAGGGTACATTACACCTGGAACATACAAAAGAAAGTAGCATGGACTTACAACAGCAAATATGTAAGTCAAGTCAGACATATGGTTTAAGAAAATGAAAGAGTTTTACCCAAATCTGAGCATAATACTGAGCAAAAACTGAGCCATCTTCTCTTCATGGATGCCACAACTTTGTGATCATTTTTATTATTTTATGGAATTTAAATATGTGAATATTTCTGTTCCATAACCATTTTACTTCAAATAGCTCAACATCTGTTTGCAGTCTCTTCTCTGACTCGTTAAGTGCTCGTAAATTTAAGTGGAACAAACTAAGACAGCATGATGCTGTGCCATACAATTCTTCAGTTCCCTTGTGGAGTGAGCAAACACAGAAAATTCTTTTTAATCAGGCTATAGTCTAAGAGTAAACATTTGAGATTCAGTCATCTGATTGATTGGCATTGCCCCTTCCGTCCCCCTCCCCTGCACTGCTGGGTGATGTAAAACTGCTAGAAGCTTGCGTCACTAGTTGCCATAGAACTTTGTTTAAATATTGATTATAATGCAGCAAGTAGATTTTCAGAGAAGCTAGACATTCTGTCCTGCATTTTTTTTAGCAAGTTCAGAGAATTCTTAAAGACTTCAAGTCTGGGGACTTTATTTTGAGCTATAATGATCTTGAAAACAGATCCACAGAACTTCACAATATAGGTGCAATGAAATTTCTTTAGAGTAATAACTGTTGAACACACTAAACATCCCTTAATTTTTGCATAGGAGAAGTGAGGTCATGCTCACTCAGGCTCTGTAGGTATAATCTTTTCCCTTTCAAATATGAATACCACTTGCTGATGTCACTGATTCTCTGAATGTTTGAAAGTCTTATGTTATCGCTGACTGTTCGTTCTGCCTATTCTGCTATCCCTTACACTCAGTCATCTGGTATAGCATATTACAAACCCATCCCTTTGCCTACCACTTTTGACTTCATATCTCTTTCAGCATTAACAGTCATCACCAACATTTATGAATAGTTTATAAAATGTTTGGATTTACATCATTATGTAGTCTCATCCTTAGACTGAGTGTGACTGAGCTGGAGAAATGGCTTAGTGGGGCAGAGTTCCAATAACTGGAATCTGTAGAAAGCTAGACAAAGCTACACATCTACCTGCAACTGACGTCCTATGGGAAACAGATGATTCCTGGGGCTTGTTGCTTGCTAAGCAGTTCAGTGAGAGATTGAGTCTCAAAGGAAGGAGGAGCACAGTGATAGTGCAGGGCATTTGACATTCTGTGACCTTTATCTGTGCACAGATGTGTGCACCTCCACACAGTGCATGCATACACCACACCCATATACATCATACTTTCATACACTATATACTCACATATGAGCACTCTTATACACAAAAACAGAAAAAAAGAAAAAGGTTCCATTTGACAGGCACACACACACACACACACACACACACACACACACACACACACGTATGTATATTTAACTGGCTGAGAGCACAAATGGTTCACTTATTGCACATCTAGGTTAGACATGAGCCCAGTAACCTTTCTCTCCTGGGTGTTTGCTCATTCCTTGGCTGCCTGCAGTCCCTGCCCCTAATTCTAAGTCTCATGTCTGTTCCTGACTCTCTGAGTTTAGCCCATTTAGAGGTCACTGCTCAGCATCCTGGATGTAGTTCCAAAACATTCTACAGGCTGTTCACTGCTTAGGGTTACTGTTTGTGGTTGTTTGTTGGTTTGTTTTTGCATCATTTTAGTAAAGGACTCAAGAAATCTTATTCCTATAGAAAGACTATCCAATGACTATGTTTTTTGCTTCCAAATCCATTTTCTCTTTTTAATTTTACTGAACAATATTTGTATATATAGCAAATTGTTTTTGAACTCTGTATACAATGTGGAGTAGCTACGTTTGACTAATTAGAATATTGATTTCTTCATACACTTTCCTGGGCCATGAGACTGTTTGACTCTCGTAACAAATTTTCAGTGCAATCCTCTTGTTAGAATTTAGAGTCATGATGTTTTGCAAAACAGTGTTTTTTCAAAGAGTAATGCTGCTTGAAATAAGCAGTCCTTTCTGCCGGGTCAGTTTGTTTTTTTCCTGTAACCCCTGAAAAGAAGCTGCCTGATGTCAGTCATTTCTGCTGAAGGTGTTAATTATGCTTAGCAGCTTTTTAAGTAGGGAGTTCGGGTGTTTCCCACATTATTTCTCCATGGAAAGCTGAGATACAGGCTGCCCAGCCTGTATGATTTATGTAGCTGAGGTTATTTTATTGTTGAAAAGCAAAATCCCTTAGAAGGCTTTGCCAAAGAACTATCTTTTCTCTCATCTCCAAGGTTTTCATTCCCTTTATTTAAAAAACCATGAAACAAATTATTTATGATAAAATACATTTTCCTATAAACAAAGTGGAACCCTTAAAGAAAAATTATCCTCTCATATGGTTGATTTTTCCCAGAAAGTTAACTGCCTATATGTGCAAAACCCTTGGCACGTAAAACATATTGCTTAGACTCTAGTGATAAATTATATAACACCCCTAATAAAATGGTCTCTCCCTCCTTGGGTCAGCTTTTCTTTCTTTTTCTTAAAAAAATAATGTTTTTACTTATTCATTGAAAATTTCATGTTTTTATAAATTGCATTTTGATTGTATCTACTTCAAATACCCCAAGTTTCCATGGATACCCTAAAGCATCCTTTTCCAAACTCAGCTCCTCTAATCTCTAAGAGAGTGAAAAATATGAAGATCAAAAATATGTCTTCTCTACCTTCTTGATTTTAATAATTATTTTATTTTTTGAAATTATAATTATATTATGTCTCCCTTTCTTCTTTTTCTTTTAAGCCACCCATGCATCCCTCTGCTTATTCTCTTTCAAATTGGTGATCTGGTTTTTTTGTAATCATTGATCTCTTTCTCTCTCTATGTATGTTTAATACAATACATAAAATTAAACATGTATAATTACATAAAATATAATGGATGAATTATATAAATTATTTTTAAACTGGTCATATGAAAATTGGTCTAGGAGACTGGAAAGGATATACTCAAATTTTACTTGAAAAATTTTGAAAGTAAGTAAAATTAATTTTATATACTAAGTAATTTGTTGGCATTTTGGCTCAAGGGTATAGAAAAAGGACTTTCCTAACATCAAGGAGACTTTGACTGTAGTGTTAATCGGCTAACATTGGATTTTATAAACTTGATCTAATGCTATATCTATGGTTACAAGTTTGTTCAAAGTCTAGGGGAGAATCTGACCTCTGGTAAATTCTAAAGCTCTTTCTAGTACCAACACTTGGCTTCATCTTGTGTCATCTTGTGGCTCTTGCATCAGGGACACGTGTCCAGATTATGAATGTCAGGACTTGAAGGAGAGTTAGAGAGAAGTAGGTTATGGAATGAGTGACTTTTCTTGGGACTCCTGTTTCTTTATGATGGAAGAGCAAGATGTTTTGTGATTATAGAAGGTGTATCATTATGGCTGTCATGCTCTTTCTGTTTCCTCTCATTGTCTACCTGCTGATGCTCTGCGATCTGTCCACAGATGATTATAAACAACCAGAAAACCAGGCACAACATTTGGTGCAATGCTAGAGGTACAATGAAGACTCACTCTGTGGTGTCCTAGTTTTTAAGAACATGGAATATTCTAGAACGTGATAATCTGTGGCTTCACTGGGAGGTTATAATAAATTCAAATGTGTCAATGTGGGGAGGTATAGCACAGATGGACAACAATTACAGTAACACAAAAGCAAAGTCTCCATGTTTTTGCTGCAGAAGCATGACAATACTACATTTTCCAATCTCATGATATCACAGGCTGTAGAGAGAAATCTTAGGATATTCATATAATGGGAGCCTTAACGTTTCAGTCTTTAAGACTTCCATTCAGGGTTGAATTAAGGACATCACAAATAACTGAAGGAGTGCTACAATCTGAGGGTAAAGAAGTCTACTCACCCCACTCTTCTCCTTGTTCTACCCGTTACTAGTGTTCTCAGTCATATATATCCTTAAAACCAGCAATTCTCCAGCCCTAACAGGTTCCAGGGCCAGAATTCTCTTATCCCATAGAAAATCAGATAAGGGTTTTCACACACACACACACACACACACACACACACACACACACACACACACACAGAGAGAGAGAGAGAGAGAGAGAGAGAGAGAGAGAGAGAGAGAGAGATATTCAAAGGAGTAGTTAGTACATGTCAGGTGAACTCCTTAATGGAGTAAGTTATTTAAGAAATGAATTAAGTCATCAGAAAATTCTGGAGGGGAAGGGTAGTGTGGTACACTACATTTTTAGGTGGTAGAAAGAGATAAAAGGTTTATTTTCAGCAAAATTATGAAGAGGGCACAGGTTGTATTTTATATCAGCATGCGCGTCTTTTCTCCCAGTATGCCTAGAGGCTACTAGGTAACCAGGCAACCTAAGTAAACAGTCAAGGAGAAGCTGATGGCTCTTGATCAGAAAGCACATTCACCAGACACTGTAATTTCTACAGGACTGTGCCTGGAGTTTTGCTCTAGGTGGTAGAAACAGAGAAAGGACCCAAGCTTCTAAATTTCCAGTTCTGGGTTATGCTGTTATCAGCCATTCTGATTGTGGAGTAAAATCAGAACATCAGTTTGGGAAAGTAGTAATTCTATGTCCTTGGATATCTGTGAATATCTTAGACAGAATGCTCTATACCTGGACTCTAAATACTGACCAAGTGCCTGCTGATAAATATAATTGCAGGAAGGTAGATATTTGTGTTTATCTAGAAGAGAGGAACATGACCTGGCAGATGGAAACTACCCTTGACCCAGGGAATTAATTCCCAAATTTGTAACAGAAGGGAAGTCAACTACAGCAAAAAATCTACAGCAAAGGACAGCCCCTTATCCACAAAGCAATCAAGCCAAAAAGCCTTGCCTTTTGTTTTAGCCTTTACCAGATCCCTTGGTTCTGATGAGTCACTCGTGAAAAGATGGCTGAGCAATTACTGTATAATGTTGTGGCTTGTTGCTTTATATAAAATAACTTCACGAGAGATGATAAAGTAAGAAAATTTAGTATAAAGGAACTTTTGATAGAGTTTAGTTGCTATTGATGAGTAACTTGTACAACGATTTTTTTTATTTCTAGTTCTATATTTAACATAACAATTATAATTACATAACAAATAACTGAGCAAAAGCAGAAGAAATGAGAATACTGAAGAAGACAATGAGTTTCCTGTTAGGCCGTATTAGGTGTTTTTACTCCCTGCCATTGTGTGTCATGCATACAAGTAGCTACAGGTAAGTTCTTAGTAGACCTGAAATCATATTATAGATATACTGCTTATATATAATACAATCAAGTATAATTCCATCATGACATCTCTCATATGATGAGAGTTTTTATTGAATTTGTATATGTCAAAAGAATCTCAGTTATGTTTTATAAAAATTTAACTTTATCTGCTGTCATCCTTGTACATTCTTGGGAGTATACCTTGCACCAAGTTTCTACCCGACACGAAAATGCCACCCCCTTTACAGTCATCTCCTTCAGTACTTGCCCCCCAATCTGATCCATCATATTTCTAGCCCACAAAAAGCCAAAAGGATCAACTGACATGGGCTCATAAGAACTCACAGAGTCTGAACGGACAACCAGGGAGCTTGCATGGGGCTGACCTAGGCCCTCTGAATACACGATACAGTTGTGTAGATTGGACTTCCTGTGGCATCCCAAATGATGGGATATAGGACTATCTCTGACTTTTCTACTGGCTTTTGGGATCCTGCTCTTCATACTGGGTTGGCTAGAGTCATCTTATTACAAGGAGAGGTGCTTAGCCTTACTGCAACTTGATATACCATGCTTTGTTGATATCCATGGAAGATCTACTCTTTTCTGGAAAAAAAATGGAGAAGGAGTAGATGGCAGAGCAGAACGGAGGTTGGGGAACTGGGAGGAGAGGAGGGAGGGAAGGGAAACCGTGTGAAATAATTAGATATTAAAACAAAAACAAATTAAAGTTTATAATTATATAAGAAAAATCAGAGTAATGAAGAACTTTATGATGCCCAATTACTAAATGGTATAAGAGAGTCTTTGTGAAAGTGTTGTGGGTGCCTTGATTGAGATCAGAACATTGACTCTTCATTGGTGAGCTTCTCAGTTCAAGGAAAACTGTAAAATCATAGTGTATGAAAGTTGTGCACCTTATTTTTGAAGGCAAGAATTGATTTAATTGAGCTGGTATCTTAAATTTAAATGTGTTTTCTACGTAATGACAAAAAGAAGTTGGTACTTTAGAAATCTCTTCACTCCAAAAAATCTATTCTAACTCATAAATTTCAGGATCTTACACAACTTGGAAGGCATTACTCTAAATTATGAGTGCCAAATTATCTGTGGAATACAGTAGTTCTATCGTTTGCGGCTTCTGGAACACTCTAAAATTACATATGCTCTTTTACAAATCATCACTTTTACGAAATTGGGCCAAAGCAAAAGTAACATAGTGTACCAAGAGTGTTTATTTTCTAAGGCACCACACAGCGTGTGAAAGGAAATTAATCTAACTTGATTGGCACAAGTTTTCAAGCAGATCGGGCATCACAGACATCCATTCCACCAATCTGCTCAAGCTTTAACATTTCCATTCTAATTCACTGCTGCTAGTTCAAAGACAACTGTTTGAACTGAGTCTGCTGCATCATCATCAAACAGGGGATCTTCCTTCGCTATGCGTCTGAGAGTAGAATACACCAGCGTCTACTGGCAGATGCCAAACTTGGCAGCTCAGGAGATGATTGAGTTGAGATAGTTTCTTCTGATGTTATCCAGATGATTCCAGGTCATGTGTGTAGAGATCTCTTGAAAATCAACAATTGTTGCCATGCAAGACACCCCCAAAAAGAGACTGAAGGTCACTGATTAATGAAATAAAACTCTCAAAACAAAGAATAAGAGAACAAAAATGCTGCAGAAGAGTGACTTCCAAAAGAGTGGTATTGCCAAGGAGCTAAGCAGAAACCTTTTGAAAAACAAACAAACAAACCAATAACAAAAACAGAAGTGTGGAATTACATTTAAAGCTCTTTTTATGTTTGTGTAGATGATATGAGAGCTTAGAAAGTATGTAGGCAAAAAAAAAAGAGACAGCTTTTGGTGCATATATTGTCTAGGAGCAGAAAGTTCTCACAGCTTGGAAGCTTAACTGGGTGGTGTCTTTCCTTGAAAGATATTCTTCCTACTACTCTAGATATGAGCAGAAGACCTCTCATCACAGGCAATAATCTCCTTAAGATTGTAGTATGTTTTAGTATATGCCTTGGCTAGAACAATAATCTTGCTCGTGCTTTTTTTCCTCCAAACTATATATTTACTGTTTCTTTCTGGCTCTCTTGCTTTTTTGCATTGTAGATTTGTATAAGAACTATCAACTTTACTGAGGTTGAAACTTAAAAATTAATTCTGCATTTCTTGTTTTATTTAGTGTTTGCAAGTGCATGCACACATGCATGTGTTCTTGCCATGATGTGGAGGTTAAAGGACACCATGTTGAGTCAGTGTTCTCCTTCTTTCAAGTAGATAACTGGAACTGAGCTCAGGTCATTTTTATTTATGGGAAAACAACTTTACTCACTGACCAACTACAGTTTGAGACTAACTTTTAGAGCCTGTTTATATTTCTTTTCTTGTAATTTGCCTGGTGATATTACTCTATCATTTTCTAATAGAGCATTTGTATAAGGATTTAAAGATATTATGCATTAAAGGTATTACTCCCTCATGATCAAATTTTAAAAATTCAAAATTTATCATTTTACTTTAATTTTCCCCAATTTTAGTTTTAAGAAAAGTTTATATTTACAAAAAAACTGGAGTAAAAACCTGTAGGACCTCTATTTACTCCATGCATGGATTCCCATTTTGTTAACCAAATGGATTCCCATTTTGTTAACCAACTTCTGTAACTACAAAGCAGAGGTGAAAAGTAAGGAGCTAAAGTTTTATTTAAAAGGTGTAAAAGAAATCATGAGGGTTTATTCATTTTCTGTTAGTGTCTTTTTGCTCCTGAACCCCATTCAGGATTCCAACTTGTGTTTGTGTTTCATAGTTTTTCGATCAGTCCTTGTCTCTGTTGACTTTTGATATTTGATACTCTTTACTTTTCAATGTGTCTTTTAGAAATCCTTAAGAATTATAATATTTCATTATGTGTTCTCTATTTGGTGTTTACATACCAAACACTTGAAAAGTAAAGTTATGTTGCAGATATAACAACAGTTATAACATAACTGGGTGTTGTCTTGTGGCAGCAGTTTGTGTTTGTGGGACACAAGGTGTCATTGAATGAATCTGACTAGTCTTGAATTCTTTATTTAAACTATGCTGGCCTGGAGCTTATAATGGTAGCTACCTTTGCTTTCTGAATGCTAGTATTACAGACTTATATCATGCTTCAATTGCTTTATTTTATTGACACGTAATTTTACTTTTTCTGGAATTTGTCTTGGCACAAGTCGTGAGGTAAAAATAAGTTTATTATTTTGTCTCCAAATATATGAGTACATTTGTCACCACCATTTATTGAAAACCCCATCCTATAAAAATGTTTAACTGCATTTACGACTAAGTTCTACCATTTTAGCATATTTTTTGATAAATATTTTTGGAAAATTCTAGAAGTCTAGAGATAATTGAGAATAAGCACTGTGATTTCCAAGACAGAACAACTTCTTTCTTCAAAGAATGAACCAAAGGAATTTTGTGCTCTTAGACAAAAATCATTTTAAAAGAATTCTGATCTTCTTCAGTCATCTGAATCGTTTCACAACCTCTTTTCTTAATTCTAAATTTCCACTGCTCACTTGGAGGGAGGAAAGCACAAGCTGTTTCATAGTCAAATCCAAATTCCAAACTGAAAATAATACAAATATTTTCAGAAGAACAATATTTATTTCAATAACAAAGATCATAACTGAGAATATGAACTAAGGAAAAATGTCAAAATGTATAATAGTTTCTTGTTTTCCACATCCACTGTATCTCATTAGACTCATCACAACACCTTGAAATTAGAAACATTGTTCTTCTTCGTATAAGAAAGCAGGATGGGGACTGAAGAAATGGCTCAGTTTTTGAACATGCTCATTGGCCTTGCAGTAGAACGAGATTCAGTCCCCGCTATATCAAGTAGCTCACAATCACCTGTAACTCTAGTTCCATGGAATCTGACACACTCTTGTAGGTTCTGTGGACACGACACTTTCATGAGCATGATGCAATTGCAGACAAGCAGGCACACACACATGCACACAAATAAAAATAGATTAAAAGCAACAAGATGAATGACTATATTTACCTTTAGTAAAAGCTCATAGTTAGTGATTTCAGGGACTTGAAAACAGAACTTTTGATTCTATTCTAGTTTTATTGCACTAATTTTTCTGCACTAAAATGAAAAAATAAGGGGCTAGAGAGATGGCTCAGAGTTTAAGAGCACTGGTTGCTTTTCCAGAGGACCCCAGTTCAATTCCTAGCAATCACATGGTGGCTCATAACCATCTACAGTAAGAGTTGGCTACCTCTTCTGCTGTGTTGGAATGAATGCAGGCAGGACACTGTATACATAATAAATAAATACATCTTTTAAGAAAAGAAAAAATAAAATAGTTGTTACTATGCCAGGAATACCTCTTACTTTCAGATAAGCCACATGAACACAGAGGAAGTTCACATTTGATGACAAATATGAAAGTAAAAATATTTGGTTTTCTATTGTGATCAGTAAAACATAGAGTTCTAAGTCATAATTATGGGTTCCTGCAAGTTCTTTAGTCATCAGAGAAATATATGACCTACTGCGTAATCAAACCGAAAGCCTTAGCTGAAAACTATGCTAGTCATAAGGAATACTGTAAAGTTACCCACACAGTTCCTACATTCAAATATATGATGTAATGGAGTCCTGAGTTTGAATACCCACACTCATGTAAAAACTTGGAATGATGACACATACTTGTCACCAAAACACTGGGAAGGTGAAGGAAGCAATGACAGGTAGATCCCTGGAATTTGGTGCCACTGAGTCTGACTGTATCAGCAATCTTCTGATTTAGTGAATTATCCTGTCTCAAAAAATATGGTAGAAAGCAATAGAGGAAGCTATCCATCATTGATAACTGACTTCCACACATATGTTCATTCATATCTATGCACATCTGGATGCACCAGTGCACACATATAAACATGTACATACATATGTATGCTTGCACGCACACACACACACATAAAGTTAGTTGGGGCATGCTTAAAATGATTAAACTGCATTTCTGTGGCTTTTGTTGAGTAGAAGCATGGGGCCAGTCATTTTTAAGATCACTGAGAATAGGTAATAATTAGAATGTAGGGTAGGAGAAATGTGGTTACAAGTGTTGGCCCTTTAATTGCTCAGATGAATTAGTCGAAGCAATTGATAATAATGGTGATCTTCCAAAGTGCCTGATTAGACTCTGGTAATTATGAATGATATGATTTCCCAACAAAGAACATGAATTGAAAAGAAGGTCAGCCCTTTCTTCTGAATCTATGAAACGGACACATGACCGGGTGGAGCATGATGTTCAACAAGCCTCCATATGGTGAAGAACGAACTGAATTTGGTTAAGCATTGAGATAGAAAGAGGCAAAACTTTCATTTAGCACAAAAGAATGTCCCCTTTATTTCCAAAGAATGAGGGTGGAAGTTTTCTAGGACCTCATGCTTCTCATATGCATGCATATCCTCGACATCACATTAAAAACACAAAATCACTGGATTTTGTGTGGGAACTTGAAGTTTTGAATTTTCAAACTATTCTGTCTTCTTTCTTATCATATTTTGAATAACGAAATTCTAAGACCCAATATCCACAAAAGATTCCTGTCAAATGAGTAGGTTCAAGAAATTTACGTGAGGGAACAGGAGTGGGTTGGACTGGAAAGTGAGTTGGAATGCCCTGTACAGGCATGAGGGCTCTGTACAGGGATGAAGCATCTGTTGGAGGGAGAAAAGGGAGTATAAGCAGAACAAGAGGCTGTGATCCCGAGATGATAAGCCTTCAAGTCTTTTACTTGATAGGGCTGACATAGCCAAATGTCTTTGACCACAATTTCTTACGGTTCTCAACCATTCTTATTTCTGCTCTCTTAATTACTTACTTCTTGTGATGTCTTATTTATCAGGGAAAGTATAAAGTATGATTATAATGCTTTCACTGAAATTTTATTGTTTGTACATTTACATTCTCTATCTATGCATGTAGATAGTATGGATTCAATCTAAGGCAGACATGATGGTTTGGAAGAAAATAGTTCCCAAACAAAGTGGCACTATTTGGAGGTGTGGTTTTGTTGGAGTAGTTATGGTCTTGTTTGAGGAGATGTGTCACTGTGGAGGTTGTCTTTGAGGTTTCATATATGTTTAAGCCATGTCCAGTGAGACAGACCACTTCCTGTTGCTTATGTAAGATTTAGACTTTCATCTATCTCTCTAGCATCATGTCTCCCTGCAGTCTGCCATGTCCCACCATAATGATAATGGACTAAGTCTCTGAACTGTAAGCACCCAATTAAATGTTTTGCTTTATAAGAGTTGCCATGATCATGGTATCTCTTCACAGCAACAGAAACCCTAACTAAGACAGAATTTGGTATTGTTGTGATAGTCTTGGCCATGTTCTTGTTTGGAGGAATTTGGACTTTCATATTTTTGGGTTAGGAAAGCAGTGCAATGCTTTAAGCACTGACTAATGGGCCATGGCAGTAGGAGCATGGAAGGCAATTGTGGAGGACTGGTTCAAAAGGTTTCAGAGAAAAAGAATACTAATATGTGGCTTAGAGATCATTCTTGTGATATTTTGGTGAAGAATGTGGTTACTTTTTGCCATTATCTAAAAAGTCTGCCTGAGGCTAAAGTGAAGAGTTTCATTGGTAGAGTAAATATCAAAACAATCTAGTATATACTCGTCTGTGTGGTTATTAGTGTTAACTCTGATGAGGATTTATAATGCAAAGGGAAAAGTTGAACAAATAAAAGTACAAAATGTATGGACTGGGAAAGGGGGCATCAGGAAGTGTAATAGAGCTTAGTCCTGTGCTCAAGGAGGTAAACAGATTAAGAAGTAGAATAAAGGGATGTGAACCTCAGGGAAAGATCCAAGCCAACTAACTTTTCAACACTTGAACAGGAATTAAAGTAAAACTTAGAGCTGGGTGTGGCAGTGCATTCCTTTAATTCCAGCACTTAGGCGGTAGACAGATCTCTGAGTTTGAGGTCATCCTGGTCTACAGAACAAGTTCCAGGACAGGCAAACTTAATGCAGTGAAGGAAACCATGGAAAACAAAAAGCTGATGGAGATGTAATTGAATGCAGGGACCAAGTTCCAGTCCAAGCAAGCAGAAGAACTTGGCAGCTTTGACCACATGACTCTGGCTTTAGAATCAAGGATAGAAGAAAGGCATTATGGAGTCTTCCTCTGTGACTAAGGAATGTGTCAGGGATGTCTTTGAATAGAGTCCCAGAGAGGCCATTGTATGAAGCTGTGAAAGAGAAGGCTGGATTGCTTTGGAGATATCAAGACATTAGAGATGCCAGATCCATGGGATATTTACTGAGGAAAACTGGTAACAAGGAGTAGAATAAAAACAGAGAAAGAAGTATATTGCAGTTAACAAAGTTAAAAGGAATTGGAGATCTAAAGAACATTTTGACATCAAACATGGAGATGCAGAGTTCAGAGTTTGCTGGATTTTGTTCTTACTTTGGTCCAGCATTTCCTTACTATGGTCCCTTTCCTACATTTTGGAATGGTAATGCATATTCTGTACCATGTGATCTGCTTTTTGAATTTGATTTTATAAGATATAATGGTTAAGAGATTGTTTGAATTTAGAAGAGACTTTGAACTTTAGACTTTTAAATAAGTTTGAGACTGTTATAGACTATGGGGACTTTTGAAGTTGTACCATATTATGATATGTCTGCAAGCCTTTGGTTGCCAGGGAGTAGAATGTGGTAGTTTGAAAGAAAATGACCTCCAAAGGGAGAAGCACTATTAGGAAATGTGGCCTTTTTGAAGTAGATGTGGTCTTGTTGAAGGAAGTGTGTCATGGTAGAGGCAGGCTTTGGGGTCTGACATATGCCCATGCTATGCTCAAAGAGACTGATCATTTCCTGTTGTCTATGCAGAATACAGTTACCTCTCCAGCACCATGTCTGCCTGCACCATGTCCCACCGTAACAATAATGGATTAACCTCTGAATTATAAGCCACCCAGTTAAATACTTTTCTTTATAAAAGTTGTCTTGGTCATGGTGTCTCTTTACAACATTAGAAACCCCAATTAAAACAACGAGGCTTTCAAATCTGCCACCCACCATACAGAACTGAATTTTATTGGGATGCATCAAATACGGTACCTAGAACAGGGATGTTATACCATAAATAGTAACGGAATTCTTGCTTTTTGTGATGACATCCCATTTAATAATTTTTATGCATTATTAAATGATGATTGTGGATCATCATTTCATGGGTGGAACAGTTGGGGAATGTTTGGGGACTTGTTCAAAGTCATAGACCAATAGCAGGCAAAGGAGCTAAAAATTGATCTATAGAAATTGATTTGAGAACTCATGTACTATATGTGCTTCAAAGGCCAGTATAAGTGCTGAAGGCCAGTCTAAGTGGGCGTGAGATAAAGGAAGTGAGTCAATGAAGCATTTATATAAGCTACTAAGAAAACCATATCACACATAGGAAGAAAAATATTCACCAGTATGTTTATTGTTTTCATTTTGGAAACAGACACCACAAGTGAAAAGGAGCAAACCCTAGCTTTGACAAATATTTTGTTATGTAGAAAAAGAACCAGTAGAAACAGGCCGAGGCAAGGCATTAAAGTTTAACTTTTTTGTTACAAAATGTTCTGGTTCAAGTTATAAATCTTTCTGTCTTAACTCTCCAGAGTAGTAGCAATAGGTTATTGTGTGGGCAAGTTGAAAGGACAAATGATCGTTTATTCTCCAAAGGGAAATCATTTCAAATGCACAGGAAAGCAATAGAAGAATTTGAATCCATTGGTGCCAAACCAAACTGTAAGGAATGTTTTAGTATCAACGTTTACCTGTACTTTCTCTGACAGGAAGACCATTATTAAGATCTATGAGCCTGATCATACAAGAAAAAGTTCTATTTGGTTCTGCAGAAATCCTGACTCACAGTGATTCCATCCTTCTGGGACCTTGGCAGAAATCAAGTATTTCTTCACAACAGCTGCAAGATCTGCATGCGATACCTCTGTACACAGACAAGGTCAACATGAATGGCCAATGAGAACACAGGCTCTGATTTAGTTAAAGTATAGCTGACCCACAAGTTCTATACTTTGGGCATTGAGAGAAATGTTTGGGCCCTCCAATCCAGAATATTTTGCTGTATTTACTGACCATAATAACTAGACAAGATACTCTTGATGTCTCAAAGCATCACTGAGTTTTTCCAAATCTTTGTCCCAAATGAGCTGAATATAATATTTAGTCTGGCATTGATCTTTGAGTATAAAAGATGAAGTTGTCTGAGTTCATGATAATATTTATATCATGCTATCTTTTGAGGAATATATGACTCGATATTGAATCACATAACTGACTCCCCAAATTAGAAGTTTTCTATCTCCAAATCTATTATGAATTAATGTGAGGATTCATGTTCATGGATCTTAAATCAGAATATTTTTAAATCTTGACTTTTAAAGTTCCAGCTATTCCTGTGCTGCTTCCTCTGACGTACAGTTAGCACTAAAACAATTAACAATTCAGTTGGTGAAGCAGAGACCAACAGAAGAAGGAAGAGAGCCACAAAGAAGCAACTGAATTCTGTTGTTCCATCCCAAACTTAGCACCATCAAAATAAGAAAATTAATGTTCAGAGAATCCATGACACACTAATGACATAATTAGTTTAACTTAGTTGTCTAGAAAATACTACAAGTTGTCATTCATCCCATCTACTAAGAGAAAGGTCTAGAAAGAGACTGGAAGTGCCAGGGCTTGGCCAGGGTTTGCATGTGAGATCTGTCACGTTGCAAAAAACAGACATACGAGCCACCAATGGTGTCACTAAATTTTGTTAGCCAACAACAGATAGCAGGATTTCAGATACCTACTGCAAATTTAAGTGACTTAATTATTAAGTGTCAACACTGCTTAGTTCATGAGGTGAAGGTAGATTACGTCAGAAAATTTTATAGTACCAACAATAGCTGCTAATAGAATCTTACACCAAGAGATTAGCATTGTGAGTCTGGAAACAACCCCATAACTTGCTTAACTGACAAGTTCCTATATGACAGAGGTGCTGTTACAAACCAGTAAGATTTTTTTTCTATGAATGGTACTAAAATTATTTGCTATAACACAAAAAATAGAGTGCTGTGTCATACAGTTAACAAACATGAGGTCCATTTAAATTATAGATAAATATAAAAAGCAAGAATATGAACTCTTAGGAGACAATGCAGTAGATATTAAAGATTTCTAGCTGGAAAAGAAAATTTCAAAACATCAATGTTCAAGTGATACAGGGAAGTACTGACTATATTAAAGTTAATATTTTCTGTGGATTAAAAAACATTATAAAAGGTGCTTTAAAAAATAAAAAAAAATCCCCAAATGAGAGACAATTATGGTAGAACACATTATATATAAGATTGGAAAATATACTTAAATTTTTTGCACTGAATTGAAAAAGAACCAAATGAACAAATGAATGCTCAATCTCACTGCAAATACAAGAAGTTAAAAGCACTGGCAGCCATCGTAAACCTGTTAGACTTAAAGACTATAACAAGAAATGTTCTGAGGCTTAAGAGCAATGAGATTGCTCACAATATGGAGACAATACAGTTATACACTTTGGGTAAACTGTTTAAATTTCCTAGTGACATGAAATGCAGATACATTGTTTGATCCAGTGCTCTTGCTCCTGAGTATATAACCTAGAGAGATAAGTGTATGTGCACCGTGAGACACATGGAAGACAACACTACCATACCAGAGAAGCTAGACAAAGAATCACACAAATTTAACAGGCTAACTTATAGTTCATGTTATGTTTTCATAATGGAATAATGTAGAGCAACAGTATTAATAAACTATAGCTAATAATCATCTGCCTTGAGGAATGTCAAAAAAAATGTTGAGTTATAAGAACCAAGTCACAAGTAGGTACATAGTCTATTTTCATCTAAGTAAAATTTAAAACAATTACATAATGTCATGGTTCAGGATAAACAAATGGGTAGTAATGACCACATAGAACAAGAAAGAAAGTACTAAAAGGTTCAGAATCACAGATTCTTGCAGAGAAATTAGGAGAGGCACACAGGAATTGGGGGTGGGCTCTGTGATGTTCTGTTTCTCAGGCTGAGTATTTGATCCAAGAATATTAATTTTATTTTTTTCTTTAACCTAATATGCATGTATTTTCAATTATTTTAAATGCCTGCTATACTTTATTGATGTGGGATTACCCTCAAAAAAAAAAAAAAGGTTCAGGCTCAGTTCCTAGTGTCCACATGTTGGATCATATGCATTTGTAATTCTAGTTAAAGGGGACTCAATGTCTTTTTCTGAGCTCTGCAGACACCAGACATGCATGCAGTACATGTGCATTCATGTAGCCAAACTCTCTCTCTTTCTCTCTCTCTCTCTCTCTCTCTCTCTCTCTCTCTCTCACACACACACACACACACACACACACATATACACACACACACACACACACTAAACTAAACTAAACTAAGAAAGAAACCTATCAGTCTCAACTTACAATTTTTTTTATCTTACAACTCACTCAAAAATATTCATTGAGTATTTTTTATTTATAAACCCTAAAGAAAATATTTATCTGGGGCATAGTTACTGTGCTTGAATAATCCTCAGTCCTGAGATGAAGTAATGCTTACTTGCCCTACTTTAGTGGTTTTAAAAATAAATGCACTGTATTTTTGTGGTTCATTTACCAGATACTTATGGACAAAAAATGGGTCAAACATTTTGTTTTAGTTGTTAGATTTCAGAGCCTTTTTACTATCTCATAACCATTGTGAAAGTCTAATGACAATGGTGAAATCATGTTGTTCATCGACCTTGGGACACATGTTTTCACCTTAACCCCTTTTTATATTTATCAGGATGCTATAATTTTACAAAACTCATTTTGGAAACTAACAAAGCTACCACTAACCAAAATCACCATGGTAACTGTCTTCGACACCAAACATCTATACACGATTGTGCAGCTTAATTTACTGAATATTGTTTGATCAGCTTTTAAACAGAAGTTAATAGCTACTATCATTTGCATACTACATTGGATACAGGTAGTAAGATCAATTTGAAATTAAAATTTGAATTTATGCAGGGACCTAATTGCATTCTCCTTATAAAGGAACTGGAAAAAAATGACAGAAGATAGCTTATAGAGCTACTTTAATGGATTATTTCTGCTGAAGCATTTCCTAGAATTATTATGAAGAATCTTGAAAACATTATATTTCATAAAACATAGAAGGAATAACTATAGGTATCCAGAAAGTAATTATAGTGCTTGTAAACTTATCAATGTCTACATAAAATGATTCTTGCTATTGGAATTCCTACCACCCATAGCCTCTTAAGTTACCCGCCCACTTGGGCATGGCTTCTTACATTATATATGCAAATGTAAACCGTGCATCTGGCCTCTTTCCCAGTTGCTGAATTTGGTTGCTGTTTCCCATTCGAGCAGAGGATTGTGATCTGTGATTCTACCCCTAAATTAATAACCCTCTATTATACTCAATTCTGAGCTAGTGTGGGGTTTCTTTTAAGCATCCTTCTTCATCTGGTGCACACATGGATCCAGACTCTACACCTACCAGGTAGACCCTTTTAAAGGCCTAGGTCCACAGCCCAGAAAGACTCTCACCCCCACCCACTTAACTTGCTTTTACCTAAGCGAATTTTTGTAGAATTCCAGCCACAGTGGAGCTAACTGCATGCGGCGACTTAATTTCCCAAGCATGAGCATGCCCCCCCTCCACCCCCACTGCTGTGTTTCCTGCCGCAGTCCCTGCCATGGTTCCCGGCCACATGGTGACTTGCACAGTTTCTAGTTTGTGCTCCCTGCCTGTGAGTTCTGGGCTTTTTGTTCCATGTACAGAACTGATTTAATTGCTTTTCATTTGTCAAGTAAAGCTTATTTCTCAGTATTTAACTAGCACCAAGGTGAGAAAGCCAAAGCGGCTTAGGACTGTTCATGGCATCAGGTTGCACCACTAGTTGTGACCCTGCAACCATGATACCTGCTGGACAATAAGATTATTACACCTAAAACAATTTACTGGACCTCATACCAGGTAAATATTTTATTAATTATTAAATCAATAAACTTGAAAGTTATATAATGGCAGACAACATTACCATTAAAATTTTTAATAACTTTTTTGCTAATACTATGGATTGTATTCTTCAAGGCTTGTATGGTTATTGTGATACATCCATTAATTGGATATTGGGACTCAATTTTTTTCTTCATATTGTATCCTTAAGAAAATGCTTTGATAACAGAGGCAAGAATGAGGAACTTTTAGAAATGATACAGTCTTTACAGACTAATAAAGGACAGCTAACTGACAGGATTAATATCATTGAGAATCAAAAGTTACCTGAAAAAATTAATACTATTGTAAAGGGTAACATCAATTTGATAGACAAAATTGAATCCATGTCAAAGAATACTGAGAAATTATCTGAAAGAATTTATACTGTTGAATTTGCCAATCAAAATTTGTCAAAACGTTATGGTAGGTTAGCAGATAAAGTATCTCTTCAGGAAGGCAGTCTGCATGCTATTCAAATAATGTCTAAGGATTAAATGTTATCTTTAAAGAAAAAACTTCAGACCTTGGAATAACATGTGTAGAATGAGGACTAGAGGCTAGGTGCCTCAATGAAATTACTAGAAATATATATAGGCCAGGAAATTCAAGCTCTACAAAAGACAGAAGTAAAAAAATTTGGAATGATTGAGGAAATTACTGGAACTGATGAGCAGGGAAAGAAGGTAAAAGGACAGGATTCAACATTGCCAGTATCTGTCAGAGATGACTTACCCAGGATTTTAGTTTCCTACCCTGGAATCTACTCTGACAAATCATAAAATTCTAAAGGCCCAAAAGAATCCAAAGAAGGTAGATGGATACCTATAGGATGAATGATCTAAAGAAATTCAGCAAGCTATTGTAACTTATGACTTGCATTTCACATTTATTAGGGAGATGATAAAGACATGGGCTTTTAACATTAAGGTAATACCACGTGACTGGCTTCAGTTAGTTTCAGCAGTCCTAGATGATGGGCCTCAATTGATGTTTAAATATTATTTCAGGGAAGAGGCTAAAATTTTAGAATAATAGGGAAAAACAAAAGGACTTGAGATTTCCCAAGATCAAATTCTTGGTGAGAGCACTTCTGCTGACCCACAGACTGAAGCTCTTTATGATGAACAAATCTTGTCCCTATACCACAAAACAGCCTTAAATGCTTGAGACAGAATTCAAGAAATAGGAAAATGAATTGAATCATTTTCAGAGAGAGAACCCTTTAGTGACTTTTCACAAACATTAACTAAGGTAGTAAAAACAGGAGTAAAAGGCCCAGATGCTAGATGAGTACTTATTAAATCTCTGGCTTTTGAATGTAAAAAGATACTTGGGTCTTTAAAGGTTAGATCAACACCAATGAATGAATGGATTCTGCATACAATGAACATTGAGACATTTGACTATAATACTAAATCTTGGGTAGGAGAAGCAATTTCCAAAAGAATGAGGAGACATAAAAATGCCAAATGTTTTAATTATGATAGAATAGAACATTTGAGAAGGGACTGTAGACAAGGAATTCCTAGTAATAATGTCTCCTCTGGGAATGGCAAGAATATGAGGACTCAGCCTTCAGGTATACAGAAGGTGTGACAAAGGCTGATATTGGACCAATGAAAGTAGACCAACCAAAGTATACAGGCAAGGCAACCCAATACCATCCTTGGTGGGCCTCTTGAAGGTCCCCAAGTCAAAAGTGTTCCAGTTATTCCCAATCACTGTGAAGGACATGTCTCACCAGGAAAAATTTAAAAAAAAATCTAGAGCCTTCTGAAAAGAAAAACAACAACAACAACAAAAAACCAAAAACACTGTTCTAGATAATGGAATAAACATGGATAATAAATCAAAAAATCCAATAGAAAATAGGAAACGTATATTCTGACAGACTTGTATAAATGATCAAAGACCAAAGCTAAGAGTGTACAAATGACATTGTAATTGTGGGTTTGATTGACACCGGTGCAGACATGAGTATGATTACTCCATGATCTTGGCATCTAAATTGGCCTCTTCAAGAGGCAGATGTTCAATTACTAAGAATTGGAACCCTATCTCAAGTGAAACAAAGCACGAGATGGATTGACTGCATTGGGCCAGAACAACAGAGAGGAAAGCTGAGGACATATGTGGCTAATTTTGCAGTAAATTTATGGGGTTGTTACCTGCTACAGCAATGGAATACTCAGATTAGCATTCCTGCAGTCCCAGAAACTTATAATTCTGTTAAGGATAATATAAGGTACTACACACAAAGGTCACCAACCCTGCAGGCTATGCAAGAACACAAAGCAACTAGTAAACTTTTAGAGATACCAACTGCCCTTCCTTTAAAATAGTTAACTGAGAAACCAATAAGGTTTAAACAGTGGCTGTTAACCGAAGATAAACTGCAGGCTTTAGAACAGGAGCAAATAGTTGCTCACCATATTGAAGAAACAACCAGTCTTTAGAGTTCTCCTGTATTTGTTGTTAAAAACATCTGGTAAATGGAGAATGGTGACACATCTTAGAACTGTCAATAAGGTAATTCAAACTATGAACCCTCTACAACCTGGAACTCCTCTACCTTCTCTATTAGCAAAGAATGGCCTCTTACAGTTATTGACTTGAATGGTTGTTTCTTTACTATATCTTTACAAGAAAAGGACAGAAAAAAAATTGCCTTCACAGTGCCTACTTATAATAATTCTCAACTACCAGGAGATACCAGTGTACTGTCTATCCACAGGAAATGCTCAATAGCTTGACCCTATGCCAATACTTTGTAAGTCAGCCATTGGAAATAATACATAAAAATTTCCTAAATCTATAATTTGCCATTTCATGGATGACATTTTGTTATCTGATTCAAACATGGATACTTTAGAAAGGATGTTTGAAGAGGTAAATAAAGTTTTGCCAAAATGGGGATTACAAATTGCTCCTGAAAAAATACAGAGAAGAGATTCTGTCAATTACCTGGGTTATAAAATAGATTTACAGAAAATTAGAACACAAAAGGCACAAATTAGGAGAGACCAACTGCAGACTCTGAATGACTTTCAAAGATTGTTAGGAGACATTTCCAGTCTATGGCCAGCTGTTGGGAAAACACCTAATCTAATAGTTCGTTTAATCAAAACCTTAGATGGTGACAAAAACTTAAATAGTCCCAGAGAGTTAACAGCTGAAGCAGAAAAGGAATAGATCATTGTTGAAAAAAATTACAGGAGGCACATGTGGATAGGGTTAATCCAAATCTTAATAGCATTCTAGACATATTGCATTCCAGAATTTCACCCACAGGAATTTTAATGTAAAGGGAAGATATCATTTTAGAATGGATATTTTTACCACATCAACCAAATAATTAACATAGTCCTGTGTGTGTTTCTTTGGGACTAAGTGACAGGACAGAAATTTCTGATTACAAAAGAAAAGGCACCCCCCACAGATGCTCAGTTACTAGAAGGACTGTGATCCAATTAGGCAACTTTGTTTTGTCCTCTCCTATGCTCTTGAGAGGAAATCAGAGTGCTTCATAAAGATTCCCAGTTAGTCAGATATCTTTACTTGCTTTCTTGATTCTTGACTTTAGGGGCAAACAGTTTCACTCATGAAATTTATTTTCTCTCTTATAATATATAATATATATTATATAAAATATAATATTTTCTCTCTTATAATAATATAATATCTCTACTTCAGAGATTGAAAGAAGCATTGCATGAGAAAATACAGAAGTGGCTGGTGTACGACACTCAATTAACGATCATAGAAACCGAATGAAATAATAATAAAAAGCCCATGAACTTTGTTATCACCATTCAAAGATTATCATATTCTCATTATTTCTGTTATGCATTATACAACCATCATTTTGATGAGAAAACCAGGCCTTTGAAATTCTTTGAAGCAAAAGAAAGTGAACATAAAATAGCAGTGCTTACTTTAACTCTCCAAACAATCACTTCTCTTATACCTGTGGGACTTCCAGATTGGAAGAAGTACAGTTTTGGTTAGTTCTTGTCTTTTGAGACTACCAAGAAATTCAGCTGGAACAGTTTATTGCATTGTTTCTCTGGACTGAGTGACAAGAGAAATCTCTCACACATTTTCTCTGTTGCTTTTTTTTTGAATACTTTCTCTTTTTCTATAGTGCAGCTCTAAAAAATGGACCCAAGACCTGCAATATGTGTCCTGAAGCTTGTCTGCCCTCAAGGACTTTTTTATTTACTTTCCTTTTTTTTTAACTTGACCTTTGGATTCTTGAATTTCTTAATTAATTAGTTAATTAATTAACTATTTTTCCCTAGTCCAAGTCCAATCACATTTTGCCTTTCCTGCCTCCTCTTCTCCCAGTTCCCACCACCGCCATTCACTCATCTTCTGTTCTCTTCAGAAAAAGGCAGGCCTCCCATGTATATTTGGTAGTCGTGGCATATCTATTAAGCTGCAGCGAGATTAGTCACCTCCGCTCCTATTAACTGGTTGGATGGCAACCAGTAGGAGGAAAGAGTTCTAAAAACAGATGACAGCATTTTTGCTAGTATTTTTGCATCAAATAGCAGCATTCTTTGTCATAGTCAGAATCTGGAAACCACCTAAATGCCCCTTAACCAAAAAATGAATAAGGAAAATGTGGTACATTTACACAATGGAGTACTACACAACAGAAAAAAAAATAATGACATCTTCAATTTTGCAGGCAAATAGATACAACTAGAAAACATCATTTTCATGAGGTAACGCAGATCCAGAAAGAAAATTAACACATGTACTCACACATAAGCGGTTTTTAAACATAAAGCAAAGAAAACCTGCCCACAAATCACAATCCCAGATAACTTAGACAACAATGAGGACCCCCTAGAGAGGCACACATAGATCTAATCTACATGGGAAACAGAAAAAGACAAGATCTTCTGAGTAAATTGGGAGCATGGGGACCATGGGAAAGGGTTGAAGGGGAGGGAAGAGGCAGCGAAGGTAGCAGAGGAAAATGTAGAGCTTAATATAAATAATAAAAAAAAAGATGACAAAGTCAGAAATTGCCCCTGATCCCACAAGAACACCAAGCTACACAATTGGAACACAAGTGTAGAATGCCTAGGTCAGCCTCGTGCAAGCTTTCTGGTTGGTGGTTCAGTCTCTGCCAGCCCCCTAGGAGCCCAAGCTACTTGATTCTGTGGGTTTTCTTGAACACCGCAAGACAACCCTAAATTTTCTTAAAGTTTTGCCTATGTACAATGAAAACGTCTGTTTAAATGTTTTACATTAAATTCACCACTTATAAATACTTACACTTTTTGATGTTAAAAAATACACCCTGCTCAAGTTTTGTTATCTAGCGTTTTAAAGATCTTGGACACAAGATCATGTTTAGTGCAATACTGGCCCACGACTTTATAGAATAAAGTAAAAACACCCAGATAAACATTAGAAGACCATGTCACATATCACATCAGATAGACAGATATGAATTTCTAGATATCTTAATCCAAATTGCAGATACACTAAGTTGACAATGTGATATACACAATATCAAGTGCCCAATCAAGAACATGATGTTAATTTACTTTCATCATGTTATTGTGGAAAGCAAATGTTATAGTCATACAAAACAAAACCTTTAGTTACTGTAAGGATATTTTAATAATAAAAATTGGTATTATCTTTTCATTAGACAAATCAAAAATTGTCATTGTACAGGATAATTTGGGGGAATGGAAAAGATGCATAGTAAATGAGGAATTAAAAATATACTTAGTTGTGAACACACCTATAATTTTACCATTTGGGAGACTGAGGTAAGATGCTAGCAAATTTGAGTCCGGAATGGGTTACATTGTGAACTCAAAGCCAGCATTGGCTAAGTAACAAGAAAGTACCTGCATCAAAAATTATAACAAGGAAGTACAAAGAATCCACATGAGGCAGGTTAGCACATGATAAAAAGTAATCTGTTGTTTTCCTTCACATTCCTTCAGCTTGTTTCTATTTTCTGAATGTATAAAAGCATTTTACAACAAAGGTTCTCTTGCTCAGTCACTAAATATGGTACTGAAATTATCAAAGGACACTTGCATTTTGCTTTGTACTGAGAACAGATAACCTTAGTGACATTCTTAGAAATGCATTCATTCTAGTATATGTGTATGACTTTTTTTTTGACAACTTCTTTGGGCTTTATTTTTTTTTAAGGATTTAAGAAACTTATGCTCATAAACTTGAAATGTGGAACATAGCTTATGTTTTTCTAGAATTACTGAATTTGCTATTGAGATAATGAAACAATCATTTGCCTTGCTTTTTTCCCAGTGTGTTTCTTTAAGAGTATGCTGATTCTGAAGTCAAATTTTAATTTCTTTCATGGATTGAATTTGCAGGTTAGTGTTTCTGAGATACCACTTTTATATACTTTTGTTCTTCACTGCAAGTAAAAATGACAACTTCAATCTATCTTTAAATGTGTTCTTATATAGTTTCCTTCTGCTGGGCCCATAGCTATTTGGCTCTTAAGGTTGATATATTTTAATATCATGTGATCAAGATTTCCATGGTCAAGTTACATAGTAGACTTATGATTTCATAAACTCTACTTTTGAATCTTTAATTATATAAAGACTGTGGCTAGTGGAATGGAGGTCAAAATACTTTTTTATAATGTGCTTTAGAAACAGGCTGATATCATATACAAAGCTTTAATATTTCCTAAGGCAAAGGAAGCTATGTGAACATTATTTGTTGATGATAAGCTTTTAATACAGCCTAACCCGTTAACATTGCTTTACTTCTCTAGCTTACTGCATTTATAGCAATAGCCCATCTCAAATTTTGCCAAATTTGTTTTTGTGTCACAACCATTGAAACAGACCAAGCTGTTGAGTTGTGTAAACCATAAGCACTGTTTTTCATTCTTTGTAAGACATAATTTATTAGATAGTAAATGCTCCTTTTCTTTTTAATTTTCCTCTTTTTTCTTTTTATTAATTAGTTACTTTAAATTTATTTTATACTGCGACCACAGTTTCCCCTCCTTCCTCTTCTTTTGTTCCCTCCCCTTCAGCCTCTCCTCTGCCCCCATCCACTCCTCTTCTGCTTCTATTCACAAATAAGCATGCCTCCCATGTTGTCAACAAAGCTTGGAGTATAAAGTTGATGTAGGCCTAAGTTCTTCCTTTTATATTAAGGCTGGGCAAGGCAATCAGTATGAGGCATAGGTTCTCAAAAGTCAGCTCAAGAATTAGGGGAGACCCTGATCCCACTCTTAGGTATACCACAAACAGACCAAACTGAACTGTCCCACATATGTAGAGAGCCTGGGTCAGTCCCATGCAGGCTCCCAAGAAGTTGGTCCAGAGTCTATGAGCTATTATGGGCCTAAGTTAGTTGTTTCTGTGGGTTCCATTGTGATGATCTTGATATTTCTGGCTTGTACAATGTCTCCTCTCTTTCTTCGACAGGATTCTCAGTGCTTGGCCCCATCTTTGACTGTGGATATCTGAAACTGTTTCTATCAGTTACTGGATGAAGGCTCTCTGATGACAACTAGGGTAGTCACCCATCTGATTACAGGGGAAGGCCAGTTCAGGCATCCTCTTCACTATTGCTAGGAATCTTAGCTGTGGTCATCCTTGTGGATTCCTGGGAATTTCCTTGGCACGATGACTCTCCCTGACCCTGAAATGCCTTCCACTCTCATTAAGACATCTCTTTCAATACTCTCCCCACCCATCACACCCCATCCCACCCAACGCGATCCCTCACTGTTCCACCCCTTCTCCACCATCACTGCCCTATATTTACCTAGGAGTTCTCTTCTATTTTCCCTCCCCAGGGAAATCCATACATCACTCTCTGGGCCCTCCTTGTTATTTATCATCTCTGGAAGTGTGTATTGTATCGCGATTATGAGTGAGTATACCATGTTAGTCTCTCTGGGTCTAAGTTACCTCTTGAAGCTGAATGCCTTCTGTCAGGCTGAGGACACAGTCAATAAGACAAAACAGCAGCCTGCAGAATGGGAAAAGATCTTTACCAACCACACATCTGACAGAGGGCCAATCTCCAAATTACATAAAGAACTCAAGAAACTAGAAATCAAAATACCAAATAAACTAATTAAAAATGGGGGTACAGATTTAAACAGAATTCTCAACAGAAAAATTTTAAATGGCCACGATACACTTAAGGAATTGTTCAGCATCCTTAGTTATTAGGGAAATGCAAATCAAAATGACTCTGAGATACCATTATACACTTGTCAGAATGGCTAAGATCAAACATACTGATTACTGCTTATGTTGGAGAGGATGTGGAATAAGGGACCACTCCTCCACTGCTGTTGGGAGTGTAAACTTGTCCAGTCACTTTGGAAATCAATATATCAAATTTTCAGAAAATTGGGAATCAAACTACCTCAAGATTCAGCTATACCACTCTGTGGCATATATTCAAATGATGTTCAATCATACCACAGAGAAACTAATTCACTCATGTTCATAGCAGAATTATTTATAACAGCCAGAACGTGGAAACAACCTAGATACCCTTCAACTGAAGAATGATAAAGAAAATGTGGTACATTTACACAATGGAGTATTACTCTGCTGTTAAAAAGCAATGACATGAAATTTGCAGGCAAAAGAATGGAACTAGAAAAAAATTATCTCTAATGCTATATTTCCCTCACCATATTTATATTTACTATGAAGAAAACTTAGTAACAGTACCTGACAGCTATGACCACCTCTGCTCAGATTTCAAGTATTGGGAGGAGGAAAATGATCAGCTTAGTCATAAATATGACACCATCCATCCACACAATAAAATCTGAATTTGATTATTATCTATGACATTCTGAAAGGCTTTAACAATGGTTCAATATTATTATCAGTTGGTATAACCTTATGAAGGAATAATTTGATCTATATATCAGGAACTACAAAAACTGCTCCTAGGTAACCCAATATGCTATGTTATTAGTTTTTTATATTTTTCTACAATAAAATTATAAAAGCATTAAATTAAATAACATTTACTTAAATATATGTTATGATACTATTTGCATTATTAAGAGTTTGAAAAAAACTAAAATTCTCAATGATTGATAAATGGTCTTGTATGATGCATTCTTCTTCAATTTGATGTACATTAAAAATAATAAAAAATGTTAGTCAAATTATCATAATACATATGTCTAAAGTAATGTGTCTTATGTATTTATAAAGTAAAATTATACCTTTTAATGTTTATGGTCATGAAAATATTCATAGAGAGAATAACATATACCAAAAAAGGTACATGAAGTATGAAAGTAAGAAGAGGATTGTAGGTAATGTCTTTATTTTTCTTTACTCCTCTCTTTCCTTTCTTTGCTAGTTCCCTTAACATCATTGGGCACTTTTTTGCCAAGTAATAAAAATTGAAATCCAAATGAATGTATAATATCTCTTTTAATTGCAATGTGTTATTGAACAGTTGCTTATTATATGTGTTGTGAAATGGTAAATTATTAGCTTTATAGCATCAAACAGTATCAATCATATAATTAAACACTAAATGTTGAGAGATGTACAAATATTACTTTAATTTTTATATAGTTATATTCATATTTTGTGTCATTGTGTTTGGATTAAGACAAGAACCAATCAGGCAACTATTCACATGGTATGAACTAGTACTTGATGAAACAAACTGTTATTACACAAATTATTCTCAAAGCTACATAACATTGAATTAAACTGGATAATACAGTAAATCCCATTTAAAAAGCAGCTCAGACAGTAATCATATTTGCAATTTATACATATTTTCCAGACAAGCTATAATGTTTTCACTTTAAGAACTAATAAAAAATATTTGAAGACTAAATTTCAAACATCTGTAACATGTCTTATGTCAAACTCCCCTAATTGCCTGTGGTTATTTTGAAATCTTGTTAGACATTCTCAGTTTAAGAGCAGGGATGGCACAAAATGTTTTCTTGGCAGAAGAGCCAAAGACCTGGATCTGAATTAAAGCCTGATACAGTCTTTTTCATTGACTTTGGAAAACTCTAATCACCTCCCTATAACCTACATTTTTCTAACATGAAATCAAAGAAGGAATATAACCTTATGGACTTTTTTATTTCCAGTATTACATACTGGAACTTCAAAAATAAAGATCTCATTTTGGTCCAGCCCTTGCCAGTGATGAAGTGAATGATTGCTTACATAGTTTGTAAAAGAGATTCTGGCTCCAAAGGTGACTCTTTTTGGTCTTAGACATGAAAAATATTTTAAGGTCTTGACTGAATTAAAACATGCTACTTTCAGAAAGGACCCAATTTGATCTGATCAGCTATGTGGTTTCTGGTTAGGTTTGCGACTTATGGCCGTGGGATCTTCAATATGAACATGGGGCACTGGTAAACTGTTCACTGTGCTTATGATATTTGAGGAACTACATTTGAAAGAAACAGAAACACTGCAAACTACTATTTTTTTCAAAACACTGTGCTTTCCCAAGACATCTCACTTCAAAAATGTTTTACAAAATCAACAATGACATGACAGTTTTGAGCAACAGTCTGTGAAAAGATCATATAAAACAGGTAGATTGAGACTGCAGAGATTTCTCAGCAGTCAGATGCTCTTCCAGAGGACCTAGGTTCAATTCCTAAGACCCACTTGGCAGTTCACAACTGTCTGTAACTCCAGATCCAGAGGTCCAAACACCCATGGCAAAACATCAATGCACACAAAAATACAATAAAACAGGTAGATTTGGAATCTCAAAAAATATTTAAGCTATCTTATGGACTCTTAAAGCAAGAGAGAGAATTATACTTAATTAAGCAAATTATCTTCAATATAGTCATATCACTTTGGCTCAAATCCTCCTGACTTATTCCAGTTTGACTTTGTTGTAAAGCAAACAACATTTAAAAAAAAATAAAACAAAACATTTTTACCTTAAATAGTGACAGTAAGTTCCTGATTAGCAAGAAAAAAGCAATCATTTAGTATGACAATTGAGTAATTTTTTCCAATTGCAAAGTTTAGTAAGAATTTTTCTTTCTAAAATAATTGTATGAATGTTCTAAGATATAGTAGTTATTATCTGCATTTTCTACCTCTACATATAATAGCTTAACTACTAATTTACACAGCAGAGAATCAGCAGAATGGATTGTTGTAACTAATCACAGCCAGTTAAAATGACTACATTTCATTTTGGAAAAATTATGCACATTTTAAAAAAGACAAAAGTCAAAGATACATTATATAATGATTTGATTTTGAAAATATATAGCTATACAAAGAAGTTGAGTGGATAAATGGGATAATCTTAGTTTTCACTGTTTTAGTATATCTACTCATGCATGCGTGTTTGCAATTGTGAATATGCACATGACACTGCATGTGTGTGGAGGACAGAGGACTACCGTGAAAGTTAGTTCCCCATGTGGGTCATGGGAATTGAATCTAGGATAACAGACTTGGTAATAAACAGCATTACCAGCTGGACCATCTCTGTGGCCCTAATATTTGATTTTATATTATAAAACTCATGAGAAGTATTGGTGTAGGGGGTCCTTCTGTCTATGTAGTGCTTTCATTGGTTTATAAAGAACTGTTTTGAGCCTATGGCAGGGAAGAACAGAACTAGGTGGGGAAAGCTAGGCTGCATGCAGTGAAAAAGAAGGATGGAGTCAGGGAGACACTATGGATCCACTGCCGGAGATAGAGATGCTGGAACTTTGCTGGTAGGCCAAGACCTCATTTTGATACACAAATTAATAGAAATTGATAAAATTAAGATGTAAGAGTTAGCCAATAAGAAGCAAGAGCTAATGGATCAAACAGAGACTTAATTAATATGGTTTCAGTGTGAATATTTTGGTTCTTGGTGACTAGGACAAACAAGCAGCCTCCTCCTACAAATTGGTATCCAAAGTTGGGCTAAATCCATATAAAACCTGAGATAGTTTAAAAAGCAATTCTAGACAAAAAATTACAGAGTTTAAGAGAATTTTTTGTTGTTTGCTGGTGGCATGCCACAGTTCCTTTAAGAAAGATTTTCCTGATTCAGGTGTAGCAGGAAAAAAAAAGCTGCAACCATTTTAAAATGCCATCTTTTTGAGCTATGTTGTCAGTACAAACTCTGACGCAGGCAGGAGGTCTGGCTACAGAGCATTTGAGTGGGGTTTGTGAGCAGACAGCTGTATCTTACTTAATGGTGGCATGGACTGCCTGTGTGCCTAGAAGTGGGGCAGTGTGCATGGCTCAGAGGTGTGAGCAGCTCCTCCATGCTGTACTGGGCAGGATAAGCAGGTACTGATGTATTACCCAAGCAATGATGCAGCTTAAGTTTTTAAGAAGCACTTAGCATTTTAAGAAGTGCTCCTGGCCAGCAAAGAATTAGAGGTACACAGTAGAACAGATTTAGACATAAAAGACCTATAAATGAGTCATAGTGTTGGATAAATGTACGTAGGCTTGAAAGAGAAAAGAAAAAGACTATAGAGAGTCATAAAATAAAGTTAATGCTTTAAAAAAGGGTAAAGTCTTTAAAGAGACAGAGTACAAACAGTCATCGATTAAAGGAGTAAAAATAATAAAACAAATATTAAGAAGCAATAGAGTACATACAAGCCACATAAAGATGGAAAATTCACAGAGAGTCTGTATATTATTGTGTTTTCTTTGAATTTTTGACTGATGAAGGAGCTAAGTACAGAGAGACATTTCATTGTATGGGCTGCTAAGCTAAACCAGCATGTATGTTATCAAGGTATCATGACTTTAAATTTGGATTTAAGGATATGTTGCTTTGAAAAAGTTTCTCTCTTGTTTCCACAGAAAATGAGAACCTGTAGATTGCTTCAAGACCAATATGATTTCATGGAACAAGACCCCCTGAAATGTTGCTGTAGATACCCCCACAGAGAAAAATACTTTGTCCAATAAACAGCAGCAAGTAGTTTGGAGATAATTTTACCCATATTCCCAAATATTGCCTAGAAATATGTCCCTGTACTCTAACTTCCTTTGTTTATCACAGCTTAATTTTAAGCTGTCTTATTCTTTCTACAGCAAAAGCTGAATGAATGTAAATGAATAGTCAGAGCAAAATTATACATATATGCTAGGTTCTGTGAGAAAATTAAGGTGTGCTTAGTTTGAATTTGGGGAAGACTCTATGTTCTAGCACACATCTGTCAGGAAACTCATTATTACCCTTTTTTCCCACTAGCTGTTTAGGTTTCTAGCAGAGAATCATGAGATATAATCACAGCTTCTCAGAAGAACATCTCTAGGCTCCTCTTATGCACCTCAGGATTTGTGACCATCCAGTGAATGGTTGGATCATAGATAACTATTATTTAGTTTAAGAAGGCACAGTGAGGAGGTAATTGTGTCCACATGGCACATAGAACAGTTTGACAGGAAAGAAGGCATCAAAATTCCCATTTCTTAAATGAGTTTATTTTCCTCTTCCAGGCCCCTTCTGGTGCTTGGAGTCACCGTTGTTCGTGCAGTAAACTATCCCATGATGTCTCGGAGTATTCACATGTGAACCAGGTACAGGAAATGAACCAGGTACATTTCAAGCTTTCATAATAATTACTTTTATTTTCCTTTGCCATTTTGAAAACTTTTTGCTTAAAACCCTAAATGGGTATTATTCAATCCCAAACACCTCTGCAATAAAAAAATCCGAGTTTGCTAGATTATATTTAAAAATAAAAATCCCCTTTTTAAAACCTTATTTCTTAACAACTAATTTTTTTTAAGGGTTAAGTTTTGGTTTACATAAGGAATACCATACTGACATATTTAAAGTTGGCTCCAGTAAAAGAAAAGATGAGTTAAATAGTTTTACTAATTCAACTCTTTGTGAATGGATCTGAAATTTAGAAAATATAGCTATATTTATAGCCTTGAGCAATTTTTACAGCAGCCCAGTGAGATACACTCAGTCTGAGATGTGCTGTTATTTCAAAGATTAGGGAATTAGTCTGAAAATCCACAGCTGCCCAACATCAGGAAAGTTTGGTCCACACACTATTTTCACTTTTTAAATTATAAACCCCAACCAAACTCACAGGTGACCTACATCACAGGTTGCATTGTTGTGCTTTCTGTCTTCTATAAAAATGTTAAAACCCTTAGAATAATGGTGTATATTTTCTTTTCTGGCATTAGCCATACTCTACCTCTTAAATTTCTCTGCCCCCTGTTCCTTCCTTCTGTCACTTTATAATCACCAGACTGATTTTGCCTTGATTCCTTGAGCCCTACTTGAAGTAAACATGATCACCTTGCTATGAATTTTATACAATTTGAATAGGAGTTTGCCAGCAAAGGTGTCTCTTTCACACACAGAGTCATGGTCTCTCCTGCTGTAATATCTTCAATGTTTTCACTATACACAAAAGACTCAAATTTCTTATGGTGCAAACTTGTCTCTCAATTATTGTTAGTATAACTAACAGTATTTTCTTCTACACTGCACATTTCCAGGCTATTATTTTCATCACAGCTGCCACATTATGCTTGTCATTTTCCAAAAGCATTATGCAGTGAACAGCTGCTGGGTCAAGGTACTCACAGCATTCCTAAACTACAGTTTTAAAATTTTTAGTTAAAATATGCCTCAAGTAAGAAATGCTCCTATTTTTCCAACTTGAATTTATATTACAATGTTCCATGACTTTTGGTTCAGTTTCCATTGTGACACTCACTGGACTCGGTCTGTCTTCCCTACTAGAATACAAGTTCTGGAGGTCTTTATTATTACTTCTTGATTTTCATCAGCACTCTGCAAATTAGTACTTGCATACTAATTACCAACTCAGTTTATTTGAGAACCTCAGAACTTTGAGTTAAATTTAATATTGCTTCCATTTTTATTAAATTAGTAAATATTTTATCAGAAAGAAGCAATATAACCAAGTACAACTTTTCCTAATTATGACCAAGTTACTAACACAAAAAAGAGGTATACAGCAATGTTCTGAGAAACTAAAAGCATAGAAATTGCTTGTTCATTTCCAAGCCTCCCAGACTCAAAAAAAATCGCACAGAAACTTTATTAATTACAATAGTATTTGGCCAATAGTTCAGGTATTTTCCTAGATAGCTCTTATATCTTAAATTAACCCATTTATATTAATCTATGTATCACCATGAGGGTGTGGTCTACTGGTAAGGTTTTCTGGTGTCTTTCTTCTCTGGTAGCTATATTGCATCTCCCCAACTCCATCTACTGTCTCTCTCTATATATATATATATCTTTCAACCTGGCTATATTCTGCCCTGCCATAGGCCAAAGCATCTTTATTCACTAGCCAATAAAAGCAACACATATATACACGGACATCCCATATCATAAAAGGCAAAGTTTGATAATACAATAAGAAGCAACAGAGCCATAAAAGGAATATTTAGGCTCTCAGAGTAAATTCTGTAAACATAAGAAGGATGAAAGAAACAAACAAGCAAACTACCCCTTTATCTAGCATTTTAGCATAGGTTTATATTTAGCCCTTATATCCTCTGAACTGTAGCATTCCCCCCTCCTTCCTTCCTTCATTTATTTTTTCTTCCCTTCCTTTTGCTATTTTCTTTTATTCTATTTTTCACAATAGAACTATTACAATTATAAGAAGTTTAATTAAATTGAACTCAGGAACATCTTTACACTACAGGCTAATGTGTTCCTTAATATATTTTCTTGAACAAGATGGACAAAATATGTGTGCATACATATGTATGAAAACATCATAGTGAAATCTACTACTTTGCTCTGTAACTTTAAAAATAAGAGAAAACTAGAGATCGTGATAGTGATAGAGATGATGTGGGATTGCCTTCTGTATAAGTGTTGTTTTTATTGGTTGATGAATAAAGCTGTTTGGGTAAATGACTTAGCAGAATAAAGGCAGGCAGGAAATCAGAGCAGAGATAAATAGAGGAAGAAGGCAGAGACAGGAAGATGACATGTAGCTGCCAAAGGAGACAGATGCAAAATCCTTACTGGTAAGCCACAGCCTCATGGTGATATGTAGAGTAATAGAAATGGGTTAATTTAAGATATAAGAGCTAACTAGGAAAACACTTGAGCTATTGACCAAATAGTGTTATAATTAATACAATTTCTGTGTGATTAGTTGGATCTGGGTGGCCAGGAATGAACAGGAAGTCTCTGTTTGCAAAATGGTGCCCACTGTCTGGGACATGGATTCATATAAAACCTAAAAAAAGCTTTTCTTTTAAAGGGCTCCTAGACACACAAAAGGGGGAATCAATGTGAGCTTCTTGGTAGCTGCATTTTTCTGTTTGTTGGTGGCAACCAGAGGCACAACTCCTTTAAAAGAGAAGGCTTCCTGACTCAGCATTAGCAGCAAAAGCTGCATGACTTCCTTAAGAGCCAGCTTCCTGGTTCCTGCTGGCAGCATGAACTCTGACTGTTTCAGGGGGTTCTGTGCTTAATTGGGGTTTGCGATCAGCATGCCACTAGTTGCTTTATGGTGACATAGACCTGCTGTGTTCCTGAAACAGCGGTGGTGATCATGACTCACAGAGGTGGTGAATGTACCACTGCCATGTTTGACAGTGTAGAAACAACAGGCAGGGCCATGGAATTGGTCCTAGCCACACCCATTTGTACTTAGAAGGAAAAAAAGGTGCTGCTGGTCAGAAAATGATTACAGATACACAATTAAGACAGATTCAGACAAAAGTAAATCTCTGAATGGGTCACGCTGTGTTTGAAAAAGTACATAGGTTTGGGAGAAAGAAAAAAGAGTATAGACAAAAATACAGAAAGTCATAAATTAAAGGAGTAAAGATAATAAAATAAATTTTAAAAAGTATAGATTAATAAAAAGCCACATAAAGATGGAAAATATACAGAGAGTCTGGATTATGTATACTATTGTATTTCTTTAAATTTTTACTGTGAATGAGCTAACAGAGAAACATTTCATTATATAGGCTGCTAAGCTAAATCAATATATATATTTTAAAGGTATCTTGACTTAAAAATTTGAGTCTAAGGATATGTTACTTTGGAAAAGAGGTCCTGCTTTCTTTTTCCCACAGAGGATGGAAACCTGTGGATTTCTTCCAGACTAATGTGGTTTGAGGGAACAAGATTTCCTGGAAGGTTTAAGTGAACCTTAAGTTACTTTACCCAACAAAAATCAGGAAGCAGTTTGGAGAAAACAATGCCCAAATTCCCAAAATGATTGTTTATAAATGTCTGTTTTCATTTAAAGGGGGGTATGATATATAGAGATGAATACTTTGCATTGGTATGGATCTTGGTCTATTGGTATAAATTTAAGGTCAATTTTGTTACAGTGCATATTTATAGATTTCTACTCTTGTTTAAGGTATTGTGTGTTTGCAGCATTTAAAAGTGTAATGTGTAATTGAAAAATACAGATCAATAGATATTGATCTATAATAGTCAAACTGTAGACATGTTAGTTAGGTTTTCTAGATGTAAAGAGATATATTTCAGATAGGTAGATATCCTTCAAATATTTCAAAGACCTACAGATATGGCATTCAAAATTATTTAAGAACTTAGACTTTTCTTGAGAGTGAGACTTGTCTGCTTCTGCCAGCATTAATTACTTCAGAGAGGTTGATGGACATTGAAGAGACTTGTTATAGAATTTGCCTTCAATATGACAAGACTAGCAGTTTAGACAAGAAACTGCTTTTTCCCAGACTGTTTTATGGGATGGTATGTGAACTGGACATGCAGGACCCACAGAAAAGTGTCTGCTAAATTTTCCAAAAGATGGTATGGTCCTTCAGGGTTCCTACTTCACAGAAGAAACTGCCAGATCTTTTGCAGGGCACATAAGAAAGTAACTGATAAACTTTGTCATTACAAAGCAGAACAGACCTTCAAATTTGCTGCTTTGTGGAAAAGTCTTTTGAATACTATGGGCCTGTAGGCTGAAGATGGATGCCTCAAATGTTACAGAAGAACTTTGGTTGACTATTCAGGCAGTGAGATGTCTCTGTCAATCCTGGAATTTTAGAAGTTGCTTACAATATACTTTCTGTTTATTTAGATAGTATTATAGCCTTATGGGGTCTTCAAAAAGTTGGAGACAGATAGTTATAGTTATAGTTTTACTTAGTTATAATAAAAGATAAATTAAATATGAAACTTTAGATTCATAAAGATAACATAGATGATAGAATATTTTCTTTAATTTTGCTGGATACAATTAAACTAAATACCGTAAGTGTAATTATTGCTTGATACCTGTTTTATTATATGTAATTTTGCTACGTAAAAGTTAAGATATTCCTTTTTAATTAGACAGAAAAAGGGAGATGATGTGGGATACCCTTCTTTAAATGTGTTATTTTTTCAGTTGATGAGTAAAACTGTTTGGGCCAATGACTTAGCAGAGTAAAGCCACGTGAAAAATCTGAACAGAGATATAGAGAGAGAAGGCAGAGTCAAGGAGATACCATGTAGTTGCCAAAGGTGACAGACACCAGAATCTAACCAATAGGCCACAGCCTTGTGGTGATACACAAATTAATAGAAATGGGTTAATTTAAGATATAAGAGATAGGAATATGCTTGAGCTATTGACCAAGTAGTGTTGTAATTAATATAGTTTTTTGTGATTATTCAGGTCTGGGCATTGAGGAACAAATTCATATTTTCAGCTTAGAGAATGAGTTAGTGAGTGAGAGAGAAAGATCAAAGAGAAATTTCCATTTTACTTAAGATTTTGCCCTTACTTCTTTTTCCCAAGAAAGGAGGTATATTTATAATAAATAGAAATATGTTTGAAATCAGATTTCAGACAGAGGACTCTGAATGAAAAGCCTTTCTGTGTTCATGGGCACATTCTGTAGCTTGGCCTGGACAAAGTGGAAGAAAGAAGAAGGATGAAAAAATAGAGGGAGAATTTTATAAAATCACAATTCTTTAATGGACATAATTCTGATGTAGAAGTTAGTCTTATATTTTTAAAACAAAAATCTGAGTAGAACATGCTGTGTTGGGAAAAACTAGTAGCAACGTATTGAGTGTTTATGGACAAAAGAACTTCATGACAGTGTTAATTACCAACAGCATCAGTGAGCAAAAACAGGAGACAGTGGACCAGGGGAGGGCACTGGGGTGCAGAAAAAACCCATTAGACATGCACATTCTCCTGTTGGCTCTGTATTTAAGCTCTAGTTGTTGTCCTTAAAAAGTTCAGGGTTTGTCTTTAGAGATGACATCCCTTTGGGATCATAGGAAATCCAGAAGGAACTTATGACCAATGGTGAGAAGGCTCATGATTGGCTAAAAGGTGAATACCAAAGTATATTTACACCCTAAGCCTTGGGAAGATGTTGACTTTCCATGCAAGTTCCTGGGTCTCCTTTTATTTTGAATTTTTTATTCAGTCTTCTCTTGTGATTTCCACTGAACACATTTTATTAGGTGCAATAGCTGGATCCTGCTGTCTCTTTCTCTAGGTCTGGAGTCAGCTTATGAATGAGGGCAATTCAGCCTCCACAGCATGGCTGGGAGAAAATAAATCTAATGAATTCAGGCTGTGAGGGGAGAAATTGTTCTGGGGCATTCACACTGGGAACAGAGAAGAAAGGAGACAGTCAGCTGCTACCTGGCAGCCGCCTGGAGCCAGGCTGTCGTCTGGGCTTGGGTTTCCTGCTGGAGTCAAGCAGGCCTTCTGTTACATAAGGCCTTGGTGGCTGCTCCAAGGCAAAGCCACTGTCTGTAGGACACACCCAGGTCTGCTCTCAGGAGTCCTAGTTCATTTCAACAAACCACTCCTGTCAGCATATCTTTTTTTTTTTTTAAATCTGACCATGCCCTTGCCCTAGGCAGTCTACTTCCAAGGAAAGTGAGAGAGAACTACTATGAGATTTAACCACAGCAGGGATTGCAGTGTTCTAGCAGGTGAACTTCCCAGATAAATCAGGAGGAACCATTAATCAGAACAAAAAGTACTTAAAACCAAGGTCCAAAATTCCAGAAAAGCATCACCTACATTCACAGGAGAGCAAAGTGAATGCTACTCAATATTTATTAGACAAAGCCACAAATAAGGGGCATTAATATAGTGTTGGATTGCTGAAATAAGAGGCAAAATATTTAGTAATGACTTGCAGCAGAACTAACCAACTCAAATGAATGCTAGCAATGAATAAGGCCTTGGTCTACTCAGTGAGGGTTCATGGACAGTCAGCCTTGCCATTAAGGTTTAATGCACTCAATCTTAAAACATGGTGCTGACTGGCATTGGTCAAAGACTGACTTTGAATAAATCACTTATGTGAATATGTAAACAACATTATGACATACAAAAATTATTTGTATTTTGCAGAAGAAAGCAATTATGACAAGACAATTTGCTTTGCATCATGGCACAAAGTAAATGTGAAGAGCAGCAATTGGCCACCTCTCAACTACCTAACATAATTGTTGCCTCCACTATACTATTTATAATGATGGATGAGACTATTAAAAGTTTAATCTGGGAGAAGCAGGCCATGAAGGAAAACGTCCTCTTTTGTTCTTGTCCATGTGGTAGATTTTCTTATTTAATCTATGACACACAGCTAAGGACATTTGCATAAGTGAAATTCAAACCAGTACAGTTGAGAGCAGGGTGTCTCTTGCAGTATTAATTCATTTCATATATATTCACACAGTATGGACTACATGTTAGCCTTTCAGAGAATAATCTTAAAGTCTATTTCACATCTAACTGTGCTACCCATCAGTGAAGCAGTATTTTTTACTTTTCAAAATTTTTATTTTCAAAATACTTTGAAGCAGTATTTGTACTTTTTTTTTTATATTTCCTTGCTTGACTACTTCAAGCCCTTTTCCAGTTATAGCCAAGAGCAACATGAAGACTTTGAAGGAGAGTTTACAACCTTGTTTTTCTTTTACTAATATAGCACACTGTTCTCATCGTCAGTCCGATTTGGCTACCGACATGGTGACAAGCTGGCAGGTTTGCTCAGAGATTCAACAGTAAAGGAAAGCAACAAAACAAAACAAAAAGGACAAAGCGTTCAGAACAACTAGGTTTCTTCCAGAAAAGTTTACAAAAAGGAATTAAATTCTTTCAGTGCTCTAATAGAGAAGGTGTTTTCATCATAGAACAAATGTAGGGTTTTTTAAATATTTTTAGGAAAAGGTGGGAGACATATATAGTTGACACCGTCATTCTTCCCCTTGGCCTTTTAATGGTTCCTTCCTTGACATCTTTCAGGTATATAAACTTTTGTTTTGTTTTATTTGTGTTCTAGACAGGGTTTCTCTGTGTTTCTTTGGAGCCTGTCCTTTCTGGAACTAGCTCTTGTAGACAGGCTGGCCTTGAACTCACAGAAATCTGCTTTCCTCTGCCTGCTGAGTGCTGGGATTAAAGGTGTGCCACCACCACCACCCACTAGATAAAGCTTTTAGCAGAACACACTTGTACATTTTCATCCTTTAACTCTGTTATTTCCTGAACACTCACATCTTCCAAGACTGAGTTTTGAACAGCCTTGTCCTAATACAATTGACACATCCTTTTCTGTATCCTTATTCTCACATTCTTCAGTCTGACTTTCAGCATTGAGTCAACACGAGATGACATACTTTGCATGCCTGGGGTTGGAACCTGGTTTTCACAGATATTATCTTACTTTAGCCACTCATTTAACCTCTCCAATGGAATTTGTAAGAAAATTGGAGTTAGAATAATAATAACAATAGCATTATTTTTGAGAAAATAAAAACCTTTTTTTTTCTCAAAATTTCATTGAACATCTGGTATAGTATACATCACAACAGGCCTCATGTTGACTTCAGAAATTGTGTATCTGTTCTTGTAACATTTTAATGCAATTTCAATATTTTCAACTGTACGTTTAAATGTCTTAATGATACACAGTTGTCCTCATTTATAGGGTATTTTGCGATAGTTCATGTATATGGCACATAACGATGAAATCAGAGTCATAGATATTCCCTACTCCATACACATTCACTCTTTTCTTTATGTTGAGAAGCTTCAAATATCCATCTCTGAGCTCTTTACATATCACTGTAAACAAGTCAGCCACCATCCTGTGGAACACTAGCAAATTCTCCTTCTGTGCAAATGTATTTTATTATATTGTATTTTGTTTTTAAGAGCAGTATATGTATAGCAATAAAATTTGCATATTAAATAACACCGTAATAAAATAATTTATTATAGTTTTAAACAGAAGGAAAAAAGACAAATGTTTTAGGTTACAGAACTCTTCCCTACAAAACAAAAAAAATTTAAATTCAATTATTCTAATTGAGTCAACATTTCAAATGTATTCAATGACTAGCCATGTCAAATTCTTGGTTTGTTAATGGTCAATGAATTTAAAAAGAAAGCTCAATTTTCACAATTATAGTTTAAAAGGAAGAATACAAGTTGGACCATTTTGGATGCAAAAATGACTATTGCTACTTCAATACACAGAAAGTTGAATTCAAAGATTATTCCAAAGAACAGCAACAACAAAATGAGAGTTGAAACTCAAATAAAAAAAATAGGTTCATAACCTCTTTCATGACTAATGTGTCCTATCAATTGGCAATTAGCTTAAAAAGGGAGTCCCTGAAAACATTCATAAAATAACATTATACAGATTGCTAGGTATGTTATATATTGTCTGGAATTTCTAATTTTAAGGTGAATTCTGTTTAGTTGTGATTATTTCTTCTTTGGGTAAAAGATTGCTTCCTCTTGGATTATACTTTTGCTTTTTAGCTCTACACATACAACAAACTTACCCTATGCCAAAAATGGTAAGAGGTATTAGAGATGACGTCAGACAGTGCTCATGACAATCAGCCCATTCTGTGATGGGATTTCTATGAGGGAATACAAATTCACCAACAATTGCTTTCTGTGATTTAGGCCATTTCTGGAGCAGCACTGGTGGTTCATTACAGAAGATATTTACTATCACATCAATAAGACCAACTCATGATTGATATCAAACCTAATTTCCTATGAAGTTTCTTTGTAACTAGGCTAAGCTTTGCTTCAAACACAAGTCAGTTATAAATACATAGAGATAAGCATTATTACTATAGTAAATGGAATAGCAATAGCTGTTGTAATAATACCATGGTTATCGATCATTCACTTTAAGATACCCCCTTTACAACTGCATTATAAGGGTTATCCCTTCTAATAAAATGAACTCAAGGACAAAGAATTAAGATACTTGCCAAGTGGGAAGCCACAGATAAATGAGAAACCCAGTGCTACTGGATTAAGGGTTGATGTCAGTCATCATTATTTGGCTCTGTTACTGAACATTATCTTCCCACTGGGGCAGTGACTCAAAGCATCTACTTTTCCTAATTGAAGCACAGTCCTGGAGGGAGTTCCATAATTCAAGCTCAAAACAGTACCTTTGCTTTTACTTAATGGTACTTTTGGTAGATTGTTAGCCTCACTTTTGCTTCTGTACCTCTTAAATATAGTGGCAATACCCATTTAATAAGGTTATCATGTAAACTGGATTGTGTTTTATGCAAAGAGCTGGCATTTAGATCTAATAAATAATTCATGTCATGATTATAAATGTTTGCATTCATAAAAACTGTATTGTATGAAGCTTACTTCTTTTAAAACTGGGTGGCTCACATTTGTAATCTGAGATTACAGACTCAAAGCTTAGGCAAAAATAATTAAGATATCTCAATGTTTACATATAGATAAAAATGGAAAGATTATATACTCTATCTTATAATCATAATATCACTGACATTTTGTGTGCATTCATTGGAACCTACAAAATATTAGAAATAGAAAATTAAGCATTCTTTGAAGCATTTTAGTTGAAAAATATCATATTTTAGTCTTTGTTTTTTAATAAAATGGTTATATTTATTTTTTTCTTTACAGTGTTTCAGTTGATTTTTTTCTAGTAAGCAAATTTCAAGAAAAATTCCATTACTTTATGGCCAGTGTGTGACTGTTGCTTTGGATGGAGACAAATACTTGGAAAGGAGTACAGAGTTCATACATCTTGCTCACAAATGAAGATCCTGTGTGATTTTCTGTGGTTTACTCTCCCTTAGCCTTCTGCTGATCTTTCTACACTAAGTTCCTGCTTCAAGATCTACCCAATATACTCTGGAGAAGATCTTGACTAACTTTTAGTCTTTCATAACCAGGCTCTTGTGCAAAGACACTTATGATTCAGTAGTTTGCTCTAGTTTTCTGTTTGAGGCAAGATTTCATTTACATATCCAGGGCTGATCTCTAACTTGCTGTGGTCCTCTTGTTTCAGTTCTCTTAGTGTTTGTTTTATAGGCAAACACCACCATGTCCCACTAGTACTCAGTATTTAGCATCAGTACTGTATGAAGCTTCTACAGATAATGCTACTGACAGAAGGAACTTTAAGCTTACAATAAATGGCCTAACATTCTATTTCAAGAAAATAAACAAGAGTCTGTCATATAAGTTGACTTTTGCTATTCTTTTTTTTAACTATTCTTACTGTTAAAATATTTCAGACATTTAATGTTGCTTACACAATTAATGGTAAATATAATTTAAATAAGTAATATGTTCCAATAATTCACACACAGTAGAGATTCAAAATTATTATTTTCTAGCTTTAATATACCCATGCTTTTTATCTATAAATTATAGACTTTGACCTCTGAATAGTTCCTAGTTAGGTTGGTGCAACAATTATAAAACAAAAGTTCTAACTGATTTAACCAGTCCTCAGTAAAAAAGAAAAAATCGTCTTACCAAATATTTAAAAAGTCTGTTTTTATAAATGAGAACATTTTTGTTCAAATATGTAGATTAAGAAGGGAGTGGTAAGTAAAAATGTACATTTGTAAAAATGTCCATTCTCTATGCTGATGTTGCTTTTATAATTAAATATTTTTGAGAATTTAATACATGAGTGCTGTATTTTTGCTTTCTCTACTGCCTCTCCCCCTCCAACTCCTTCATTATTCTTTCCACTTTCTTTTATACTTTTTTTAAGTATATACAACTTAAGAATATGTCATTAACTTACATACATATATATAACATATATACATACACTACACACATGTATATATACACAGATGTGTATATATATGTGCATAAACTCACACACATGTATATGTATATACATATGCATGTGTGGGGTGTCTACAGCCATAGAACTTTTCCTTCAAACTGTGCAGACAGCCAAGGGGAATGACAATAGCCTAAATTTTAGGCGAAGTCTTGAAGTTTCTCATGACTGTCACTTGAGTTTTGTTAGATATTCTATGACTCTTTTGAGAAGCATTGTCAGGTCAAATGACAAAATTTCATTCAAATACATATATACACACATATACATATGTAGTTGTGTACAAAAACATGTATATTACAAAATAATATTGTTTCTATGGCTTTTACAAACATCCTTGGTGCTATTTATCCCTCTGTACGGCTTTCCCTCCCTGCCTCTCATTTAAATGCTCGCCTTCCCATTTTTCTTTCTTCACAGACTTTCCCCACTTTTTGTCTATATTTCCTTTCCTCCCTCTCTGCATAGACCATTTTAACAGTTGCAAACAAAGTGTTCACCAGAAGTGACATTATGTCTTCCTCAGTCCAGTTGACCCTGTACTTTGGTAATATACACCTTCAAAGCATTAAATCAACTGAAAACAATCTAATTACACTCCCCTCTATATTGGATAAAACACATTAATAGGCCCCATAGAAAAAGAAATACTTATGGATATTCAAATCTGTTATCAAAATCTGGAGTAGAGAAGTCTCCCATGCAATCCCAGGCATACCTTCCCCCCCCCAAACAGCCTCATGAAAGACCTCAGGTAGAAGTACCACACTGGATGGATTTTCTTAGATTTTTAACATATAAAATTATAAGATGATAAATGACTGTTTCAAGTATCTTCATTATACAGTGATTTGTTGCATGTTCATTCTAACTGGAACAGAATAGTTGGAAAATAATGTTAGTTTAATTTGGTTCAAATGGTCAAACAGTTGAGACATGTATTAGAATATTCCATCCCTCAATCAAAATGACTACTATGATGCTAAGGGAATGACACTGTCTAGTTTGTGAGGTTTCCTTTAGTTTGTGGAGTTGTGGCAAGGAAGAAGTTTAAGAGTTTTGTCCCAAAAATCTTGTGGCTTTGGAGGAGTAAAATATACTTTCTTCTTAATGGTTTTTCCAGCAATTAAAGTTTTGTTTCTGCATCTTTTTCAGTAAGTGTAAAGAATGCACCCAAACCATTCTTTCTCCCAAAGTGGGTAAAGGAAGGAGGAAAGTGGATCACATATGTACCCACATAAGTCTAATCACTGTTTCTCCTTGTCCCAGATAATACACCTAATCTGTGGAGTGGATGGAAGGGTGAAGAGCAACTTTATATCTGGAGTACATCAGGTCATATTCTTTGTGGTTTGCCCACTACAATTGCTCCACCAGTCTTCTTATTAATCTTTTAGTTACATAAAAGAAATAAAAATATTCAAAGCTTATTAAATTGGGATTAAGCAACAGATATACTAGATAATAAGCTGTTGTAGGAGACTGCTTGTTTGTTTCCCGGCTACCCAGACTCCCAAAATAATCACACAGAAACTGTATTAATTAAATCATTACTTGACCCATTAGCTCTAGCTTCTTATTGGCTAACTTATACATCTTACTTTAATCCATTTCTAGTAATTTGTGAATCGCCACATGGCTGTGGCTTACTGGGTAAATTTTCTTCCAGCTCCAGCAGAGCTACATGGATTTTCCCTGACTCTGCCTCCATTCTCTCAGTGTTCAGTTTAGTTTTCCCCACGTAGCTCTGTTCTACCCTATCAGGCCAAGCCACTTTCTTTATTCATTAACCAATAAAAGCAACACATAGACAGAAGGACCTCCTACAACAATTGGCAACTCAGACTTGGTACCTTTAAACATTTCAGCACTCTCTGCTCACTAAGTTGTAGTAAAATGTGAGGTCAATTAATACAGGTGTTAAGAAGTGAACAAGGTAGTTTTGTTCCTGGCTATGAGTGTTGGGATCAAAAGCAGAGTGCAAATCCTTTGTTGGAGCTGTCTGCATGTTGGGTCAAAACTCCATATAGTAGCTTTTATTGGTTGTCATCTATGCTAGGTGAAACTTCTAGGGGATGAACCTGCATTTGAGTCATTCCAGAAAAACTCACAATGCATGATTGACCCATAATTAGGAACTGAAAGGACCAAAGATGAGTTTGGAGTTATGTGTTTTATGGTGAATGATAAGACATGAAATTAAACTTGTTTCATCTGAGGGCATAGCAACTGTGGTGGAAACTCAGTATCTACATTGCATGTGATATAGAATGGTGCATCTCTTCATTAAAGTGACAATTGCATGCTTCCTTCATTGTATAATGGGAGATGCACTAAGACAAAATCATTAAAGAGTGGGACATCCTTGGAGGGAATTCCAGAGTACCTGTCTCCTTTTATGTGATATCAGTTGGGATCCTTCCTTATGATTATGGGAATGTCCCCCAAACGGAGATAGGCTAGAAAACATCCTGCAGTTAGGGAAGGTAGCACATACTGGTCATTAGTCAGGTGTGGTAGCAGTTGTGTGACTTTTGCTGTAGGCAGTAAGACATGAAACAGATGCTGTGTCTGCCCGGAAAAAACTTGCCAATGAGAGGCAGGAATTACAACAGGAGATAGTCATACAGATGCTTTCTTCTGCATAGGAATCCATGCTGGAGCAGGCTTCCAGTGATAGTTGCCTTTGACTCACCAGTGCTCCTCTAAGTAACCCCAGGAAACTCATTAGTACAATAAACAAGTATTAGTTGGAATTGTTTCTGCCAGTCCTCATCTTTCTGTGTAGATACAATGTTTTCTAATACTTCTGCTTATAGAACTGTCATTTCTGGAGATGCAAGTGTACTGACAATAATCTCTCATCTTTGCTGTGTCTGAAAAAATAGTTTTCTGCTATTTTTCTTGTAAGATTGTCATAGATTATAAACATTGTACTCCATAAGCTTTTTGTATGTTAGACATTAATTGGGAGAGCCTAATTCTAGTGAAATGAACAGAAGAAATTATATCTTTTATTCCCTCAAAAGTATAATGTATACTTTTACCTGACTGAAGTCAAGATTATTTTTTATCTTCAGTTGTTTGGTAGAAATACCATCATTTTTTTTGTGGGCTATTCCTTTACACTGTATAAATATATGTCACTTTGATTGGTTTAATAAAGAAACTGATTGGCCAATAGCTGGACAGGATAAGGTTAGGTGGGAGAACCAGACTAAAAACACTCTGTAGAAGGGTGGAATTGGAGGAGTCTCGAGCAAAACACAGATGAGGCAGGAGATGAACCTGTCATGCTGAAAGAAGGAACAGCCACATAACAGAGGGTAGCTAAGAAATATGGGTTAATTTAAGTTTTAAGAGCTAGAACAAGCTATCTGCCAAAGTTTTATAATTAGTGAGAAATCTCTGAATGGTTATTTGGGAGCGGCTGCTGAGACACAGAGAAACTCTGCCTACAAAGTTTCATTTTGTGCAAATGTCTTTCAAGCAATTTAATTAGGATATTCTTAAAATATGCAATTAAAGTAACAGCTACATCAGTTTTTTTATACACACAAGGAGGATCTTTTTGGTAAATCTTTCCAGTTCTACATTATATATAATGTATCCAAATAGATTCTCTTCTGCCTGTCATGGAAGTCAGTATCCTCCAGGTAGACAGAAAATTGTTTCTGTATTTCAATTATCCCTCCTTAAAGCACTTTCAGTTAGTTTGGTGACATTTCAGGCTCTGCTCACAGATAAATGGAACAATTTCCCGAATCTCCAATGTTTGTTTAAATTGGCACACAATCCTTAAGAAATGCTATCAAGGCTTCCAGTGGCTGTCATCCAGAAACCAAGCTCAGGTTCACTTCTGGCCCATTGCCTGAAGCCTTGACTGCTAAACGGAGTGGCAGGATTGACAGAAACTCAGGACTCAGTACATGACTGTGTGCAACCTTGGGCTTTTCTGGTCTTTGCTTTATGTCACCCACCTTCTAGTTGAGCTGAAGCATTAAACAGACTAACTATGTTAGACAAAACACCCACATTTAAGCTCTGAGTCAAGGCAAACTTGCGTTAGCTTTTACTATGCCGTTAAGTGCTGGTGTAGCAAGGAGGGCACTTGCTTGTCCAGGCCGCCCAGGACTGGAGTAATCACACAGAAACTGTATCAATTAAATCACTGCTTGGCCCATTATCTCTAGCTTCTAATTGGCTAGCTCTTACATCCCAGTTTAACCCATCTCCATTATTCTGTATATTGCCACAAGGCTGTGGCTTACTGGATAAAGTTCTGGCATCTGTCTCCGGCAGGGCTACAAGGCTTCTCTCTGACTCTGCCTTCTTTCTCCCAGCATTCAGTTTAGTTTTCCCTGCCTATCTAAGTTCTGCCCTATCAACAGACCAAGGCAGCTTCTTTATTCACCAATGGTGTTCACAGCATACAGAGGAGAATCACACATCATGCTGAATGACTTTGTTAACTATGACAGATGTTCTAAGAACTTCTGTGTCCTCATGAAATGACATGTTGCAGTTATTGTGAAAATTTAACTAATAACTATGCAAAGAAGACAATGCAATTTTGAGGATGTTGGCTGTGACCGAACTGGTGACTTTGTTATTTTCTGTAGTATTTGTGGATTTGTGAATCAATAGTACATTTTGTCCTGAAAATATTTTAAAAAGAAGTATAGTTACACATATACTAATGGCTAGGAGTGTGCATTGAAGCATATTCATATGTTTTCCACAACTGCATTTCATTTGCATAATCTTTTCTCAGTCTGCTGTACTTTTTGCAAAAGGAAAACCAAACAATAAAGATTATGATTTGTCCCAGGGCAATTCATTATATTTATTTTTAGATAGGCCATATCAAAATAGCATCTTTGCATGAGCTATGTGTTTCAGAGCAGATGAAAGCTCACAGCAAACTCACCTATTCCAGCATACCAGCCTACTTCCTTTCATGCTTAGCATGTGGTGAGTTTCACTTCGACACTAAGAAAGTTGACTTTTGAGTCAGAACAGTTTCATTAAAACTGTCTGATCTGATCTTTTTCAGTTTATCTTGTATTAAGAATAATAAATGGGTTTTTATTATCACAATAAAAACTAACAATAATGATGTGATAATGAACACTGAATGTTTAGTATGTAATAACCCACACATATTTCTAATACATTTCAATATTTATATTTTTAAGTATTAGTATTATAACCACTTTATAGACAAGAAGGGCAAGGCTAATAAAAATCAAATCATATGGCCAAGATTATCAAATAGTAAGCTCCAGAGTTTAGATTTATAGCCCATGTGTCTATATACTGTCCTCTACCTCTACGTCCCCTGTTTTTCTCTACAAATCAATTTAATAGCTTATGTTTGCTTCTTGAAGTTGTCATTGGGGGTTTGATATAGTGAGTACTTTCTAAACTAAAATCTGTAAGAATTCTGCTTATTTTTTCTGCGGTTGCAGAACTCCAGCTTCTGAAGAAGAGAGTAAAGGCCTGTGCTGCAGACCTCATCATGGATGCCAGTGCAACCACAAGCATCAAAGCTAGCCCTCTGCCTCAGCAATACCCTCACAGTCTCGGCAGCAGCCCTGGCCTAGCACATCAACATGGCTTCCAGAGCAATGCAGGCGGCAGACACCAATATGGTCTTCTGCCATGTTCTCTGTCCTTTATAGCATCCTTAGTTTGGTGCCTGATAAAAATGATCCTTAGATTACATGCTTCAAAGAGTAACTATTGCATATGAAACTGTGACTGTTCCTAGCGCCCTTAAGCACACTTTGTTTCCCCACCCCCTAAAATATTAATAGCCCAGACAAGAAAATTTTCAAAATTTCATTGAAAATTTTGATGAGGATGCTAAACTGTAGCTCCCCACGGTTAATGGCTTCTGGTGGGGTTGCAGGTGGGGAAGGACTCAGTTTTCTTTAACAGTTGGGTCAATGGGAGTTTGACCATGCTCCAGTGAGTGTATGGGCAACACAAATTGTGCAATTTTGTTTCCCTTTATTCTTCTTTCTTGCAGGGAGGTCACAAGGTAAGAGGATAGTGTGGTGATATTTTGTTTGTGCTCTAACAAATTAAACTTGCCTGATGATTAGAGCACAGCACTAGGCAATATTTAACTACAGAGACCAGGAAGTGGTGGGGCACTTTGATCCCAGCACTTGGGAGGTAGAGACAGAAAGTGATATGGCTGAACAAAGAGAGGACAATAAGGCAGAAGGAGACAGAATCCCTGCCCCATTCAGTCTGAGGATTCATAGAGGTTAAGAAGTCTCTCTAGTGACTGCTGTTCTGCTTCTCTGATCTTTCAGCTTTTACCCTAATATCTGACTCCAGGTTTTTATGTAATAAGACTAATTAGAATTGCAATTCAGGAAAAACCTTGGAGGACTGGAAAGTGAGTGTGTTTGGGGTACATGATGTGAAATTCCAAATAATCAATAAAAACATGTTAGAAAACATTGTAAAACTTAAAATTGAAAATCTGAGCAATAATTTGTCTTATAAAAAGAGGAGCAAAGGCTTTTCTAACATTAAGGAAAAACTAGGAAGTGTTCTGGGAAGTTCTCTTTATAGAATTTTAAAAGGTGGTGAATGTCACACACATTTGAAGGCAATTTAAAAAATTCTTCATTATATATTGAGCCCATTTATTCTATTGAGATCAAAATATTAGATACATATTTCTACTATTTTCAATATATATATCATATATATATAATTGTGTATGTGCATGTGGGGGAATTATTGTGTCATTTACCTAGAATTTATACAATAAATAATTACAAATGTGGTAGATTAAGACAATAGAACAATCTCACAGCAACTTTCTGATCCTCTGGCTCTTACAATCTTTCTGACCTCTCCTTCTCTATGCTCTCTGAACCTCAAGCACAGGACTGTTTGGTAATTGTATCCATTGGGACTGGACTCCACAACTCTGCATTGTGATTCGCTGTAGTCAAGCAGTTTGTTGTGAGATTTTGTCTCCTAGTAATATATTAGAAGCTGCTCACATAAAGTCTAATCAACTGCCTAAATATGAGATGAATTAGAATGACACCAATAGACAACGCCAATGTGGATAGGAAAAGGACATGAAGCCTCAGTAGTACAAAATGAACTGTAGGCAACTGAGGAGTGTTGCAAGCAGAAGACGTGGTTTACCTCAGGGACGAGTACACCGATTAGCTGTCTAGTATTTAACAGTCAATCCTGAAAACATGCATACACGTAATACACAGACTGAGTGGACTGTGTTTGAGAACACACACACATACACACACACACACACACACACACACACACAGGTATGTATGCACGCATGCATCCAATAACAATTAGTAAAAAAGGAGGTAATGGGCTTGAAGGAGAGCAGAGAAAGGGGTAGATGACAGGGTTTGGAGTGAGGAAAGGGGAAGGAGAAAAGTAATTATATTATAATATCACAAAATAGAATGATTATAAAACCAAACATATTTTTAGCATAAATTATAGTAATCATATTTCTGGTATTTAACCAAACTAATTAAAAATATTTGTCTACATGAGCGTGCTACTACAGATGGTTTTTACAATTTTATTTATTATTGCCAAAGCTTGGAAGCAAAATATCTTCAGTAGGTGAAAAACAAATGTTAGGTATAAAAGCAATGACATATTATTCAGAATAATCATGTGAAAAGACAGAAGAAATTTAAATGCATGTTACTAAATGAACAGAGCAAGTAGGAAAGGGCTAAATCTTGGGGATGGCTAATTTAAAAAATGTTTGTGCATGATGACAGTACACGGTGATGGGGTTCATAACAATAAAATGTGCTGGTTGGATCATATTCAGCCTCCCAGTTACCTGTTTGTATCTTTCCATGCTCCTTCTAGCAACTCCTTCCTCTTCCCAAATAGTTCTCTTTTCTATTTTCATACCATATCATAAGTTGTGTATGTGGTGTGTGTGTGTGTGTGTGTGTGTGTGTGTGTGTGTGTGTAATTCAGTTTTTATATGTAAGAGACAAAGTATTAGGTTCTTTTCTTTTGAGTTGTCTTAATTTTATGTGTATATTTGACTGGGATTTCAGATTCCAAGAAACTCAAACTGTCATAGGTGTATCTTATGATGATATTTTTGGGTGAGATTGATATCTAACATGGTTAGAATAAAATAACTTATTCTTCATGATGTAGGCCATATCCAACAAGCTGAAGTTCTGAAAAGGAAGCAGGAGTACACATTCCCTTAGGAAAGAACTCTTTTTGCTTAACAGCCTTTGGAGACACGTTTATATCCTTCCTTTGACCCTGAACCAAAACTGGCTCTTGTTTGCTTTTCAGTTCACTGACTTGCTATTCTCATCTTGGGTTTTCTAATCTCCACCACTGTACAAGTCAACAACTTAAAACAAATCTTTTATAACTCTATATATTTATACTTTTTTGTTCTATTTCTTTGGAAATAGATTGTTTCTTTGGAAATTTCTTGTTGTGATAGCATATATATTTGAAAATTATGACATTCTGGAAAGTCCAAAACCTAAAGAGGCAGTAAAAGATTTATGTATGCCAGGGGTCAAGGGGCAGAATGGGATGGCAGCCAAAGGGCAAAAGGGCTTGTAGATAGTGAAACTACTCTGTCAGATACCATACCCATAAATAAAGTCTTTATACATTTAAATCACAGGATGTGAAATACTAAGAAAAGCCCTGCATTGATGAAGTATGAATATTATGTAATAGTGTCTGAATTCAGGGTCATGGGTTCTAAGTATAACACCAATCTCTAATGCAGAATGTTGGCAGTTGGGAAGTTTGTAGGTACAGTGGGTGGGGCATACCTCAGTACTCTTGTGATTTTCATTAGTTATGCTGTGAACTTAAAACTGTTCTTAAACTGGGCAGCAGTGGCACACAACTTTAATCCCAGCACTTGGGAGGCAGAGGCAGGCAAATCTCTGTGAATTCGAGGTCAGCCTACTCTACGAGAGCTAGTTCCAGGACAGCCTCCAAAACTACAGAGAAACCCTGTCTTGAAAAACCAAAAACCGAAACAAAACAAAAAACAAAATAAAGCAAAGCAAAACAAAGAAACAAACAAACAAAACACTGTTCTTAAAGGTGTATTAGGATTTGGAGAAATTTTGGAAATAACAGCTGGAAGGCAAATTTATGAAGAAAATTAAATCTGAAAAATATTTAAATTATAAATAAGTAGAGGGAAAGACACAAAACAAGTGCAATGCTCAAAGGTCAAGCCTTAGGAGATGCTTTAGTTATGCACGGTGATAAAACTGAACAACTAGGTGAGGGGGAAAATGGTGGGTTATTACATCTCTGTACTCGAGAGCTCAGCTTAGTGTTTTTGCTCTGGGAGACACAAGCATGGACAAGTGCTACTGCCCACTTAGTAGGTAGGTATTGAGGAAAAATGAACAAATGGAAATTCATAAAATATGCAGGCGATAACAAAGAGAAAGTGTCCAAGGAAATAGATGTGAGAACTCAGATCTTTTATAGACTAAAGCCCTTATTTACTCAGCTTCTTCACTCTTTATAGCTCTATAGTCCGTGTGTGTATTGTGTTACTTACAATTTAGATGGTCACAGATACCTATAGTTATAGTCAAATTTCAAATTCCAGTTTCACAAAATATGAGTTTACAGTGAATATATCAACAGTGCTTAATAAGATGACGATTTTTCCTGGTTAACTATTGATGTTTCCAAGACAAATCATGACCTTGACGCTTTCAGAAGTTATGCAAGGAGAAAAGCACGTGCACTCCAGCATCAAAACTTTAGAAAAATCTAACAGGACCAGATTCAGGCCCTTGAACACATAAGTTATACCATGCGTGGAGAACCTACTTGTCCTGCTTCTAAATCTTACAGATCACATGGGTGAACTGAGAGAGCATTGGATTTGTAGTAAAGACTTTACCTTTCATGAAAGGTAAAAACTCAACTGTTTGTATTCAGCCATGTGTGAAAGCTATCAGGAAGTGGGCAGAGCCTGCAAGAGCACTGTATAACTAGAGTTGGACTTGGAGCAAATCTTACCTAATAAAATGCCACTCAAACTTCTGCTTCTCCTCTGCTTCTCCTCCAGTCTTCACTGGCTACACTGGCAGTAATGAAAGGGTGACGCAGACAAGTTCTCTCTGACACATGGCCCAAAATCCAGACAGAGGAAAGCTGACAAAGATGATGAAATAACCCTCCACTGTGAGTGCATGGTCCCCTGCCCAGTGTGATTAAGTGAGCTTTAATTTTGCTTGCTGTCAGATTTTACAACTTTCAACACCTGTAGCTCCCTGGTAGACCAAGGCAGGCCTTGGAGGAATGCTTTTTCCTTTGCCTTAGTTCCTAAATAAAACTTTATTTCACTGCAGATGTGGGAAATCTGTTTTGCTCAACAGGGCTTTGACTTAGGGAGATTAATTTATTCTGTGGTCTGGCGGCTAAGTTGTTTTTCCCTGCTCCACAAATCTCCCTATTCTCTGTATCCCAAGACTTCCCTCAATGCCACATAGTTCTCCAAAGTAAAGCAAAACTTCTGGCCCATATTTTTAAGTTTACTCTTTAATAATTTCATGCATGTAAGTAATGTATTATAATTATTCTTTCTATATATTATTTCTTTCCTTAGAAAGTTTATCCATGAACCATTTTTGTGATTTTAGGACACATGTATATCATACTCATTTTGTTTCTACTCTTCCCCTCTCCAAACTCTTCCTGTGTCCCCCAAACTTCCACATCCTCCTTTAAAATGTATGTTTTCTCCCATAGTTATTATAGTTTTAGATATATACAAACATACACACTGAGCCTACCTACTGTTCCCATACACATGCATTTAGTCCTAACCAATTAACCATGACCTGTCAAGGGCCTTATCCTTGACTTCAACTCTTTCTTTACTTCACTAGCCACAAACTGCCTGTAGGTCTTCAACTAGGGAAGAGACCTGTGAAACTTTCTTCTATCTATGTTAGCAATTTACTTTTGTGATCTTGCACAGTAAGGGGTATTATTGAGTCCATGGATGCGATATCCTTGTCATGTCTGGAGGATACAATATCACAGCAATCCTTCTGGCCCTGTGATTCTTAAAATCTTTCCACCACCTCTTCCATGGTGTTCCCCGAGACTTGTTTATAAGGCTTGGGTTGTAATGTCCCTGTGGGGTTAGTCATTCCAAGGTCATTGTTCTCTGTACTTTGAACACTTGTGGTTCTCTGTAATAGCCTCCATGTGCTGTAAAATGAAGCTTCTTTGATGGAGAGTAAGAGCTGTAGCTATCTATAACTATAAAGAAGACATTTAGAAGGCAGGGAATACTATGTTAATAGCAAAATAGAAGTAGTAGATCCCTCTTTTAAGAGCTATGAACTCCTCAGTTATGTTGGATAGGTTTAAACATAAGTTTCCACTTATGGAGTAGGCTTTAAGTCCAATAAGGCAGTCATTGGTTATTCCTAAGATATTCTTGCCATTATTGCACAGTTGGGCTGTGTCATTGTTTCAACCTGTTGGGCTGGTCATTATTGTACTTTGCCACAGTTTTACTTGGTCACTACTACCGATTACTGTTATCCCCTGGAAAATTGTATAGCATTTTCTGACACCATAGGAGCTACCCTTAGGGAGGCTGCTTTTAGGACAAACAATAATAGCTTGAATTCTGAGTCTTTCGGCTGTAGTTAATGATGTCTTCAGTAAAAATGTCTCAACCTCAAGTTTTAGCAAGCAAACAAGTGCAGTGGTAGTAGCTTATATAGTTTGGGGTTTGTCTCAAAAATTCTGACAAAGAATTCAACTGAAGGTTGATTCCTTGTCTGACTTACTCTTCTTTATCTAGTCTATGGCTTCTGAGGGGAGCACTGTATACTTTTTTTTCAATCTTCCCAGTCTGTCATCCTCCCTACAAATCTCTTTCTCAGAGTCATGTTTTTTTTGTTTTGTTTTGTAACCCAGTGAGTTTAAGCAGTTTATCCATATTTTAATCATGATGAACTCACAGAGACTTGAACATGTGAGCATGACACACTGGCTTTCTGAAGATCTGAGCACCTTACTTACCTTGTTACTGCATTCCATTACTCCAAGCTCACCTTTGTTAGTATCAGAAGCTCAGTACTTGAAGAGTTCATAGTTTTGGGCAAAGGCCAAGGAGACTCACCCTTTTATTAAGAAGATATCATAATCATCATCCAAGACTATATTACGCCTTCATGTTACTCATCATTAACCGAGAACTTACTGCTTTCTATATGTATTGCTTTAAATCCTTAGGCTATTATATGAAGTAGGATACATTTTTTTTTCTAGCTCAATAATGCCCACAACATTGCTCGGCAACTCTGTGCTTTTATCTAGTGCACTGACTGTGTCTGGAGTACCACTGATGCACAACATTCTGTGCTAAGCACAATACACCAGTCATTCTCTTTTGTTCTCATGACACTGCCACAGTGCGCACAGTATGATATAATTTAAAAAGATGAAATGCAAATAAGCTAACTTTTTTTGACTCCTTTTCATGTTTATACTTTAATTTTAATTCTGAGAAAAGGTGATCAGACATACTACTCTTAAATAATATATTCATATTCTAGTTTATGTTTAATAACGATGTGCAAAATCTAAAAAGTAATAAAGGATCAGCTTTTCACAGGTTTTCCCAAATTTTAGTCACATATGGTGATGTTTTGAGTGCATATTGGATTTGTTTAACTTCATTTTTTTTTAAAGGAGCTTTAAAAGGACTCTGCTTCCCCAGAATTTATGAGAGTGAGGCAGCCTGTGCCTTCTGTGCTAATGCAGAGTGGAACAAGGTTGTCTTGAGAGTAGTCTGTTTAAAAAAAATAGAGAAGTTATATAACTATTAAAAATACGTGGTATGAATATGTTGTAAGATGAATTAAGTCTAACTTCACCTAAGTACAGCAATATATACCTACAATTAAAATTTCTTTGAGTCAGGTTCACAGTCTTTTTGTCTGAGTCCTGGATACTGAGCTAAACTGAAACTCACAGATACTTAATGGTCACTCTATTTCCCATGGTGCTAAAGACTCATAGCACAATCTGGAATTAACAGGTTTACCTAACTTCAGCATCTACTTCCTCCAGTTGAGTCTTCCTAGTTTCAGGCAGCGATTATTTTTGTCCAGTCAGGAACCTTTGCTGTTTTTCAGAAGCCCTTCCTGTGGTGTTTTGCATCAAGAACTGTACTTTTCCTGCCTTCATTGTTCCCAGCATCTGGAATGGAATCAACATCCCTGCTGAACCACATTAAAATGTTTTCATGTGTCAGATCTGGGAAAAGACATTTGAGCATGACATTCAGTACCAGTAACTGTTTTTGAAGAAACAGAACCTATTCTATTGAAATTCTTTATATGAAAACATATTCCACAATTTTACCAATTCATTTCAGGCCTTCTAGTCAGAAGAGTGTTTATGGTTTGGGGACGAGTTAAATATAATCAGAAAAATGTCAGTGTTTCCATTACACTCCTTCTCTTTCACCCTAGAGTAGCATGAGTTTATTAGTATGTCCATAAAAATTAATATTCCACTGAAGTCAAGCCGAGAACCATAGAGTAAATGTTTACATTTTCCCCAGCTATTAATTCAGTTGTTTCTAGTAGATGGGAGACCTGCTAGGCATGAGCATTTGCAACCCATAGCCTTTTGTAGCTAATTTATTTAGATTATTCTTTCAAGGACTAAACTTAGCTAAGAAATAGCACCTGTAATGCACAGGAAGCCAGAAAAGACTGAGAGAGGAGTTTATTAATTATCCAGCAGCTTTTAGCATGAGGTCATCCCAAGAAATATAAACTGTTAAATGAGGGGAAGATGGCCAAGGAGGTCTGGATGTTTGCTCTAAAGTGTGCATCCCATCCCTGGTTTATCTCAGCTTCACATCAGATGTGAATAGGTAGCCTGAGGGCAAACACACTAGAGTCTGCTTCAGAGGAAGTGCTCAAGACAGAGGAACAAGTACTGACTGAACTCCAATTAGTTTTGGCTAATGTAATAGTAAGGAGGCCAAGTCATAAGTAGGACTTCAAAACTTAAGTCAATGGTAGGAAGGGTGACAGAATGACAGTGGAGTCAGGGGAGAAAGGTGAGAGAAAATGTGGTGAGTTCAGGGTTAGAGATAGAAAGACAGAAAATATTGAGGGGCTCGAATGTCCTCTTGTTGATCCCCATGCTTGTTTGCCTTACAATGAATCCTTGTCCTAACAGCTGACTCCCTGCTTCCTGCCATTGGAATCAGAAGACTTATTTGACCTGCCTCTACTTCTCACTATAATGCTGAGCAAGAAACTTCATTCTGAATATTTATTTCTTTATTCACAAAATAAACATCTACAAAATGTTCTAAGTAAGTTCATAATAGTACTAAGACCCAATTCACTTAAGAAGTTAGGGTCAAGTTGACATGAACGGACTCATGAAACTATGTGGTTACAAATAGCAATAATAATGACATTTATTATGTGAAAGACATGGAAAATTTAGTATTAGTGTCTTATATAACCTTATAACACATGTCTAACTCATTACTGATCTTTGATCTTGTGTAGTGGTGGGAGCGGCGGGCTGCGTTCCCGTTTGGATCCTGGCTAGCTTACCCCTGAAATAATTACACAGAAACTGTATTCATTTAAACACTGCCTGGCCCATTATCTGTAGCATCTTATTGGTTATCTCTCTCATATTGTTTCAACCCATTTCTAATAATCTGTGTCTCACCACAAGGTCATGGCTTACTGGAAAAGATCCTAACCTGCGTCTGTCTCGGAGAGGAGAGTTATGGCGACTGCCTGCCTCTGTTTTCTTTCTCCACCCACCTAAGGGGTGGCCTATCAAAAAGGCCAAGGCAGTCTCTTTATTAACAATGAAAGTAACACATAGACAGAAGACCCTCCTCCATCAATCTTGTAGATAATGAATAAGAATTTAAAAAAAAATCTACTGGGTGGTGGTGGCGGCACAGGCCTTTAATCCCAGCACTTGGGAGACAGAGGCAGGTGGATCTCTATGAGTTCGGGGTCAGCCTGGTCTACAAGAGCTAGTTCCAGGACAGGCTCCAAAGCTACAGAGAAACCCTGTCTCAGCAAATCAAAAAACAAAACAAAAACCCAAACAAGAACAACAACAATAGCAAAAGACAACAAAACAGCAACAACAACAAAATCCACCACTGGAGCTGGAGAGATGGCACCGTAGAGAAAAGCATTCTCTTCAAGAGGACGTGGATTCAATTCCCAACACCTACATGGTAGCCTATATTCATCATCTACAATAACTCCAGTTCCAGGGAATCTAAGACCTGCTACCGGCCTCTGTGGGTAATGTGGCCTTCTGTTCACACATGGTGCAGAGGCATACATGAGGACAAAACACTCATACACATAAAATAAAATTGAAGATGTATTTAAACTGTTAAAAAATTCTAGGACCTTTCCTGATATACTAATCCTTCTAAGATTAGCCATAAATTGGACAATCAACATCTCAAATGGTTTAAATTTTTGTAGCTATTTTAAAGCTAATTATAAAATTAATATCAAAATGTAAAGAACCTTGATGATTAAAAATAAGTTTTGAAAAATGAGAAAGAAAAGTAAATAAACATTTTGAAAAAGTATATAATTGCTCATTTAATGTTTTAAAGCTGCATTAATGAGATAATCTTGGTGTTGGAAGTTCTTCAGTATGTGTGTTGATTTTATTGATTAATGAATAAATAAGTTATTTTGGCCTGTGATAGAGTAGAATAGAGCTAGGCAGGGAAGACTGAACAGAAAACTGTGAGAAATAAGGGAGTGTCAAAGAGCTGCCATGGAGCAGCCAGAGGAAAAAGACATGAGCTGCCAGTTGGAACCTTGCCAGTAGGCCACGAGTCTTGTGGTAAAATAGAAATGTGATAAATTAAGTTGTAAGAGCTAGCCAATAAGAATCTAGAGCTAATATAAAGACAGATAATCTTTGACTAAATAATATAATAAATGCATTATAGAACTACATAAATAAGTTTCCAGAGTAGTCCAAAGTAATCTACGGCATAGAAGTCAGGTCGGTTTTTGTCTCCATTTGTAGGTAGGGGACATTTACCTGCAAAGAGGGAGAAAGATTTTATGATGAAGATAATTTACCATCCATAAATGCATACTGGTAATATGAATATGTCAATTTATTATAATTCATTCACCAATCTACTAAAATGTGTAGAATATATATATATATATAATTTCAATAAAGGCAGTTTAAGATATTAATCTATATGTTCAATTTATAGTGATAATACTCTGAGACTGATGTGCTACTTTGTGTTTGTTGGGGTGAAAATTATTTGCTGACAAGGGGAAAAACTTTCAGCTTATACTATAGTTTGAGGTAAACAATGAGACCATGAAGTAGGACTATCAAATGTCCCAGCATTTCTACTGCCTGGTACAACTAAAGAAAAGAAACTGGGCCACAGAGCACACAGCATGAAGTCCAGGTTCTAATTGGTTTTGTTTGTCTTACAGGTTCCATGGCTGTAAAAAGGCACAGTGGAGACTTTGCTTTATAGAAACATTACATCACAGTGAAGGTGCCTGTCAGGGCTGGGGTGGCAAATCTTTTCTAATTTGTGTTTAGGAAACTCCATGTAATGAACTCCAGATTGATTTATCTGACCCTACTCTTAGAGGAGGATATTTTTTGAAACATTGACATTAAACAAGCCTTTTCTCTACTCAAAAAGGACATATAATTATATAAGCCTATATTATTAGAAGAAGAAAAATAATCTCGAAGAAAGATATGTAGAAAAATTAACTATCTACCAAGATGAATATATTCTTTTTAAATGTTTATAGAAAAATTAATATATGAGACACAGTGCTGTTCATATACCCTGAGTTACTGACGCCACTGTTTGGTTCAGTGGAGCCTATAAACGCTAATTTTTACACAAATTTTATTCTTTCGTTAGGTATCTTTAAACTTTTCAGATACCTTTAGAAAATAATTGCAGTCTAGATGAGGTAAGTATGACTGTGTAGCTGATAACATTGTTCTTGATTCCAATAGAGTTTCCATTTGATTAACGTTGGTGCATTTACCTGGAGATTTTATTATATTTGAAGACTTGGCCATCAGTAAGTGTCAGATGAGAAAGAGAGAGAGAGAGATTGTCCAAAGGGGCCTTCAACTGAACTCTATATTCTTTCCGACCTATTCCTGAACTCTATATTCTTTCCGACCTATTTCAGCCACGGAATAAATTGGCATCTTAACTAATTTAAGCATACTTTGGAAAGAATATCAGTTGGATACTGGCAATTTAAGCTCTAATCCCATTTCTTCCATCAGCTTTCTTTGTGAGCTTGGCCAGGCATAGAGGGCTTTAGGTAGCCCAGAATGAGTATCACTTATAAAGAGTCACACCAAAAACTTGGAATATGCTTTGCCAATTTTAAATTGAATATCTGGTATTGAGTTTCTGGTTGGGATTTTTATTTAATAAGTAGGACAGTATTCTTTCACGCAAGAAGCAGACCACTTTACACATCTCTCTCTAAAGGAAGCAAGCAAAAAACAAAACAAAAAACCGACCAAACCCATAAATCAAATTAAGTATCAGAAAGAATTAGAATGTTTATTCTAATGTTGTATACACTCTGGAATGATTAACTTTTTTGTCAAATATATTATGACTAAAATGTATTCTAATTTTTTAAATCATAAAATTCTCAAACTGTATCTTTTAAAATACATTTGAAGTTTTATGTTCTTTCACTTTGAAAATATCTAGTTTTTTTTTAACTTTTTTTTTTATTAAATTATAAAAGTTTCCATTTCAGCCCCTCCTCCCAACACCCTCCCACTCCCCCCACTCCCTCTCCTCCTCCCTCTCCATCCCCTAGAGCAGTCAGGGTTTCCTGCCCTGTGGGAAGTTCAAGTTCCTCCCCCCTCCCTCCAGGTCCAGGAAAGGTGAGAGTCCAAACAGACTGGAGCGCCAAAATCCAGTATATGCAGAGGAAGCAAGTCCCAGTGTCATTGTCAATGGCTTTTCAAAAAGGCTCCGGGCCAGCCACATTCAGAGAATCTGGTTGGATCACGACCTCGTTCAGTCCCAGTCCAACAGGCCTTGGTGAACTCTCATTATATCAGTTCCCTTGTATCAGTGGGTGCTCGCATCCCTCGCAGTCCTGATTACTTTTTTTTATTTTCTTCATCTTTCTGTTCCTCATTTGGACCGTGGAGCGCTCAGTTCGGTGTTCAATATGGGTCTCCATCTGTATCGCCATCCAACGTCGGATGAAGGTTTCCTCTGCCCTTGCCTTCTTTGCTCACGTTCTCTTTCCTTCTGCCTCTTATTTGGACATAGGGAGCTAGGTCCAGTGTTCCAACGTGGTTCTCCGCCTCCATCTCCTTTGCATGTCACCATAGAACCCTCATCTGGCGAAAATATCTAGTTTTATCTCAAATTGGAGCCAATATCTTTCTTTCTATGGGTTCATATTAGATATTATTTGATTTTTTTGTACTTTTTAATGTTATGATATATCTTGAATAATATGTGTTAAAATTTTATGATAGATTGATTGAGAAATGTCCCCTATAGTCTCAGGGATTTGAGTACCTAGTTCCCAAATGACACTGCTATTTGGAAGGCTTAAGAGGTGTGGTCTTGTTGGAGGAAGTTTATCACTGGAGGGGACTTTGGGAGTTTAAGGACACACATAATTTCAAGCTCTCTCCCTTTGCTTCCTTCTTGCAGTTAAGATAAGCCCACAGTTTTTGCTGTAGCAGCCATGGCCCCACTCTGCCATCAAAGACTTTTATCCCTTCGGGATTGAAACCTCTTTCTTCTATAAGTTGCCTCACTTGTGGTATTTTATCAAAGCAATAGAAAAGTAACTAATACAAAGTTGAACTGTACATCTTTGAATACACATGTTAAATTCCTAATGCTCAGTGCCCTCAAAGGTGGCTTTCTGTGGAAACAGGTTTGCAGCTGATGCACTGTTAGATCATCTTGGGTGGTATTGATGCAAGGGGATGTCATAATCCAACTGAGCTGGTGGTCTCATGAAAAGGAGAAATTCTGATACAGAGGACTCATACAGAAAATATCATGTAAAGTTGACTGGAGGGAGTTATGATACTGTAAGCCAAATAGCTACTAGAGGTTGGGAGGGGCTCAGAAGAGGCTTAGGCACATTGAGAAGCATCATAGCTTTCTGAAATATTGATCTCAGATGTCTAAACTCTAGCACTATGATATGACAAATTTAGATAGTTTTAGTTACTTAGTTTGTGGTGTTGTTCACGGTCAGTCCTATCTGACATGACACTCCAATTGGCTGTAGAAGATTTTGACTTTTTCTACTTTTCTCTAGGGCAGTGTCAGAATAAGGCCTACAGAATTTTGACTTGGTGGCATGTTCTGTGCTCCTTTTAAAATGCAAGCATTAATGAAAAGTGACTCTAGAATACTTAAAATGTGGCTACTGCACCTCTGATCAATCAACTTTTATTCTTTTATTTTATTAATATATATTTATGTTGAAATAGCTATAAGAAGCTACTACCTCTTTGTTGTCTAGGTTCTTTGGGGTTGTGGATTGTAAAGTGGTCCCTAAGAAAGATATACATGGATCTACGTAAGAAGGAAAAAGACAAGATCTCCTGAGTATATTGGGAGCATGAGGGATAGGAAAGAGGGTAGAAGGAGACAACCGTGGAAGGGAGGAGAGCAGAGAAAAATGTATAGCTCAATAAAAACAACAAAAAAAGCTAGTACCTACTATGAAAGATACTGCAACTCACATGCCTCAAATGTAGCATCTACTTCTTTTTTATCAATTATGTTTTATTGTGCTATACATTTTCCTCTGTCCCCCTCTCTTCCTCCCTTCTCTCCTTCTCCCCTCTCCCATTCTAATTCCTAGTCCTACATAACTTGCCTTTAGCTTTCAAACATTGCCATACGTGCCCTGATAGAGTAAACCATGTCAGAGTTTGATAAATCTTGTTGATCAGAATTCCTACAATGCCCAGAAATTCAACTGAAATGAATAAGACAATCAGGAAAGGGAGAATGCTGGGTTCTAATTCATTCCTCATTTTCTTTTCACTAATCACTGATTCTGCTGAACCTGCACTCCAACCTCCCCGTCATGCTGGTGTTGGTTTAAAATGAATCATGACTCTGAATTAAGAACTAGGCCATGAGACTAGCCACAGAGATTATTTGTTACGTCAGTGACCTTAACACGGAATCTAACCAGGACTGAAAATACACATGAATCAACTGGGCTATGGGAAGAACTTCACCTTTCACTGACGCTTTTCAGATTCTCATCTCCCATGATTACTGTTGCTTTTGTTTTCTCTACAGATTCTTTGTTTGAAACAAAGCTATACCCCAAATTTTAACTAATTGAGCTATTTATTTCTATCCTTTGATAAACTTTCTCAATTGATTTTTGTATTTTACATTACAATGTTAATTTTGTAACCATCTCAGAGATGCCATCTTTCATGGATTACATTAAAGTTTCAAACAAAATCGGCATTTTGATCAATGACTTAAATAATCTAGTAAAATTTCTCAAGAAAAGACTTTATTTCCAAAATAATTTCTAAAACTTTTAATCTAGTTTTTCTATATTTTATCTTATGTATTATAATTTGGTCTTGTAATTTTGTCCTGGGTTTAAGACTAGTCATTATTTGTCTTCAAGTTGTCAAGAAAATTCTAATCTTTCTTAGAAAAGTAATAGAGAAAAAAATCATACTGTTCTTTGTTCAAGGTAATCCTCTCTGGAATTAATGGCTGCTGAGAGAAAGAGAATCATTATTCTCCAGGGAAGAGCTCCTTAATAGGTTATCTAGTGTTATGAGGTCAGGCCTAAACACATGTACATATTAGCAATACTAAAAGAACTCAGTAGATTATATATATATATATATATATATATATATATACATGTATACACACATATCACATACATATAAATGTGTGCAACTAACAATGAAAGACGAAGTGGTCTTGAATTAGAGAGGGAGTGGGGGGTCACAGGAGAAGTTGGAGGTGGGAGAGAAGAGGTAGAGATGATGTAGGTACAATCATAACTGGGAATAGAATTGTGCATTAACCTAAGCTCATGTTGCCTTCATCCTATCCTTGGCTTTTCTGGACTCTGGTTTTAGGGTAAGAGATAAATTACCCTGTGTCTAGTTTTGTTATGTGACAATAAAATCTCAGGGATTCTCTCACCACATGGTGATATCATCAGACCAAGGAAGTGAGTGATGGAGTGGAAGTACTGGGTGGGAACTGAGAAGACATGGACTAAGATTCTGATCTTATACCATGATTGGTGAACTTGGTGATCTTTTTTGAAATTTGTGAAATTATTTTTATTTGCATTTTTGCTTTAAAATCCCCATTCAAAAATGCCTTCAGTATAGAAACCACTGGAAAAATATTTCTGCAGGTTGTATAATTACTGAATTAGTTGCTTATCTTGTTGATGTGGCCAAAGCAACTTAAGCCAGAAAAGACTTATTTTGACTTACAATCTCTTATGGTAGGAGGCATCTGGTCATAGTGCCTGCACAGCGAAGAGACAGAAGGTGGTGAAAACATGTGCTCAGCTCACTTTCTACTTTTTATTCCATCTTGGAACTTAACCCAAAGGAAGGGCGTCATCCATGTTCCACCTCAGTTAATCTAGTCTCGATGATTCCTCTGATGTTTTATTCTGAATCCCATCATATTACCAATCATAATTAACCATAGCTGCACTGCAAGTCAAATACAAAATCTGTTTTTAGTTTTTAGAACAGTGAACAGAACTATTTCTTCAGTTCATAGGATTCTTTATTCCAAGTAACCGCAAGTAATCATGGAAAATGTTGTTCTATGAAAACATGAACAATGATTTTTATCCAATTTTAAATGTCAACCTAAATTCTAAGACCCTATGTTGACTGATGAGTCTTCATTTAGTTGTTTTAAAGGAAATGAAATAACAAGGCCATTAAGAGTTTTCAAGAATTTAAAAACCACTAATGGCAGGCATTCATTTTCATTAAGAGATAGAACACCACGTGAATTTGCTTTTCTGAGAATTTGAACTGCAAGAAGGTAGTGGTATTTGAATGGATAAGCCATCTGTTTTTAGATGAACTACTATGTCATTTTACAGTTCCCAGTTCCTAAAGGTAAGACTTCAATGGCTCATATTTCCTCATTAAATTATTTTTTGTCTTTCATTTTTTCCTTTACATTTTGGAGGAAAGTATTTTAGTGTTCCTTATTAGACTTCACTTCTACATTGACATAAACAAGAATATCCCTAAGACTCCTATTGACATTACACATTCAGTCCACATTTGGTTAGCAAAATCTAAAGATGATGTCATCTAATTAAGAACAAGGTTTAGTTTGCTTTTAAAATATCTTCATCTCCACCTCTCTTTTATCTTCGAGTTGTCAAGATTTCTCCTAAAACTAGAGGAAATAACCATTGACTATGAGTCAGAAAAGGAATGTCTGGAAGATATGAGGACTGCTTAGCACAGTATGTGCCAGAGTAACAGCATCTACCCTCTGCTCAGGATACTTGAAGGATCTTTTTTTTTAAAGCTGGTATTAGCAAGGCTAGATCAACAACCTAGAATCCAGGCTGCTAATTTTGTTACCTTCTGATCTTTTGAGTGTCTCTCAATACTCCTCCCCTCCCCTCCCCTCCCCTCCCCTCCCCTCCCCTCCCCTCCCCTCCCCTCCCCTCCCCTCCCCTCCCCTCCCCTCCCCCCCTCTCCTCCCCTCCCCTCCCCCCTCCCCTCCCCTCCCCTCCCCTCCCCTCCCCTTCCCTCCTCTCCCCTCCCCTTCCCCCTTCTCTCAAAGGATTTTTCCATGCAACAGCCCAGTTTGCTACACAGAACTTGCTTTGTAGACCAGGCTGGGAATCTCTGGGAATTCAGAGATTCGCTTGCCTCTGCCTCCCAAATGCTGGAATTACAAGTGTGAGCCACCACTGCTCAGCATCATGAACATCATCAGTTCTTTCAGAGCCTCTCACCCACCACTCTTATCAGTTATGTTAACAGATATTCATTATTACCAGTTTTGTAGGACACTAACACTCAAGTGTTTGTGATCTTCTTTGAACTTTGTGTATATATCTATAAATATTGTCAGTATTAACCTGAACTGACCTATTCTCTTACTTTCTATGATCAAAGTTTGTAGCTATTTTAAAGCTAAAAAGCAAGTTTAAGAATTGATTCCGCCTTTTTCAATATAACTTTAATAAGAAAAATCCCATACACCTTAATCATAAAACAATTGGACTTTGATTTGTGGATATATGATTGTGTCGAGACCCTCTGCTTGAAAGAAACGTGTGTCCAGTATGATACAGAGAGTGACACATATCATATCTCTTGTCTTCCGTATATAAAACCACAGGGTATTGAGTTTAATGGGATTATAAAAACTAGAAATTAACCTGAAAAATTATTTACTGACTATCTGTAATTCTAGTCGGGAGAAATCTTTCACAATGCTTTTTTATTTATTAGACTCTGCATAGAAGATAACATGATAAATGGATACCTTTGGCTTTCTATGCAAGTAGTCAAACAAGTCAGTAGTGCTCAGCAGACAAAACATTTTTCTCGGATCATCAGTGTTTATTCTCATGACATTTCCATTACTACATATGATATCGTCTGCCTTTCCCAAGTCCTGCTCTCCTTCTGTTATAGATCATAAATGATGGGCTCATAGTTTTATAAAGTGAGCCTTACTTCTTGTTTGGAAATTGGTTCCACATTTACAAGACCTTTTTGGAACCTCACATGAACTCAAATATTTATGATTGCTGTTAACCTCAAAAATAAACAGGATCTTATTCTTAATGCAGGAGGATGCGCTCTTCTCATTAGCTTCTGGAAAGTTACTGGCTCTACTGCTCAAGAAGTTTGGGATCATTTATCACAAAATTATCTGGTAGTTGAGAAAACTAGATACTGGGAAACTAAACCTCCCACAGAAAGAAAAGCAATTAACGGCAGATTTCGTTTTCTGTATTCAAACCATTTTGCTCAACTACAAGAGTTCAAATTAAATGCATGACATCTTCCCTCTCTTTTGTATCTAGAACCATGGCACAGGAACAAATATCAGCATTGAAACCACAGAATAAGACATTCATGGTGAGACTTTATGGACTGTATCAAAATTTCCTCGTTTTGTTATTGGGTCTTTTCCTTTGAAAAGCTTCTTAGCTAACACCATGCAAAGTAAAGAGCATTCACTTTAAATCTAAGGAGACCAGATTCAAACCTCAGTTCTACTTTCTCCTTAGCATTTTGATGATATACACAAAATGATGATGGCACTATAACTTCACCAGTATGTTGTAAGATTGAACAGGGTGATGTCCTATAAATCATGGTTTGGTATATAACAAGGGTTCACTACATTGTTGCTATCCTTAATAATATCCATGGATCCCAGAATGAATATTTCTACACTTAAGACTCGGTGATGTGCTGCTGTAAGGAAAATGTTTTATTTCCCAGAAGCAATGGAGATTCTTTCTTTCTTATGATAAGAAGAGATGGCATGGCCGATGTCATTGCTTTATTTCAGCTACTTCCTTAACTCAGTAATATGTCCACAATCAGACAACTAGAAAGTAACAGGGACAGGAACTAAAACTTTCTTAGATATGGCTCCATGAACTCATGGCTCTGACATAAAACTTCTTTTAACTTTAGAGAATAACTATACCTTTCTACAGATTACATAGGCATTCCTCTTTATATCACAGATTAAACATTTGTTAGGTAAACTAATATTTCCATAATATATACATTAAAGCCTGGAAAATTACTGAAACATGAAATAGGGTCCTTTGTAATCATGTCTGGCAAAAGAACCATGGAAAAAAATGGACCGTAGAACACTTCCCATATAGTGAGGGTGACAGGATTTGATTCACAGTCGTTGGTTTTTATACTCATATCCAGTTCACACTATGAACTTCTTAGCTGGTGTGCTGAGAATTTCATGATAGATAACTAGATATGAAATGAGTTACAGCTGACTACAGGATTCTAGTTTGTGGAATAAAATGATGTAAGTATTAACCGAAGAATAGAAAAACCACTTGAGTCTATTTAGGGTAGTTGATAATAAGGTCAGCACTGAAAACTAATGTAAGCTTCTCTAAGTCCCACGTCTAAAGACATTTATATTGTGTTTTATAGTATGAAATAGATGCCCTGTTAGATAACAAAGGTTCAAAATAGAGTTCCACTGAGAGTAAAAACATTGGAGATGGCATTTTGGCATTTGCAATGTACATATTCTAAATGGATATATATGAAGTTGAACATATATATATATATGTATTACATTATGCAATAGAAATTATGAAGAGTCATTAGACAATACAAAGAAACAGATGATGCATGTTATACTAATTTTTCCATAGCAAATGTCTTTTTATCCAAATATTAAATTTGATATACACAAAGAGACCACATATTGTAGTTCTCAGTGCAGAAAGACAGCCAAACTGTTGGCTGCGAATTCTGACTGCCACTTACTATCTTTTCCAAGTGATTTAGACTTAATATGGCTCAGTGTGATCATTCCTAAAATGGGCTTAAATACTGCCTATCTGAGAGGTTATGGGAGGATTAATTTAAATCCCTTATCTTTATAAATTATTTTAAAGGGCCTGGCATACTGTAAGTAAGATCTTAGCAAATGTTAATCATGATTGTGCTGGGGATATGGCAAAACACTTTGAATACTCAAAGGGATCATTTCTTCCTGGGAAGAGAGGAAAAGGCTTAAGTTCTCTGCCATGACCATTTTATCTGCCTGCTGCTTCCTATTTCTTTATCAAAATCTACTCAGATGTTATCACTTTTTGTGAATTTTAATCTGCCTCCCTTGCTTTAATCAGATGGGATTAATCTCCCCATTGTACTCTCTCTAGCTTCTGTATGATTTTACCATCTGGTGAGCTATTTCTACTTGTTGCTTTCTAAAACTACTGTGGAAATTCATGAACTCAGATCAGTGTGTTTCTTAACTGTGCCATCTTTATATCCATGTCAACACTCAGTAGAATAGCTGATCTTTTCTGTCACATCAAACTATTAAAATTGCATTTGGACAAGACTTTAAGAGCTCAAACCCTAACGACTTTATAATTCTCAGTTACTAAAAGAATGGTGGTTGATTATTACTTGCTGTGATCAGGCATAGTGCAAAGGATTATGTGTGCAATATTAATTCTTAGCCTTGCAAAATATTTTCTCCTTCTGTTCTCAACTTTATTGAAAATACTACTGGCAGAGAATATTTGAGATTGTCCTTTGAGCATCTTAGGAAATTATTAGAACTTTACAGAGAAGTACAATGGAAAAGAAAGATGCCCTGGGGACTTGATCTAATGACTCTTGAAGTATATTTTCTTTTAAAATAAGCCAGAATGCTTACAAAATAGACAGACAAGTCAATAAAAAGAGGGTGGAATATCTAAATAAAGGAGATAGATTTTCAGTAGAGTTCAGACAACTAGATAATTTTGGGGAGTGATATAGAGCTGAGCTCCCTTATCATCACTTATAGTAAAACTAGTCTCCCGTAAAATAAAAAATATAATATTTATTTAAAAGGAGGCTGCATAAGAATATGCTACTCTGTGTCTGAGAACTTTTTCTAAACTTTCAGCAAATAAAGTCAAGTCCTATACTTTAAACTATAGTTGGTATGATAATTCAAATATTTGCAATATATCAGAAATAATAAAAGTCTTTAAAACTACATTAATGATCTAGGACTCAGAAATATTTAAAGAATCTATAATAAAATATGCTCATTTATGAAATAATTCAGTGAATGATTTCAATGGAATTTAATGAAATGAGAAAAATTCACACAAAGGTAATGAATAATAATGCTAGAGACCTCAAAATCATAAATATTGTTTATTAAAATATTTAACTAAATAAAAGATCAAATATATGAAGTTATTCTATATTCAAATATAAATTTAGAATGAGATCACAGTGGTTTCTATTTGTAGCAGTGCTGGAGTCAATGGAACTTTAGAGTGAATTCTAAAGGCATTGTTATGGGTTAGTTATCAGACTTTAGAAATGGGAGTGTGAAAGCTACAGTATTGCCTTCTGACCTAGCTTATTTCACTTAGCCTAATAATTACTGGGCATGGGGAAAGGGGAGAGAAAGGGAGGACAAAAGAATTTGAGATTGTGAACACTAAGTTATGTAAAGGAGATAATAATTTGATTTTATTAGAAAATATATAATACATTTATTGAAATGTTTCACTATATTCTGTGATGATGTATAATTATTATATATTAATAAAGAAGTTTTAAAAATAGAAATGTTAACTATTGCAATATGATAATTATACTTTATAAGTATGTATCAAAATATCACACTGTACCCCATAAATCAACATGATTATAGTATTCATCAGTAAAAAAAGAATATATGTTTATTGACATGAAAATTTTAACAATGTATTGTGAAGTACAGATATTATTCTTAAAATATTGTTTGTTAAGATCTGCTATTAGGGAAATGTGAATGAAGATTAGGAAGAAGTAGCAAGTCCATATTATGTTGTGTATATATATATATATATGTATATATAGTATTAGATATATACACATATATGATAGTTTTTAAAGTGGTTTTTTCATTTACTCTTTCTCGAGTTATGCATGCATGACATGTGTGTGTTTTGGGTAGAGTACATTTACTGTTAATCTAAAATTACAACCTATTAATAAGAAAAGGAAGAATAACTGAGAGGGTGTTTACGAACAAATGTGCTGCTGTCATTTCCAATGACATTAGCTGGGCACTTGGAAATGGTAGTTTGAGGCCTTCCCCTTTGTAATTCGAAACACAGCTGCTGCTCTTCGCGCATGGATAATTCCAAACTGCGGATTATGTTTTCCTATTTTTCCTTCTCTTCAAAAATTTCCAGAGCCTAGAGAAAACAAAACACCGTGAATTATTAGCACATGGAAGAAATACCAGGGGGAAAGGCCATTTTAAAACTTCACTTTTAAAAATAAATAATTTGTTTCCTTCTCCCATCTAAATGCTCAAAATACCCGTGATTTACTGAGGAAAGTTCCAGATTTATTTCCTAGGGAATGACAGATACATTTTCCAGATGTGGTGTTTGCGCAGTTGTGTTATTTATCACAGGTGGCGGCCCTTTTCCTCTCTGTTTAGCTCATTATAGAAACAGAAGACAGAAGAGACACAGGCAGCTCAGCCTCAACAGAAATGTGCTAGAAGCTTCTAAGGGTTGACAAGTAACACTAACGTGGATCCTATGGGGTGGATCTTGTTAAAATAGCTTTTTATGATTGGAGATGACGACATTTTTGTTTTCGTTTTATAATTTAGGTAGGGTGTGACAACAGCATAAGCAAATTTGGATAAAAAGTCTAGTTGATATTCAGATATTAGCTATATAATTTCTTAGAGTTTTGATCAACTCTTAGTAGATCTCTTAATATTTCTATCGTGTGTCTCTCTTTTCTCTTTCTTTCTTGAAAGACAAGTTTCTGTGGCCTACTTTGAATTTTATTTTGGATAATGCGTTGCTGCTATTTCCAATAAGGTGCCAACATTAACCACAATAAAACTTCCTGACTTCATAAAATATTTACTTTATGGGAACTGCAACAACTCCCCGGCAACATTTCCTAATAAAAAAGGAGGTTATTTTAAGTAGAGTTCATTCTACAGGGCTAGAAATAAGCCTGTAATTGTTTGATTCCAACTTGATCACCAAATGACACTGTTGTTTCTAACAATACATTCAGGCGTGGAGAACAGATAGGTCTTTAAAGCAGACAAACAGTGCAAGTGCAAATGACACATTTGTTCCTCCTGCTATATTCCTCCGGGACCTGCGGCCTTGTTTCACTGTACTCTACAATTTATGTAGACATGCACAGAACAAAAAGAAAAGCAACAAAGTAAAACATCGGCCTAGAAATAAGGGAAAATCACTCCCATCCTGTGTGTCTTCTCTTTGTGAGTTTAACACTTCCTCCCCTAGATCATTTCTCTGTACATTTCTCAAGCTTATTTTTGGCTCTATTAGTGAATATGCTTGATAATTTTTAAACCACTTTCCCCTTGTGTGTGTGTGTGTGTGTGTGTGTGTGTGTGTGTGTGTGTGTGTGTGTGTGAGAGAGAGAGAGAGAGAGAGAGAGAGACAGAGAGAGAGGAGAGAGGTTTGGGGGATCTGAACTCACGTCTTTATGCTTGAGTGATAAATAATTTACTCAAATGATTTATTCAGTCTTAACTCCTTGGCTTCATAAAATGTTTGATTTCACTTCCACTTTACTGTTTATTAGGGAAAGCCCACTTTAAATGAACAAGCCATTCAAATTCAATGAAAAATATTGAATGAACAACATCTTTATTTAGTTAATATTTTCTAAATATATTGCTGTAACTGTTAAATAATTTGGTATCTAAAAATGACCACAGTGTCTGCTAGTGCATTTAACCAATGCTTTTAGAGAACATTAGATAATTCAGTATTTTATACAGTTTTTTTTTGCTATATGATCAAAATGTTCAAAACACCCAATAATTTATTGAGTAAAATACGCCATGAATTGGTTAAGTTTCACTTCATACAATCAGATCCCACAACTGAAAGGAATCTTTATTTGTGGTCCTTAGGGAACTTTACAGACCCTGAAAATTCCTAGATATTTACACAGAATTTTACACTATAAGTTAACACATATGGTAGGTTTTTTTTCTTGTTAAAGCAACTTTAAATGTTCTCTACAACTAGGCTATTATCTCTACTATTCTTGCGTGTCCTGCATTAAAAATGAAACTCTCATTTCCATGACCTATGAAAAATATGTGATCAAACTGGACTCTCTGAATGTGGCTGGCAATGAAGGCTGACTGAGAAGCCAAGGACAATGGCACTGGGTTTTGATTCTACTGCATGGACTGACCTTGTGGGAGCCTGATTTGTTTGGATGCTCACCTTTATAGACCTGGATGGAGTGGGGAGGACCTTGGACTTCCCATGGGGCAGGGAACCCTGATTACTCTTAGGACTAGAGAGGGAGGGGGATGTGGGGAGGGAGAGGGAAAAGGGAAGTGAGGAGGAGGTGGAAATTTTTAATAAATAAATAAATAAGTAAATAAAAGTATATATAAATTCCTCTCTGATCAAGCAGATACTATTCTAGCATAAATAAGCAAGTAATTGTGAAAAAAATATGTCTATATTGCAATTTTTTTCTTGGTGTGGAAATTATGGCATGCTGTCTTGTTTTCTCTCCTTTTTTATTCCTCATTTAACAGATATGAGGAAGCATATATCTATAGAAGAGAACTCTCGGAAATGGAGTAGATATTCATGTATTCACTACAGAATAGTGAAATTCTGAGAAATCATGTTGTAGACTGTAAGAGTTCACTACAACAAAATTTCCTGTCACTTTCTAAAATACTACCTGCATCCCACAGACTGTGTTGTAATTAATTTAGTTTCTGTATGATTATTTGGGCCTGGGTGGCCAGGAAACAAACGTTCAGTCTCTGTTTCCATTCCTGATTGAAAATTATGAGCTGCCCCTACATCTCCATTCCATTATCTCATCTAGAACTGCATTCTACAGTCTGCTTTCTATACTCAGAACCCTTGCCTCATATCCAGTTTTTATGACTGTGCTTTCTTCCTTGGTGATAAGCTCATTTTGTATTGTATGGGATGCTCCAAGTGCCTTTCATACCAGATCCCACAGCTACAAATTATCCCTTTCCATTTATAATCAGATTTAGGCTTTGGTATCTGGATTTGCCTTCCACCTACAAATGAAATCTACATACTTGTCTACAACTCCATGAAAGGAACTGAGTAGATCAGCGTTTACAGAAGCAGAGAATTTGGGGAAACCTCTGGGTGCCCCTCCCATCATTGCTGTGATTGAGCAGAATTTAGTGGATGAATTTTAATGATATGATATTACGAAGTTTGAAGCACAAAGTAAAAACAACAACATAAGCAGATTTCAAGGAAAAGGTGCCAAATTAAAAAAGAGAGAGAACTGAAATATATTTACACAGGCTAAAATATAAATACACAAAAAAATTCTTTGAGGGATCTGTATGTTTGAGCATTTTTCTTAAAACCAGGACTTGGAGTGGAAGGTGAAGAACAGGTAAAAAGTGGGACCTTGATTGGACAGTTGAGGAGAGCAATGACTCCAGGAAGAGAAATAACTCTGGTTCTTGTACCATCACTCCAAAAAATAATATTGCTTGAGAAACTTTCAAAGAAATTCTGCCAAGATATATGTAATTATAAAACTGTTCTTTTAGACTTTCCATTGCTTCTCTAGAGCACAGTGTCTAATGAACTTGGTGTCACCTTTGTGCCAATAAACAAACAAACAAATAAGTAAATACAAGCATTTTTCCTAATATGGGAATATTCATTATTTATAGATAATGCAGATATGTTTTACAGAAGCCACTACATATCAGATGAAATACTTGGCAAAGCACTGATCACTGTATCTCACTTCTCACCACTGTTGTATTTTTAAAGGTGCATGTTTACTTACGGGCTCAAAACTTCAGATACATAGCTTACAGAAGAGATTTTAAGTGTTTTCACAAAAAAATGATGTTTCTGGTAGAAAGTATATGTATATTAGATCTATGGAGTAATTCCACAGGGCATCAAAACGCCAAGATAATATGTTATACAAAACAAATATGTTCAATTTTCTCCTTTTTAAAATTTACATATTATTGTTACTATTCTGAGTGTATGCATGCATGTATGTGCATGCAAAGGGACATGGATGAAGGTCAAAGGTCAACTTTCGGCAGTCAAATCTCTTCTTCCACCTTGGATTCTGAGGACTAAACATAGGGTGTCAGAATTTGAGGCAAGGGCTGAGCCTGCTAAGCCACTCTGACAGTTCCAAATATGTACAATTTTTATTTCTGATTCAAAACAAAGACAATTTATGTGACTCCAAGCTAAATACAATAGACTGAGGCAATTTGAAATGTCTGTAGGATAGACTGGGCCCTCCCACATTAATCATCAATCAAGAAAACGATGAACAGATGTGCCTACTAGCCATCTGATGGTGGCATTATCTCAGACAATGATCTCGTCTAAGATAATTCTAGCCTGTGTTTTGTTGACAAAAACTGATCAGAACATGATGGTTGTGAAGCACCATGTGGATAGTGGGAAGCAAATCCTGGTCCTGAAGAGCAGCCATGGCTCTCAACTACTCTGCCATCTCTCCAGAATTTCTGGTTTTGTGTTTTTATAAAGGGCCAAAGATCATTCTAAAGATGTCAGTCTATGGAGAAGCATGATAAGATTTCAAAACTTAAAAATATGCATGTTTTTAAAATACATGGTGGAAAAATTCCTCTCGGTACATTAGTTAAGTATTTTTTAATTATTTGCCTATCAAAGTTTTTCTCCAGAACCTTGGGCCAGGTACTTGGACAGAAACAGTGACTAAAAGCAATTGGTTTCCTTAACTTTACCACTGAGGGTTTCACTGCAATGTCTCTAGTTTATAGAACTACAATGAAGAGTAAAAATGAATTTAAGAAGAAGTAATTATAATACTGTGAAGTGTTGTTGGGGTTTCTGTCCTGCCCAGTTCCCACAGTCATTAAGTCCTAAAGAAATCACAGAGGTCTACACTAGTTATAAACTGGCCAAGTAGCTCAGACTTCTTATTAACTCTTATAACTTATATTAACCCATTATTCTTGTCTATGCTAGTCACTTGGTCAGTACCTTATTCAGCGAGGCAGTCACCTTTTGCTTCTTCTGTGGTGAGGTCACAACTGCTGAGGAATGGGCTCCCTTCTTCCCCAAATTCTCCTGTTCTCATTGACCTACCTCTACTTCCTGTCTTGTTGTCCCGCCTATACTTCCTGCCTGGCTACTGGTTAATCAGCGTTTATTTAAAATATAGTTTACAGAATACAGACCATTTTCCCACACCTGTGAAGAAATAAAGGGATTGTTTAAAATTGAATAGGAAAGATGATCAGAACTTCTGTGAGAAGTAGATGCATTATGACTCATTACTTGACATGGTGACTTGCACTGCTTTGGTATTGAGCTGGCTGGGGTGACAGGGAATGAAAAATTTCAAGTATAGGAAAACTGGGATGGGATGGGTTATGTGCTCTGAGGGTGATGTACCAGCATCCTGGAAACTTGGCACATTTATTATGTATAGATGAAGGAGGAGGTAGTGATTATGTCATCTCAGAAGTGGATCTCTGTAGGGGAGTAGTCTCAGGTTGCAGTCATCTGGAGGAGGGAGCTGTGATATTTTTGCACACAATATCAACAACCATATTTGAACCAGGGGAAGCCCTTACTACCCTAGTCAGGTTGTTCTGAGTGGCATAACAAAGAAAGCTAGCAAGCCATGAGGGCCAAGACAGTAATCAGCATTCCTCTGTGACCTCTGAATCAGTTCCTGTATCCAGGTTTCAGCCTTGAGTTCATGCCCTGACTTCTGTGGTGAATGACAAGCTGTAAGATAAAATAGATCCTTTTCTCCCCAAGTTACTTTTGGTGATGTCATTTATCACAAAAACAGGAAAGTAACTAAGACTCATATATACTCCAGTTCCAGGGTCTCTGACTCCCTCTTCTGACTTCCACTGCCACAAGGCATGCACATGGCATACAAATATACATATACACACATAAAATAAAAATAAGTCTTAGAAACAATTTTAGAAAACACAAACATTGTAAACATTTCCAATAATTCTTAGAAATGTTGAATAATCCAGGATGAGACATGTTAGTGGTTTAATCCAATGTTTCTCAAATAAGAATAATGAAGTAATTTGAAAACAGCATGGGAGAATTATGGATTTTAGTTTAAATTTTTTACAGTAGACCGTGAATGTTGTTTCAGATTAGGGGAGGAAATGGATGGAACTTGAACTGGGTATTCGGAGAGGAAATTTTTTTTTGAAAATACAAACTTTGATTAAAACATGGTAGCATGAATGGTTGTGTCCATTTTATATGATTTTGAGACTGTCTTTGGTGAAGGATTACATTTTGCAAGATAGTTTGTTGGCAGATGATTCTTTCTCACCTCAGAGTTTCCAAACAATCAACACTGAGGCTTATGATAATTATCACTGCTCAGGCTTATTATTAACTAGCTCTTACAACTTAATACATCTTTATTAATCTATATACTGCCCCAAGGCTATATCCCATTTTGTGTGTCTGACTTATTATGCATCTGGTTGATGCCTCCCAGACTCCAATCTTCTCCATCCTAGCTTTTTTCCTTTTTCAGGCTGTCTTGCCCTGTCTCTTCTTGTCCAGCTAACAGCCAAGCAGCTTTTTTTTTATTAATAATGAGGAAAATACCTATTTACAGTATATAAAGATTGTTCTGCAGTAATAATGAGAAGGAGCTGTGTAATTTGATAGTTATTAAAGTATTAGGGCCTTGGAGTAGGTGTTATAGAAGCAAGGAACTCCCAAGTTTCTGAGCAACAGATAAACATAGACATATGTTTGCCAAAGTTTCAAGTGGGTAAACATAGTCAGCAGAGGAAACAACCAGGCATAGATTGAGGAAATTTTTGGGTGAGGTTATATAAAATTTGCTCTGATGAGGGCAGTGGAAGAGAGTGGAAACATTTTTGAACGGGAATATCTAATGTGAGATATGGATGGGCAAGCACAGAAAAATGTTCACTTTTAATGGCATTCTACAGAATCCCAAGATTCTCATTTATGCTTTGGGAGTTACTGATGGGAAATCAGAGGGGCAGTGAGGAGGTGGAGGGAGAAAGAGAGAAAAGAGTAGCAAGCTGATCTTAATGGAAGTTCCTTGAGTCTACTTTAATCATGACAACACCACTAATATACTTTATATGTTTGTTTTTTAACTTCCTTATTACTTTCTTATTTTTATACCACCCTTTTTAATGTTAGTTTGAGTCTTCTGGTTTTACATAGAAAAAAAAAGTCAAGTTAGTTTAAGGCTTTTCACACATCTTCAACTTCTCCATAGAAATTACTTGAAAAGTTCCAACTCATCCTACCTCATGGAACTGAAGGAACACTGTAAAAGCAATCCTTAAGTTAAAAGATACATTGTTGTAAGAGGCAGCTAGTTAGTTCCTGGCTGCTCAGCCTTAAAATAATCACACAGAAACCATATTATAATACTGTTTGCTCAAAAGCTTAAACGTATTTCTAGCTAACTCTTATATCCTAAACTAGCCCATTGATCTGTTTATCACCATGTGGCTGTGGCTTACCTGGTAAAGTTCCATCCTGAGTGTCTGTCTCTAGTGGGGCTACATGGCTTCTCTCAACTCTGCTTTCTTTCTCCCAGCATTCAGTTTAGTTTTCCCTGCCTAGCTCTATTCTGCCCTATCATGCCAAGCCAGTTTCTTTAAACATTAACCAATAAAAACAACACATATACAGAAGGACCTCCCATACCTGTGCGCTGAGTATCTGTTTATACCCACAGACAGAAGCTACCCTAAGCTTTAAATAGAGAGACCTCTCCTTCCAGTGAATGTAAACATCCATGGTTGCACAGGATATTGATGGTAAAGTACTGGTGAGGGAGCAACCATTCACACCATTTCTTTACAAGACATTTACAGCATTCCCTTAAGGGAGAGGGAAAACTGTGGAAGAGAGGCAGAAAGTGTATGTAAGGTGCAGGGTCGGAAGAGGGACTGTGAAATACCCTCTTATAAGTGGAGTGTGGATATGGGAACCACAAACTCAACAGCTCTAAAACAGATTCACCAGAAATTGGGCCTTCCCAGCACTCAGCTGTGGAGGGGGAAGGGACCGTGGAGAAAGTACCACACAATACTGATCTGTTGGTAATCAATTCTGGAAGAATAGGGAAACATAGTATAAAATTGTGCACCTACTGGTATTCTATCAGGCACTGATGGTTAGTCCCAAACTAAAGATCTCCCATGTGGCCCCAATTAATCTCTGTAGGACATTAAATGAAGTCAGAGTTAAAAAATATGGAAAAAGAGATTTATGGGTGGTGGTGATAGGGACAGAAGGTAGATGGAGAGTTTTCCATACACATCTTAAACATATATGAAAGTAAGAATAACAAAATGTGCATGTAAAAAATTGTGTCCCAGTCTACTCTGGGGAGTCGGAACTCATGAACTTCCCCATAAGAGTGTTTCACTGAGGTCACCTCATTTTAAAAAACCTCATCTTGGAACTGCAATTTTTCTGTCCTGAGTCTGAGAACCAAGCCCACTTGGGTGCAGGTGAAATTCCCAGATCCTCTTCAAATGCTGTCGTTTGAGTCTGTCTGCTCTTGGTATGACTAGCTCCACCACACTTCCACTAGTTACTTGTAAGGTATTAGCTTCAGGACTGAGACAGACATGATATTTTGAGCTCCTACACTGGGAAAAAAAAGCTGCCAGATGAAGAAATGGAAATACAGGAGATAATGTGAACACTGAGTGAGGTGTCCTGGAATTGATCTTAGATATGTGGCTTGATTTTGAATGTATAGCTATGTGATGAGATATCTAACTGATATATAAAAGATAACTTCCAAAAAAGGCACGAGTAGAACTAAAGATTTGAATCAGTGACATAGAGATAATAATTGGAACTCTGGCAATAGATACCTTTTTATGGGGAAAAGAGTCATGTAAGGAAGCCTGAGATAAATTGTCATATCATTTACGTGATGGGACATCTCATGGATCGCTGTGCACAGCATCCAGTCATAAGTGCAGGCTTCTTTGAGTGTAAAGTGTAAATCAGAGAGGTGATTTATAAATCAAATTGCAGGCTGCTGAATTTTCCCTAGTTCCCCAGTTGTTTGTGTCATGGTGACCCCGTGGACAGCTTGGCCTTTGTGGTCTAACTTCCACGTGGAAATCTGTTCTGTGATACTGACTCATACTCTGCGCTCAGAGTTTGTTCGCTTACCCCTTTGCAGAGGCTCTCTCCAAACTGGAGATGATATATTACTTACTGACTTTTGGAAAAATAAGGATTTCCCATTATTGGATGAAATAATGCCGAATGTTCCCCTTTCCCCTACACATCTGGTGGTTAGTGTTCCATTGTTGGAGCCCCACACAAGCCTCTAGGGGAGTGGGGAATGAGCCCATTTTCCTCGGGAACTACCACTGTCATTACTTGCTCATAACAGTTATTCAAAAATGCCAATTCAGCAACAGGCGCATACTTTAGAGACCACAGAGCAGTATGTAATATTCACAACCACAGGAAAATTGGCCTAAATAATTTATTTGAAAAATTCCAGATGGGGGCCAAGGTATAGAAAAATAGCTGCATAATTTATAGGTCCCATTTAAGTCTTCTTCCTGTGAAAGCCAATCCCACCCCTTACCCCACTACA